>NC_092874.1:254165243-254490243 GCF_028372415.1 Notamacropus eugenii
TTTTTCTTCTCCTTTGAGGTATTCAAGCTGAGGCTAGATGACCATTTGTCAGCAATATTATGATGGAGATTATTTTTCTACATGAGCTGGACTCAATGACTGCTAAGATCCCTTCCAACTATAAAGTTCTGTGACTCTTTGTGGGGGAGGCGAATAACATTTTTCTTTTGCTGAAATCTACATAACATCGACAAGAACTGGTGTGACCAAGGGGATTCAGTGCTAGATTTGGAGTCAGGATGACCTAAGTTTAAAGTCTGCCCCAAATACTTATGAATATGAGACTGAAGGCAAGATGCTCAATCCCTCTCAAACGCAGTTTCTTCATGCATCAAATGAAGATGATAATAACCACAGCTCATAGCTCATAGCTGATTGTTGTAAGGACCAAATAAGATAGATAATGCTTATGAAATATTTTGAGCAGCTGGGTGGTGGAGCGGATAGAGCACCAGGCCTAAAGTCAGGAAGAACTGGGTTAAATCTGATTTCAGACACCTGTTACCTGTGTGACCCTGGGCAAGTCACTTAATCCTATTTACCTCAGTTTCCTTATGTGTAAAATGAGCTGGATAAGGAAATGTCTAAACCACTCCAGTATCTTTGTTAAGAGAATCCCAAATAGGGTCAAGAAGAGTCAGACATGAATAAAAAAAAATAAAACAATTTGTATTTAATGTATTATATATCAATTGTTATTAGGGACCCAAGGATACAAGGAGAATGCTAACTTGTTTTCCATCAACACCTACCTATATTCATCATCATAATGAATACTATATATTGTGACTGGTAGTGAGTACACAATCTGCTATGAGACATAATTAATATACTCATGGCTTAGAAAAGTGCTAGACAAGAAAAAGCGATTATAGATTTTGGTATAAGGCTCTAATAACATGGTATTAAATTTGCTTCCAAACCTTTGCAAAATCAGATATTTCTTTCTAATTCCTTCAGGAAGCTATCCAATTAGTAAAAGTTTCTTGTTACTGCCCCTTCTATATTCCTTCTGTTTCATTTAATTGCAACTCCCTAGGCTTAGGTGAATTCATTTAAGGTTTATAAAGTCATTTAATATTCATCATTTTATTTAATCCTCAGAACAACGTGCAGTGCCACAGCAGATTGAGGTACAACGCCACAGTTGAGAATATTGGGAAGGCAAAGGAAGGCAATTCCTTGGAGAAGGAATAGGGAAAGGAAAATATGTATATATAAATATATGTGTGTGTATATGTGTGTAAATATATATTTATGTGTGTGTATGTGTGTGTATATATAGATAGAGATCTTGAAGATAGAGATAGATAGATAGATAGATAGATAGATAGATAGATAGATAGATAGATAGATAGACAGATAGATAGATAGATGATAGATAGATAGACAGATAGATCATGAAGACATTTCATGACTGGGAAACAGAATATGATCTAAAGTGAGGGAGACATCAGACATGATAGTAAAGCAAGGAGTGACAAAAGGCAAACTTTGTCTACCTGAGAAGATTGTCTTAGCCTTGCCCTAATGGACTCTTCCTTTCTATTACAAGCTTAGGACAGCGAGATGGTACAGAGAGAAAAGGGTCAAGTCTGGAGTCAAGAAGATCCAAGTGCCAACAAAACCTCAGACACTTACTAGCTGTGTGTCCCTGAGCAAGTCACTTTACCCTGTTTGCCTCAGTTTCCTCATCTGTAAAATGAGCTAGAAAAGGACATGGCAAACTACTGCAGTATATTTGCCAAGAAAACCCCAAATGGGGTCACAAAGAGTCAGATATGACTGAAACAACTTAACAACACCTATTACAATCTAGAAGCTTAACATATCTGAAGAAATACACACGTCTAATTATGTCTATATACAAAGGCAGATAAATAGCTATATTGTAATAACTACAAGCTAGTATGTAAAATGAGTTTATTGAATGTCACAAAGTATAGCAAGGCTAAGGATTATCAGAGTAATAAACGTAGTATGATATATAAGTATAGTTTCAGTTTAAAAGGTCATTTTCCAATTCCAATTTTTCCAAGACTTAATGATCAAACCAGAGAATACCAGAAGCTGATTTTGTCTGTTCTTAATATAGAAGAAAATTTTAAATATCTAGATTCCCATACTCTGTGGGCTGGCTAAACTGGATTTCTTGATGTTTTTCACAAAGGTGACATCCCATCTTCAACATCCATGCCTTTTCATAATCTGCCAACTATATCTCAAACAGCAATAGCAATAACTAAGATTTACACAGTGTTTTAAGGTTTGCTAAATACTTTACATATATCACCTCATTTTCTCCTTCTACAGTTAAGATAACGGCTATTATTATAACCATTTTACAAATAAGCAAATAGGCTGAAAAAAGGTTAAGTGATTTTCAGAGTAACAGATTGAAGGCGAGTTTGAACCCAGGGCTTCCTGACTCCAAATCCTACTTTCTATCCACTGTGCCTTAATTTATCTCAGAACATATTCCCTCCTAAAGGCTTAGCACACTCATTCCTACATGTAATCTTTCATGATTCCAGCTCTCCCCAAATTACCTTTTGTTTACTTTGTATATTTTGTGAGCTGCTAGGTGGTACAGTGTATAGAACACTGGTCCTTGAGTCAGGAAGACTTGAATTCAAATCAATCCACAGACACTTGCTAGCTTTGTGACCCTGGTCAAGTCACTTAACCTTATTTGGTTTAATCCCCTCATCTGCAGAATGTTGTGGAGAAGGAAATGGCAAACCATTCCAGCGTCTTTGTCAAGAAAACCCCAAATGGGATCATGGAGACTCCAACATAACTGAAACAACTGAACAACAATAACAAATATATTTTGTATATGCTAATATGCATGATGAATACATGATGTTTTCCCCAATTTACTTCCTTGAAGGTAGGTATGATTTCATTTTTGCCCTTTTATACCAAGTACCTAGCACAATATCTGTGGTTACACAGAAGGCACTTAATATATGCTTGATTCTTTCTTGATTGGTTGATTCATTGCCTTGTTGAGTGGGTATATAAATCAATAAATATACATATATGTATATATGTTTGTCTGTGTGTGTGAGGGAGAGTTGTATTGGGAGAAGCAGTAGACTTGGAGTAAGTAGACCTGGTTTCATGTTTCCCCTCAGTCATTTAACTAATTATGAGACTGTGGACAAGTCACTTAATGTCTCTAATTCTCATCTTTAAAAGGGAGATACTATTACAGTTTTTAGTGACAATGGGATAAAATTAGTCAAGGGCCAAGGAAAGAAAAAAAAAAACTTAACAAAAAGCTGGTATAAATTAAGGATGAAAGGAAGGGATTGTCAAAGGCATGCAAATTTAACTAATTTCATATTCAAAATATATTATTTTAAAACATGTTGTCTTTTGGACTTAAACTGAGTTGAGTCACTGAAAAAAGTAACATCCTTGATCTTACAAAATGACATATGAGTTACTTGTGGACAGTTATTATTTGCAAGCCAGGAGGACCACAAGGATGAAACATAAGATAAGATAAGATAACCAGAAGATGAATCCAGAAGCAATGATATGCAGGTAAAAAAGGAAGGTTACTATGGCAACAGAGATTAGACTCTGATTATGCACATGAAAGGGAATGCAATTTACCATGAAATACGAGTAAGGTAAAATATCCAGAGGGGACAATTTAATAACATTTTGGAGAAATAGTTGAGGAGTGACATCAGTGAGCATAATGAGGATATTGGAATGTGACTTAATGAATGTAATGATCTTTGTTCAGATATTTACCACTAAGGCAAGGGACTGAGATCATTATGCAGTTGCAGCAACATCATTTCCCATATTTTTAAAAATATAATATTTTATTGAAACTTTGTTTAGATATCACTTTTACTTTCCAAGAGCCTATTCCATGCAAGTCATCCTCCTTACAAAATAAAACAGTTACGCAAAACAAAAGATAATCACATTTCACAGTACATGAAATATTCTGCCCCAATTGTCCACTACTTCTGTAGTGAGGAGAGCGAGGGGGAATTTAATTATTTGTCCTGTGGGACTAATACAGACCATTGCAATTAATCAGAATTCTAGTGTCTTCTAATCTTATTTTCCTTTTCACTGTTGTGTTTATTATGTATATTTTCCTCTTAGTTTTGCTTTTTTTCATTCTGCTTCAGTTACCACTCCCCATTTCTTTTAACTGGAGATGTGCAAATTCAATGAAGTACTTGGGTCAATGTAGGTTTGTCTTCTTTGAAGGCCACTACAGGAGCTAACCATATTACCTACCAGTCATTGGTTGATAAGAAAATTAATAATTTTAATAAAGTAACAGGATGTGAGGGAAATGCTCTGAAAGCTCTACCGTTCTACATATAATTCTCAGTTATTTCTCCTGCTGTTGCTTCTTATCCTTCATTCTCAAAGAAGACCATAACATCAGGGAGGTAATGCCATGATTCAAGTGAACTGGTTTGAAATGAGGGCGGGTTGTGCAAAGTTACCAGCCTCACTTTCACCTCCGTAGCCATTTGGGTCTAGTGGCAAGTTATAGATCAGGACAACTAGAGATGGCCCTAGCTAGAGTGGGAGTGCTGATAGGTTTGAGTTCTTGCCTGGTAAAATGTGCCATTGTTGAGGTCAAAGACTTTTTGTACATAGAGCCGCACTACAAGTATGGACTGACAAAAGTCCATTCACATGTTTTGACTACCAGTTTGCATGCTGCTTGCCAGTGTTGACCAGTGTTCAACTCTAGACCTGGGAAGATTGATGTGGATAAACATGCCTTGTCTAGAATGCCACATGACAGAGGAGCTGTAGTGACATCAGAAGGAAATGTGAAAGTTGCGATACCCAAGGAGTTGGACTATAACCAAATAGAAGTGTACCTTGGTCTTTTTAAGCTAATGTTTTTAGCAGGTCTCAGTTTGACTGAGGCAACATTTCAGGGATGATAACTGTATCCATGGGAGCTGAAATAGTATAGATGGAAAAAAGAATAGGACCCAGGCTAGAGTCCTGTGGGACACCAATGCTTAGATGTCATGGCCCCAATAAAGATACAGCAAAGGAGAGGAGAACCAGGATAGACTAGTAACGGAAGAATCAAGGAAAAGAAAGTGATTGACAGTGGCAAGGACTGCTGAAAGGTCAAGAAGGATGAAGACTGAGAAAAACCCATTAGATTTAGAAATGAAGAGATCATTAGTTATTTTGGAGAGAGCAGCTTCAGTTTACCATGTCAATCCATGTTCAGAACATGTTTTTGTGAGCTCAGAACAAAGTTGTGGATATTTAGAGGCACAGGGAAAATTTCTTGAAATGTCAACATACTAGCCTGAAGTTTTTCCAAAATTTATGATAGCAGTAACTGTGAAATTTTTATGTGAAATTTTTTATGTGAGATTTTTCACCTTCACACTTGAACCACAGATATTAACTGAATTATAGAAGAGAAAGAGGGGAGAAATGGAGACACTGAGTATGGATGATTTTATAAGGAAGTCTAGTTGAGAAGGAGAGATATACAGGATGCCCACCAGCAGGAATGATGGGATCCAATAAGAATTGGAAGAGACTTGGGTGTGTTGTACGTATCAAGAAAAGGAACTAGTATATGGAGAGACACTGAAGATTGGAGAGAGGATGACCAGGGACTGGGGTAGGACAGGGGTGAGGGATCTGCTAGGGAAAACGGGAGAGTGTAAGATGAAGGACACAAAGTATTTGACCTTAACAAGGAGGAAGGCCACCTCATTGTCAAAGATTGGGGGAAAGGAAGAAAAAATAGATGTGATATCAAGGAGATTTAAGAAGAAAACTATGATGACGATGATCTATGAATGTATTGAAAGTATCCAAGACAGAACAAGAGAAAAAAATCAGTAGAATTTTTCAGATGATTTACCATGACACATGAGTTTGTGTCCCAGCTCTGTCCCTTACTACCTTCGTGACCTTGGGAAAGTAACAAATTCTCTCAGCCTGTTTCTTCATCTGTAAAATGAAGGGGTTGGATCAGACAGCCTCTACTTTCCATGATCCAATAGAAATTTAGGCTAGAAAGGTTCTCAAGGGTATAGTAAGGAAAATCCACTCACTTAAACCATCTCTAGGCGGCACAGTAGATAAAGTTGCTGGGCCTGAAATCTGGAAGACCTAAGTTCAATACAACCTCAGATACTTAGTAGCTGTGTGATCCTGAGCAATTAGTTGTTCCCATTTGACTCAGTTTCCTCATCTGTAAAATGAGCTAGAGCAGGAAATGGCAAACCACTGTTCGTCCTTCATTGCTGAAGAAGACCATGCCATCAGAAAAATGATGACATGACTTGCACTTGACTTCGTTTTGAGTGAGGGAGGGCTGTGCAGGTCACCAGCCTCACTTCTCCTCCAGAGCCATCTGAATCCAGTGACCTAATACTCCTCACAATGACTGGAGATGACCCAGGATGAGGCAACTGGGGTTAAGTGACTTACCCAAAGTTACGTAGCTAGTGAGTGTCAAGTGTCTGAGGTGAGATCTTTGCCAAGAAAACCCCACACAGGTCAAAAAGTATTGGACACAACTAAAATGACTGAGCAGCAACTCTCTTAAACCATCTTTAGTAGAAGAAAACATGGTGCAACCTTAAAGTGTGGTATAAATGTGAATTACTATTATTATTGTCACAGTTTAAGCTTTTCTCAAAAACCTCCAAATTGAGATCATAATCCAGTGTTTCATAAGACTAAATAGTCAGAGAGTTAAAGCCCAGCTAAACCCCTTTCCTTTGCCACATCCCTAACTTTGAAAAGGAAAGTACAAAAGAAGTCATTCATTGTCACATTCTCTCCAAATGAGAGAATGGCATCTTGTAGTTTTCTCTCTAGGAAAAATCAATCAAGGTCATGTAAGTTTTTCTCACTGGTCCATTTCTGCTTTTAGTCATTGCCTTCCTTTGTACCCTGTTCATGTTTTTCATATAATAGGCTTTAATTCTAGTACCTGAAAATTCAAGCAAAATGTATATATTTAGAGTTCCATGTACCATTAAACTTCAAACATTTCTGGTGTATAGATGATGAAAGCTATCCCATAAAAACTGCTACTGTATAATTAAAATCATGGGAGTTATTGTTTGTTCTTCTGTGCTTTTTGGGGGGGGTGCTTGAATCCAAAATCACAAATGTAATTTAGAAAGTCTCTCAATTACACAGGGAATATATTTTCAGTGAGCTGGAAAATTGTATTGAATGATGTGTTACAAAAGATGGGTGATTATGTGAAAGCTGAGAAATTTGAACTAGTTGAATAAACTTTTAGTAATCATATTTTTTTCCATGTCCTTTGTAGGTTATTCCTAATGTGCATATGAACAGGTAGATGGTGCAGAGGATAGAGCACCAACCTGGAGTCAGGAAGATCTGAGCTCAAATCTGGCCTCAGTATTTCCTAGCTGTGTGACCCTGGGCAAATCACCAAACACTGTTTGCCTCAGTTTCCTTACTGTTAAAATGAACTGGAGAAGGAAATGGTAAACCACTCTAGCATCTTTACCAAAAACAAAAAAACCCAAAGGGATCACTAGTGTGATTGAATATGTGACTGAAAATGATTGAACAACCACAAAAAAAAATCATAACAATATGTAACAGTATAATACAGTTAAACTAAAAAAATTAGGCAATCACATCAACAAGAACAATTAGGTTATTTGTTAATTATATTTCTGTTTAATCTTCCCTAAGTAACTGAGATGCTTATTGGCTAAAGGAAAAGCTTTTGCCTTCATAATAATAAATAACATGATACTTGCAGCCCATGAACATGTTTGAGATTAACAAGTCTACACTATACCAAGAAGTCAGACTCAATAAAAGCTCCAGGAGATGAAGTCTGATATAATAAAAAGTAATTATAATTGATGGTTACATAACACTTTTAAGGTTCCCAATGCACATTTTACCATTTGATATTTACAACAACACTAAGAGGTATTTGCCTGTAAGGTTATAGGAGCTAAGGGTTCCTATCATCATTTTCTGACTATGGAACCTGATTTGGGTAGGAGAGAATTGATTTGACTAAGGTCACATATCTAGCATCTGGAAAAAGTTTTGAAATATTTTCTATGATTTTTTTTCCCTTTTCATTATGCTGTCAATTCCAGGAAGAAGTACAAATATTTTAAGGTCCTGGGTATTGAAAAGCTTTGAAATATATCAACCACGGATGGGCCCTGCTCTTTGCCAATCTCTGCTTTAATGTAACCTACATTATAATTCAGTCAATAAGCATTCTTCATTCATTTTTTTTCCCTATGTTTAAAGCTAGACCAATAACTTTTAAATGTCTACAGATTTCATTAAGGAAGCCTGTGCAGATTCTAGTGAATCAGAACAATGCCAGCCACAAACATTGGAATTTTATCATCTTTGGAGGAATCTTTCTACATGGACTTTGTGAAAGCCATCCTTCATGACAATAAGAAGTGTATTTTTGTCTATTATACATTTTCCTATTTTAGGCCTCATCTGATGTCTTGTTAGAGACAATTAGGGTTAAGTGACTCAACCAGGGACATATAGCTAGTAAGTGTCTAAGTTCAGATTTGAACTCAGTTTCTCCTGACTCCAGGGCTGGTGCTCTATCCATTGCATCACCTAGCTCCCCCTGATATTGATAATTATTAAATTGACAGAATTATCTCTGTAATAAAATCTATGAAGGAATCTTCTATGCTATTAACAAAATCACAAGACACATCTTGTTGACCCTCTTAGATATATCTTAAATAGGAGTGAAATTCTTTTGTTGTAATTAAGGAGCAGTATACTCAGTAGGATATAGAATTCTCCATCCCTTTGTACAAACTGTAAGACTGGGAAGATACAATATACCATAGAAAATTGATTATGAAAGCTTGCCTGTTTCTTGTTTTTATGTTTTCAGCAAGGATACACTTAATACATACAGAGATCATTCTCAGAAAAATTCTTATCAAAATGAGAAAGTAGTCAGATGCATTAGTAGTGGTTGATGTTTTATTGATGATCATTTTTCAGTAAAAACAAAACCTAGGATTTTAGAAAAAATAATTTGACATATTTTTTTTTTTAGAGATATCAGACAATAAGCATTTGTTAAGTACTTTTCATATGCCAGGAACTGTGATAAGCACTCAAGAAATAAAGAAAAATCAAGAGCAGTCCCTAGCTTCAAGAAACTGAGCTTCTAGTGAACATTTTGAAAGTTAATTTCTGAGTACCTTGAAAACTGTGTCATCTATAACATGGATGCTTTTTTGCGTGTGTTTGGTCATGGCAAACATTCTTCCTGACTTCGTCTTCTTACATGTCATTCTGACTTCTTAAAATAGTCCTTTGGGTTCTAAGGGGAGTTCATATGTGATTCTACTGTATCTAATACTGAGAAAAAGTCATGGTAAAAATTTTGGAAAATCTATTCTATCATCCACTTAAGTTGTCTTTATCCAGTTTCATCCAAAATGCTCTCATGATATGATTCTGCTTGAGTTTCTCCACAAGTTTTTATGAGACAGAATGGTACAGTGGAAAGATCATGGACATGGAGTCAGAAGTATTGAGTTCAAATTCTACCAATGACTACCTGTGGGACTTTGGCTAAATCACTTAATCTCTTTAGGCTCTTAGACCTTAACTATGAATATAATTGAGCATTGGACTAGTGTGCTTGGTCCTTCCAAGATGAGATTGGTGATCCTATCAAAGCTTGTTTTTCCTCCTCAGTTGCTTTCAACTTCTTTTGTGAGTTCCTAGTTGCCCTTGTCACATACAATCTTTAAATATTTACGGATGAGAATTTATATCTATCAAGAATACATATACTTTACCTATATATCTGTATAAAGATAGTGTGGGACAATGTCTAGAGAGATCTGTCTCAGAATCAGGGAGCCTTGAGTTCAAGCTCAAGCTGTGACACATAGGGGCCTCACTCCTTGGAGCTGGGAACATCCATCCTCTTAGCTCATTTCAGTTTTCTAGCATTAAGTTCAGCCTATGAAACATGTTAGCTGTGTATACTTAGACAAGTCACTTAGCTTCCTAGTGCTCCAGACAACTAGGACCATAAATTGTAGAGGGAGAGAATACGCATAAACATAATACCTACTATGTGCCATGAACCGTGCAGAGTCTTTCAAATATTATCTCATTGGGTCTTCCCAATGTCCTGGAGGTAGGGGCTGTTATTATCTATTTTACAATTAAGGAAACTAGGGCAAACAGAAGTTAATTGACTTTCTCAGGTTCACACATTTAGTGAGTATCGGAGGCCAGATTTCAACTCAAGTCTTCCTGACTCCAGGACCAGTGCTGTAACCTCTGTGTCCAACCGCCTCTAGAGCAGAGGCTGATTTTGAGAGACAGACAGGTAGATAGATGGTAGATAGACAGACAGACAGAGAGAGAAAAAGACAGACATAGATAAGACAGATTAATTTAGCTAGATAGACACTTAAAAATGAATATTCCCTCTATCTATTGATCTCTAACTATAATGTGTATGGAGACACTATATACACACATATATACATATTCATATGAACATATGTATATATATATATATATATATATATATATATATATATATATATATACACATACACATGAATATGGACAGACTTACAAACCCATAAATAAACCAATTTAATCCAGTACCAATCAATCACAGGTCTGAGGGTGAGGAGATATATATATAGAGATATATATATAGATATATATATATATATATATATATATATATATGTGTGTGTATGTGTGTGTGTGCTTGTGTCTATACACACATATTTGCATATAAATATTACACACATGTATGTGTTGTGTGTTTATAAGCTTATATGTGTGTATTTGTAATGTATATCTATAGTATAATATGTATTTACATTTAATACATTTATATATACACTTATCTTCTGGAATTAATTTGTAATAGCACATTCATATGTAGCATGTTAAACTTTAAGAAATTCATGAAACCGTTAACATCCCCAGAGGCAATACTGTACTGACACAAATAAATGAAAACTGTGATTGTTAAATTGTCAATTTCCTTTAAGCAAGAAAGAAAATCCATTCACTTAAAAAAATTTGAGAACTATTGTATGGATTAAAATCCATTCACTGATTTTCTCCCAATATGTGAATATCTGTGAGCAACAACCATGAGCTTTTGATGGTACATTATTTTCTTTAAGAATAAAGATTTGAGATTTAAAAAATCCTCAAATCACTGTCAGAAAAAAAAAAACATTTCATGAAACAACAAGGCAAGAAAGTGAAAAAAATAAAATGGCACAATCAGATAACTGTAGAAAGCAAAGGGTTGCAACCATAAATACATAGATTTCTGTATTTTTTAAAAATTAAAGTAAAAAAAAATCCCTTACTCAAACTACTTCTGTGCTTTACTTAAAGAGAAATAAGCTTTCTAAATGGCAATTAATAAGTCTTTCTAAAGAACAGATGAGAAAGAATGAGTTAATTAATCATTTCTTGAACTCCCTAAAAATTTTATTAGTGCCATGTAAAAAGCCTACTTTATTTTGAAATAACTCCTATATTCACATCACATTTTAATTATGATTATACATACAGCAGTTTGTCAAGATTGTCTGACACTTTAATGGCCATGATCTATAATGCATGAAAAGGTCATCTTAAATCTTCAATCATTTCCAATTTTGCTTTCATGTCTGCACTTCATCTGCTAAGTTTAGAGAACAAATATTAGTCTAAAGTATATAAAATGAAATTTCTAGAATCTGAAATAAACTTAGGATTACAGTTAGTTTTTTTTTTTTTTTTTTGGAATTCCCACCTCTAGACTGCTAGTTTTTCCTTGTATATTATCATGTTATATCCTACAATAGGTAAAATAATTTTGTTTCTTGTACAAAATAGTTTATCTGAAAAGTATGAAAGACATCAATGACTTGGTCAAGGGAATCAAGAATCAAAACAGACCTTTGATGCGAAGAGGTTCATTCTGTGTCTTACAAAGAAAACATTCTATAGATAATTCTTCTAGAAAAAACAATGCAATTATAGGGGATTATTCTAGTTTTACTCCAAACACAGGCAAGTAACTAAACATTGAGTTATCTCCAGAAGCTTTCAGGAAAATTCTGCAAAATAATCTTGATCACAAATATGTCAATTCAAACCGAACCACTGTGAGAATAGATATATCATTTTCACTTCTGGGTTTGTTTGTTTTTTTTATTTCCACAAACTTTATCTCTCCTGGTTCTGTGGTTCTGACAGGACAAATCCTTAATTCAAATTCTTCCAGCAAGATGATGCTGTTGATAGAGTTCTGGACCTAGAGGCAGGATGCTTTGGGTTCAAATCTGCCCTCAGACACTAACAAGTCACTCAATTTCTGTCTGTCTCAGTTTTCTCAAAGGTAAAGTGCAGATAATAATAGCATGTACTTCAGAGGTTGCTGTGAGAATCAAATGAGATACTTGCAAAGTTCTTAGCACAGTGCCTTGCTCAAATAAATTATTCTACCTCTTAATTCTACCCTTGAGCTTTTAGCCTCAAGATTCAGAAAATTTGTGGAAGTTGTGAGGTACACTAAGTAACATAAAGAGCTAGGAAAAATGGACAGAGACCAGAATTTCATCAAGAATATTTAATTCAGCCTGAAATCAGTAGTTCAAATCTGGCCTCGGATACTTGCTAGCTGTGTGACCCTGGGCAAGTCACTTAACCTTGACTGTCTACAAAAAATTAATTCAGCTAAATGAAAAGAATTTCAGAATTTTACTAATTTCACTTCAAAAAGTAATCAATTAATCAATCAGCATTTATCAAGTATTGCTATGTACAATGTACGAGGGTGCTACCTGTTGGAAAAGCAAAAATAACACATAAAACAACCTTTATTCTCACGAGGACAGACAACAATGCACACATTTCTGTTTTCTCACATTTATATAAATGGTGGTTTGAGGTCCTTCCAACAGTCCCATGAGATAGATTGTACAATTATTTCTGTGATCTCCATTTTGCAAAGGAGAAAACTGGAGCTCAGAAAAGTCATCCACCAAGCAAGCTCTGAACTCGGCTCTTTCCAACACCAAGTCTAACATGCTACTGACTACATTGCTTCTTCAACTTCTTTGAAACTAGCTTCAAATACAATTCTTAAACACCTTACTACATAACGTAGAGCATACTTTGAATTTTTTTTAAATGTGTGTTTATTGCTATTTCATGTTTATGCCCCCATCCCTTCTTGCCTGTACTATTACACTTGGACTTCCAGTTTCTAGTTTCTCTACAATTAGTGAGCTGGGTTCAACGGAAGGAGGGCTGGATTTGGAGTCAGTGGATTTGAGTTCAAATCCTAACATTTTACCTACTTGTGTGATCTTGGACAAGTCATTGACTTCTTTAGCCTTGCTCTTCCCTCACCAAATGAAAAAGTTATAAAAGATGGACCCTAAGGTCTTTTCAAACTCTTAATCTATGATCCTATGACCACTTCCCATCTATTTTCCACACAGTTTCCTAGATAACTCATCTTCCTAAAGTATGAGGCTGACCATGTCACTTCCTAATCCAGAATCTTCAATGGTTCCTTCTTACCTCCACAATCAAAAGAAAAGGAAAAAAAAAAAAAACTCCTTATAGTTGTATTTAAAACTCTTCACAATCTGGTTCTAGACTACTTTGCCACATTAAAAAAAAAAAAATTGTTACATTCTCCATTTTCATCAAAGAGCTCTATTGGCTGTTCTTCATTCCAATGCTGTCTTTCACCAGCCTTTATGCCCGGAATGCTCTCCCCATTCCCTTTTATTGCTGCTAATTCCCAAGTTCATTCAATACCAATAAAGTGGATGGAGACCTCGACTTGGGAATCAGAAAAACTTGAGCTCAAATTTGACCTCAGAAACTTACTACTGAATAAGGAAATGGCAAACCATTCCAGTATCTTTACTAATAAAACCCCCAAAAAGTCAAACAAAACTGAAATGACTGAGCAAAAAAAAATTTGTGATTCCTTGGGCAAATAAATCAGTTACTCTTTGTCTGCCAGTTTCCTAGTCTGTAAAATGGTGATAATATTAGTACCTACCCCCCTCCCCCAGCCGATCAGTATGAGGAAAAAAATGAGACATTTGTAAAATGTTTTACAAATGAGAAAGCACTATATAAATGCTAGCTATTAGTATTAGTCTTAATGTAACAAGGGATCTTGCTAAAGCCTCACGATTCAAATAAGATAATAGAGGCAAAGGGAGGGAGGAAGTAATTTGTTCATGGTCACATTGGTAGTATAGGGAAAAACATTTGAACCCAAGCATTCTGACTCCAAATCTATCACTTTTTTTCTCCTACACCACAGAGTGTATTCTCAAATCATCGCAATTCCAACGAACTCTAAGCCTGATAAAAAGACTGTGACATAGGGGGAAGAGGTCTGGAGTCAGAAAGTGATGATTTGTACCTGAGACTGGTGTCCCTGGGCCAGCCCCTTAACCTCTCTAAGATTTTTCTTATATGTCAATTGCAGTAGTTTGATTAAATGATCACTAAGGTCACTTCAGACTCATATGCTATGAAATTAATGTATCTAAAAAATCTGAAATGAAACAGTTAAAAATAAAAAAAGTATCATGGTCTCAGCGTGAAAAATCATCAAACAGAATTCATGTTTAAATAAAATTTCACAGATTGCTCAGACTGCTGAGCTCTGCTTGCAGGAACTTTTCAACACTAATAAAGAGGTTATACTGTACTCTGGTTGAAAGGGGTTCTCTTCAAACGTCAACAAAAATAAAACTGGTTGTGAATTAAGGGCCTCTGCACCATAGGGAGGAAAAAAGCAATTGTAGGTTGAATTAGTTAAAAAAAAAAACCTAATAAAGTTCCACTTTTTTAATTAAGACAATAAAACTATTCAATAAAGGTATAACAGTGTAATATATGTAATATAGCATAATATTTTCTATTATGCTATAGTATATCATGTCATGTTGAATTTTATTGTATTGTGTTGTATTATGTTACGTATAACATGAGATGACACAATACAATAAAATTTATATGTGTGTATATATATATACATGTGTGTGTGCATGTGTGCATAAAACCATGCCACAGTGAATCAAAAGCAGGCTTCAGAATAAAGATGACTTGAGTTTAATTAAGACTCTAAAAGTATGGTTAATGAATTAGGCACTTCATTTAAAATCAGGAAGACCTGGGTTTGAGTCTTTCCTCAGACACTAACCTTGGGACCCTGGGCCAGTCACTTAACATTTCTTTAACATTTCTTTGCCTCAGTTTCCTTGTCTACAAAATAAAATGGTTTCACTTGATGGTCTGTTAAGGTCCCTTCTAGGAGTAGCATCTGTTATCTAGAACATAATAGCTCCATAATCCCCTGCAAGTCATTTTACCTCTTTGCTTTAGGCAACTTTGTAAACCTTAATTTAAATTTCAGAGCAAGTGACTATCTTTATTGGTAAAGGAAATTTCCTCATGATAAAGATTTCCCTTTAACAATGTAATAGGTTCTAATTGAAATATATGGAATAGGGACTGAGATATGGACTGGACCTGTGATATAAATATATTTTCTGTTATGACCAGGTGAGCGACATAAACAGAAATGAAAAAAGGAAATCAACAAAAATTAAAATGGGAAGAAAGAGTCATAGAGAAATAAAAATGGGGAAAGAGAATCTTCTTTTCCCCATGGAGGAAATACCATTTCCCATGTGTCACTATCCAAGATGTCACCCAATCCTTGAATATTCTCCCTCCTCTTGGTATCTCTCACTTCCTTCAAGATTCATCTTGACATCTCTTGCATCAGGCCTTTGTTGATGCCCTCAGTTGTTATTTTTCTCTCAAACTTCAAAATTATTTTGCAAATAATTGATATTTACTATCTACACACACAAATATACACATACACCTTGTCATAGAATATAAACTTTTTGAAAGTCAAGGATCACTTTTTTCCTTCTTTCTGTCTCAACTATCTAGAACAGTATATAACAGATATTTAAAAAGTATTTTTTGAGTTGAAAGTAAAATTCAGAAGTGAAGATAAAGAAAGATGTATACTAACTGAAGTACACTCAAGGCCGTTGCCAAGAAAAGGAAAAGATATACACAGAAAGATACCAAGATATTCATAGATATAGATAATCAGATAGAAATAGGAGCAAGAAGTTCTTACATGATAACACCATTTTTAATGTCTAAAACCATGTAAAGTCATGCAGTATTTTCATAACTATTGGCACAATGTAATCATACCTCTTTCTGTTTTTCCTACGGACAAGAAAATGAAATAAAGATAAAGACAAAGTCCTCTAAGCCAGAGATTCCCCAAACATATACACACACAGACACAGATGCACACACAGACACACACACGCACACACACACGCAAACACACATTTATTTTTTTTTCATTTAGATTTGTAAATTGTTGCCTTTAATATTTCAAGCTATTAACTCATCTACCAAGTCTTAGGTTTCTTTTATTTCTGAGAACACCAGCCATATTCTCCTTTGGAATCCCAAGCTCATGGCAGCTCCAAGCACAAAAACAGAGTAAATAAAGAAGCCAGACTTGGCTCTTGTGGTGTCATTCCAGTCTAAGAAACTCAAAGGACCATAGAAACACCAAAACATAAAATTTTAAAGGTAAAAAAAAGATATTGAAATCAAGTTAACCTCTATCAATATTATCTATAATCTAACTTCTTAGATGAATTAAATGAAATTTTATTGAACTAATTAATTTGAAAGTAGAGCATTGATATAGAAGGAATGTTGGATTTGAAGTTAGAGGACCTGGGATTGGATCCCAGTTTCTCTTCCTTAACTACCTATAAGATTTTGAGTATTTAACATCTCTTGCCCTCAGTTTCTTCATCTGTATTACTTAGAAGTTAGAATATAACAACCCCAAGGTCTACTCCAACTCTAATCTTTGATCCTACAATCTATACACTCTTTATCTGTTGGATATAACCAACTTCTGACCCACAGGCATCTCAAACTCAAATATCCCCCTAAAATCTAAGATCCCATGACTTGTCTAAGCCTCAGTGTCTTCCTCAGTAAAATGGGGAGAGTTGAAATAGATGCCACTTAAAGTCCCTTCAACCTCTAAATGCTCAATTGCTTCTTTAGGAAAAGATAAAATGATATTTCATGTAGATTATGTTAAATCAGGTCATTCCCAATATTGCACCAATTAAAATAAATGCTACTCTGACCTAGAATAAATTTAGATGGGGAGCTTTAAGTAGCCTTTGTAGTACTGAGTTAAGTCAAAATATATTAATGCCCAGCAAGCATATATGATTCAGTTTTACATAAGGGACTCCTGGAGGACAGCCATCATTAACAGTAAAAACTAATCAATTAAGACAGCTCTCTGACTTTGAAACAGAAGTCTTCATCTTTAGTATGGCTATTACAATTATAAAAACGATAGGTTTTTATGCTATCAAGATATTTCAAATAAAATGTAAAGACTAAGAAACAAACAGGGCCCTCTTTCAACTGCTATTTATTCATTTCTCCTCCTTTGCCAAGACTAGCAAATCTCTGAATGGAGCAAGAAAAGGTGGAGTTTCTCATTTGAACCCTTTCCAAAGCTGACTGACTATATCTATAAGGATATTCTTAAAATATCTTCAGTAATTTTTTAAAGAAAATAAATTCAAAATGTTTTAGCATAGAATTCCAAAGTTTTCGCCAACCATAGATTCGCTCTCTAACATTATTTCCCAAGACTCTGCCCCAATCAAACCACATTAGAAATATTGTGCTTAATTCTAGGCACCATATTCTAGGAAGACATTGACAACTTGGACAGTTTGCTGAGGAGGGTAACCAAGGTGCTGAATAGTCTTGAATTAATGCTCTATGATCATTGATTGAGGAAATTGGTGTTATTTATTCTGAAGAAGAGATTTGGGACAACTAAAGCAGGGGAGCTGAGAGAAAATGTTAGATGTCTTCAAGTATTTGAGAGCCCATTAAATGGAAAAGTGATTAAACTTTTCCAACTTGACCCTAAAGGGTAGAGAACTAGGAACAATGTTTGGAAATTGGAGAGGTAAATATGAACTTTGACTATAGGGAAGATAAATTTCTAATGGACTTATAGCTCTATAAAAATACCCAAGTGAAAGTCAAGTGACTATTTGTCACTTATATTCTAGGGTATGCATGTAAGTGTATGTATGTGTGTGTGTGTGTATGTGTATATATATATATATATATATAT
Organism: Notamacropus eugenii; assembly: GCF_028372415.1. Taxonomy (NCBI): domain Eukaryota; kingdom Metazoa; phylum Chordata; class Mammalia; order Diprotodontia; family Macropodidae; genus Notamacropus; species Notamacropus eugenii. The sequence goes on from NC_092874.1 coordinate 254,183,533, forward strand.
ATAATAGATACATGTTATTATTGTTAATATTATTATCCTGAACTAAATTCTTAAATTCTTCTCTTTTCTAGGCTATCCTTTCTTCATATGCCCAGTGAAACTCTTCACTGTTCTGGTAACTATATAAATGCTCTTCAAATTATCATTGGTCTAACTGATAGATGATATCCAGATCAACATGCTTCATGTTAATGTAATAAGAACATTGGATCTAAGGTCAAAGGACCAACCCCTTGTCCTGCTACGTATTACATATATGACCTTGTATAATCTGTTTCACAGAAATCTAAGAGATGAAGGTCTCCTTAAAGACCCTTCAGTCCAATGTATACCCAAAAAAGAAATCTCTCAACCTAACAAGTGTTAATTCAGGAATACCACCATCATCCTTCCATACACTGAGGTTCACAACCTTGGTGTCATTCTCTTTTACTCACTCTCCCTCATTCCATAGATCCAATCAGTTGCCAAACCTTGCTGTGTTTATCTACATATATATATTTTCTTTCTCTGGTCACAAAGTCACCACCCTGGTTCAGTTCTTAATCATCTTTTGCTTAGCTGTCACAATAATTCCACCAAACTGATTTCCCCACAATTCAAGTGTGTCTATATCAATACCCTGTTCAACATACTGTAATGACTCAGATATAGCCTCCTCTTTTTTGGAATTTAAAACCTTTTACAACATGGCTCCTTTCTATCTTTCTAGTCTTCTTACACATTACCATCCTAGCCATACTGGGTACTTGCTGGTACACACACACACACACACACACACACACACACACACACACACACACGCTACTCTATCTTCCATCCATGGGAACCATTGTCCAGAGGAGCAACCCTTGCAGAAGAGGGATCTGCCATCCTTAACACCACTAACTACCCCCATCGCCACCAGCTAATGGGTAGTGAAGCAGAAGAGTCTCAGGAGTAACAGCATATCATAGACCATCAGCCCTGTTTCCAGGGTGTTCTATGGCCATCATATTAGGGGAAAATCCTTATAAAGTTGTCACTGACTGTAACTGTCATAGCTCCTTCCAGAAATCACAGAAGCGCCAGAAAAGAAAGTTCTTACCACAAAAGTCCTTGGCATCATCAAATGGTTCAACATTAGAAACTTGTGTGTATGTGTTCCAGTGGAAATTACACTAAAGAAAATGTATTGTCACCTGCCTTCAGCACCCTAAGGATCACTATGCTATTAGCACCTTAAAGATCACTAGACCTTTCCATCTAACTTGCTTCTAAAAACCTTATATAGTGTTTTTCCTGATTAAAATGTGAGCTTGTCTACTTGTATCCCTAGCACCCAATACAGCATAGAGGAAGAACCTAATGAATCTTTTTCATTGATTCTTTGATTGATTCACTCATTCATTAATAAATGCTTGTTAAGCTATTTGGATTAGATAGTTGCTGCTGCTGTATGTGTTGCTCTTAACATCAGGCACTTGAGAATTGTCTTTAGCCTATACTTACTTTTGAACATGTCCTGACCATTTCTTTATCATTTTGCTATGCCCTCTGCCAACTGGCAAAAGGAAACTGAAAAATGAAAATAAAAGGCCTTAAAAGAATACCTATCAAAGAATGCCTGACACTCAAATAATATTTGCATATCACAAATAAATTACACACTAATATACTATTGGTAGAGCTTTGAAGTGTATTTAGGAAACATTTAGAAAAGCAATTTGGAATTGTGTAAATAAATGGACTAAGATTCCATACCCTTTAAACTAGAGACTCCATTACTACACATATACCCTAAGGAAGCCATCAATAAGAAAATGTCCCCATAGACTCCAAAATATTTTGTGGTAGTTAAGAATTGTAAGCAAAATAGGTGCCCATCAATTGAGGAATATCTAAACATATTGTGGCATATGAATGTAATGGAATATTACTGTGTTATAAAAAACTGCTATATGTGATGAATTCAGAGAAGTATGGAAAGATCTATATGAACTGATACAGTGTGAAATAGGCAGAGCAAAGAAAACAATGTATACAGTAGTCACAATCATCTAAATAGAAAGAAAAACAACACACCTAAAAATCAAAAGTAAATATAACAAAATTATAAAGATTCAAATGGTACTCAAATGAAGAGATATGAGAAGACACCCTCCACCTATCCCTTCATGGAGGTGGGAAGCCCACAGGGATTGCACATTGCACATATTTTCAGACTTTTTCAATGTATCAATAAATTATACTGACTTTTTTTTCTTTTCTGTAAACAATACTATTTGTCATAAGGGATGGTCCTTGGGAAGGGACGGGGAAAGGGGAGGGATACATGTTATTCTATAGTGAAGTAAGAAACAGAAGACTTCAATAAACACTTACTTAACCAAAAGAAAAAAAGAAAAAAACAGACCCCAGCAAAATACTGCTCCCCTGTCAACCTACCAAGATTTCTTATAAATGAATTGACCCTGTGTCAAACTGCATCCACAGTTTTGACAATTAGCAGTAAACTCTGTGTGTGTATTCATTTGCTTTGTGGTATACGGATATAGCCTCCTTTTCTCAAAAGACTCATATTGCCTTGAAAACTAAGCAAGGAGGGAGAGAAAGGAAAGGTTAAGAATATTGCTTTCTTTATTAAACCAATGCCAGTTTTGCCCTAAGCCCCCTACTTGAATCTCTTTAGGGCTCCAAGTCAAGTGTTGATCTTCAATACTGTTTAGATAACCTACATATCCTTTTGTCTAACAACAGAAGTCTTCTTTTAAACCTCCTTCCTGGATACACAGTTGGAACTGAATTTTAGTTGGAAACTTATTATAAAAGAGAAATTTGGGAGGAAGTCAAGAACGGTTTGAATTCACAATGGAAAAATTTCAAATAAAGTCATAATTGCAATATCCAAAATGCTATTTGCATACTTAATTATTTCCAAAGCTTTGCAGTTCAAAGAGTCTTAAAAATCTGTTCCTTGTTTCATCCCCAGAACCATAATCCCCACAGTTAATTTTCTAAAGCAACCTAAATTGTTCATATATATTTTCTCTTCACTAAGCTGCAAAGAAAAATCAGTCAAAAAAAAAATTTGACTAGCTCAGCCTCCATTTCAAGGCAGTGCTGTTTGCTCATCCTCTGAGTCTCCTTTTTCATCTCTGTAAGCTTTTCATCCTTTCCCTCCAAAAAAGCAGTCATTTTAAAAGCAGTCATTTCCCCAATTAGGCTACTGATTAGGCTTATGTTAAATGACATCCTTCCTCAGGGTTCTTCCATTTTTTTTCAAAGTGGAGGCTTAATTATACCCATTTAAAGAAACACTGGGAAAAAAAAAAACCCAACTCCAGTATTCTAGATCAGCAATTTGACAGTGAGCAGATTATCTGTTTTGGCAAATCATTGAACTATTGGGGGATTTTTTATTAAATTATTTATTATACACTTAACATTATATAGAAATTTAAATATGCTAAGCAAAATAAAATAACTCCACATGGGCATTAAATAGTACTATTCATGTTTTCAGAAGCAGAATAAAGTTTTCAGAAAAATAAACATTTTTCCCTATAAAAGATAAAAGATTTTTTTAAAACTTTTAAAGTACATAATTGATGATCTATCTCTTTTCTTCATATCTATTATCACCCATCATCCCACCTCCCTTTTTTTATCCCCAAGCGGAAAGCCTCCTTCATAGCAAATATGAATTTTCAAAACAAATCATGATATTGGTTATATCAGAAAATTCATGCCTGGGAATGGAATTCATTGCTGCTTACAGACAGATGCAAAATATCCTCAATTGCCACTTTACAAATCAACAAATCAATCACCATGTATTTATTAAGCACCTACTATGTACCAGGCACTTTGCCAAGTGTTAAGGATATAAAAAAGGCAAAAAAAATGTTCCTGTACTCAAGGAGCTCGCAGTCTGGGGAGCCAATTCACCAACTATGTACAAACAAGCTATAAGCAAAATAAAATGGAGCTAAACCACACCTGAAACAGACCAGAATTAAGAGGGAATTTGGATAGGCCTGGGAGAGGGGAGGGAAAGAAGTAGGAGATTTTAACTGGAACTTGAAACAAGACGTGGAAGCTAGGAAAAAAAAGACCTGGAGTGAAGGACTTGCAGATGTGGGAGACTTCCATTAGAGGACTGAAATAGTGCAGTGCTTTTCCCCCTGATGTCACTGTGGTCATTGTATAAATTGTTCTCTGGGTCGGCTCTTCCTTCTGCATGACTTTCTATTTTGACATTCCTCTGAATCTAACATTCTGTTTTTCTTACGGTGCAGTAAAATGGCATTGCATTGGTAAGCAACTATTTATTCCCCCTCTGCTCAACTGACAGATGACTTTTTGTTTTCAGTTCTTTGCCACATCAAATAAGTTATGCTATAAATATTTTTGCCTATAAAAGTCCTTTCCCCTCTGTCCCTGACTTGAGTTACATGTATCTAAGCATTTTTGAAAGAAGTGTATTGAAAGTTGGGGAGGGCGTGGGGAATAAACTTTAAATTTTCTCCCCAAAACATTTCTGGAGTTAATGGGGCAGAAAAGTTTTTCAATTTATCACAAAAAGATAAATAAACAAACAGGAGACGAGTTTGTTTGATAATTCATGACAGTCTTCCAACATATGTAGCCTGCTCTGATGAGCACAAACCTAGGGTCGCACAAATCTTTTTGGACAGAATTCCTTCACACCATGAAAAAGATTTTGAAAATACTGTTTAGCAATTCTTGGGCAGCCAAGAGATATTGCATGTTGAAATATATATGAATTTTTCAAGATGTACTGAACATCCTGTTCTCAACCAACTGATCTTCCAAACAGTAAGGCTTAAATTGTTCCTTTCCCTTACAGTCTAATATTTATTTAAATATTGTCTCTTTTCTGGACTGTGGCAAAAAAGAGGTTTACTTTTAGTGGTCATAGAATTTGATGGTGAATTCAATCAGAGGCTCATCAATTTAGAGTTGGAATTTAAAAGTTGCCTGACACAAATCTCTTCATTTTATGGATAAGGAATAGGACCAGAGAGATAAAGTAACATATATTTTAAGTGGTGGATCCAATACCTAAAGCTATATCCTTGGACTTCAAAGTCAGCATTGTTTTCCTTTTGTTCCAAGTGAATGTAAAAGAAGATCTAAGTGACTTCTCACCATTAATAGATAGTCCTTACTGAAAGGATTCTGTACTTGTCTAGCCATAACATTGCTTGTCCTTCTTTCTCTAAGATGACCATGACATCAGGGAGGTGATGTCATGACAGGCAAGTGAACTGAATTTAAGTGAAGAAGGACTGTGGAAAGTCACCAGTCTCATTTTCTCCTCTGGAGCCATCTGAGCTCAGTGGCCAGATATAGATCAGGACGACTGGAGATAGCCCTGGGTGCAGTGGGAGATCTTGGCCTTTTTAAGCTAAGGTCTTTAATAGGTCTCAGTTGGACTGAGGCAATGCCCTTTCAGTGATTAAGATTGGGCAAGAAATGAACCAGAGAATGGCTTCTTTTACCTAGTCAGAAAGAAAAATCTGGGAAGGAGAAACCCTCAGGGTGTTTGGCCAAAACAGAAACAAATGCTATTTATATTCACTCTGAGCCAGTCAGGGTCCAGACAATCCCCTGATGGAGACTGAGGCCTCAAAGATCATCATTCTGTCTACTAGGGTGGAGAGAAACAGAAAGAGCTGGATTAAAAATCTGCCTCTGGTCCATACTATTTCTGCATCCTTAGGTCAGGTATCTATCCTCTCTAAGTCTCAGATTCCCCATCTGTAAAATGAAGGTAATTAAAGCCTATAGTGTATTACAAGGTTGTTGGGGGCTCTGAAGAGACAATGTATGTCAAATGCGCAACAAACCTATATAAATCTATAAATGCCAACATAAGGAAATAAAAGAAATGCTAAACTGTTTCAGATGGAATGAGATTGGAAGTATGATTATAAGAAAATATTATAAGGGATAAACGTAAAACTAAATTCCCTTTTTTTAGCCTGCTTCTTCAGGATGATATTAATTGACAAGATAGTAAGCTGGTTCTAAGTTTGGAGCATTTGATTATAAGAAAATGGATACTCATGCAGTCATTGTAGGATCCCTATAGATTCTTCTTCATTTGTTCTCTGAAAATAGCCCCAACTTAAGGTAGCCTTTCTTATTCCTGAATCTTCATTTCTGGCATATCTCTCTGAAAAGATTCAGGATACTTAATATTTTCTGTAACTCAGATTCTGAACAAAGGACCAGCCTTGGAAGAAAGAAGATGCTAATCCCAGTTCTGACACACTTTAATATGCACAAAAGTAAGTCACTCAATTTCTGAGTCCCATTTTCTAAGACTGCACTTGGGAAGGAAGCATAATACAACAGAAAGAACACTGGTTCTAGAGCCATAGGATGTTTGACCTTGGGCAAGTCACTTTGTATTTTCCATAACTATAAAATAAGGGGGTTAAAGTAGAAGACATCTAAGGCATTTTCTACTATTAGATCTAAAACCCTATGAAGTTTCAAATAAGTTCCTGACCTGTTCTGGTAGGTAAGCCTACTCTGCCTACATGAAACACTCCCTTCATTGACTGATCATGGCATGAAGACAATCCTAGAATCTGAGAAGTATGCCATCTCAGTGCCAGTCCTGGCAAGCCCTCCGAAGCTATTTTGTTTTCATTTTTAAGAACTTCAATAACATGCCTAGAGTTATTGCCCTGCTGCTTAAAGAAAAATATCAACCAAAGTTGGTCATTAAATGATGAGGTGGGGAGGAGGCAATCAGTAATTCATAAGGAATGTCTATTCAGCATGGAGGGGTCCCTCCCTATCTGAATCAGTAGAAGGAGTACCCACAATGATGAAGCCACTCATTTTCTGAAACATTCAAATATGAAAATTTATAATGGCACCCATTACCAGATGTAGCCTGTAAAATCTATGTGACAAAAAGTTCCCATTGGTCCTTGCTTTGCATTCCAGAGAAAGACAACCTAAGGTTATAATGCTTTCAGAATAGCACCATTCTTAGACAACTTTATAGACTAATGAACAAGAGGAAAAATGGATTTATTGTTTATAAAAACAAAAATTTATATTGCCTTGTAATTAATTGAGGGCTATGCATTTGAAAATATTTATAATTTGTTCTCAACTTACAATGCCTAAATTCCCAGAATTACTAAGCACCAGATATTCATAGTAAAGAATTGGACTCCCCACACTTACAAAAACCCTTTGAAGTCTCATGTCCATTAAATCTAAAGGACACTGCAGAGCTGTGCTTCAGAATGTGTCTATCAAATAGATAACATCCATCAGAGATCAGCATAATTCTTTACCTCTATGGATATATTTATTTTTAGCTTAATGGTATATTTGTTGTTGTTGTAGAGTCATTTCAGTGGTGTCCAACTTTTCATGACCCTATTTGGGGTTTTCTTGGCAAAGATATGTGAGTGGTTTGCTGCCTCCTTCTCCAGCTCATTTTACAGGTATTAGAAACTGAAGCAAATAGGGTTAAGTGACTTTCCCAGGGTCACATGGTTTGTCAGACTTGAGGTCAGATTTGAACTCAAGGAATAAGTCTTCCTGACTCTAATTCCAGCAATCTATCCACTGTGCCATCTAGCTGCCTTTAATTATGTATTTTTCTGTCCTCAATAGGATGCTAAGTGATAACACATACATACACATATATGTATATGCATGCATGTGTATATATATGGATTTTTGTATGTATATACGTGTGTGTGTATGTATATGAGACCAAAATATGCTATACAGGCACTATATTTTTAGACTTAAGAAATCATTTTGTTGTAGGGAAAACCCTTATATCGCAGACCCATACTGGTGGACTCAAGGGAATCAGGAAGAGGAGAGAGAGGAAATCAGAGCTATTATCAAAGGCACGATTGTCACTGACCCAGAGACTCAGAATCATAATCACCCAAATACTTTTATGTTCTCTCTGCCCAAGACTTTGGGTAACTCATAGAAATATCCTGGCATGCAATACTTCTCTAAGGATACACTCAATACAAAAGACAAAGACAAAGACAGAATAATAGATCCCAAGGAAAGCAGAACTCTAAGCTATAACTACATCGAAGTTTCACCTGGCATTCTCTCCTCATTTAAAAATAATGAGTTTTGTGACCATAGTAGAGTAGACCATCCTCAAAAATACCATCCAAGGGGATCTGCCTGTTGTTGGGGGGTTTTTTGGTTTATTTGTTTTAAATCCACTACCTTCAAACAAGCTTGGGGAAAGAATCAGAATGATGTTCTCCTCATGGCTATAAGTAGTACCCCCTGTCTTCCTACCCACATGATTAAACTGTGGTACTGCCTTCCCAAGAAAGATCTCTGGTTCTAGGGTCAGATGACCTGAATTCAAATCCTGACTCGATAGATTACTATTTGTGTAACTTTGGGCAAATCATTTCCCCTTTCTGGCCTTGAGTTTCTTCACCTGCAAAATGAAGAAGGTGGACAAGATAATCTCTGAGAACTTGTCCGTCTCTAATTCTATGTTGCTGTGATAGTGATAAGATCTTAATACAATCATCAGTCACCAGTTAAATCAGAAATATAGCATGTTGATGCAGCAATCTCCATTCCATAAAAACAAGATACACAGAAAAAGCAGGACATTTCGTCTTTAAGATGCCTTTATTTTCATCCACATATTGCCATCCTCTTTTTTCATCCTCCTGGCTCTTTTATATTTTCCCTACTCCCTTTTATGCTCCCAAAAAGGAGCTCATATATTGCCAGAATTTAGAGACACTAAGAAAAACATGTCTCCACTGTAATTCACTTGAAAAAAATTTTTTTAATGAGTTCATTGCTTTTAGTAATACCCCTAAGGCTTACTTAGATTTCAGTTAACAGTCACGTACTTGGTGACCATTGAATAAATACCTACTACGTGGACACCAGGGCAGAACAACACAGTGGATAAAGAGGACACTTTAGAGTCAAGAAGACCTGGGTTCAAGTTAGGGGTATGCTGGAGCCAACCAGAACCAGCTCCTGAGAACCGACTGTTAAATTGCCATTGTTAGTATTTAAATCTCAGATGTCAGCAAATGTCATTCTGTCCATTGCCTAGACTTAGGAAAAGTGATGGAGAAAATGTTAATAATGCAGAATAAACTGAAAAGTGTGTCATTTATACATTTCCCCCCAAGAGCCATTTGTGAAACATTTACCAGTAAACCCCTGGTTTGTCCATCCTACCTCTAATACTTCCGATGGCTGGATAACCTTAGGCAAATCATTTAACTTCTCAGTGTCCTGGGCAACTCTTGAAGACTTTAAATGCCAATGAAGATGCTGCTCTGAATTGGTAGATAGTTTTCTCATCAAGAGAATGTGCTAATGAATTTATAGATCTGATAGATGAGAGAGAGAGATATGGTAGATTAATATATGGTAGACAGATATAGTTAGGAGAGAGAGAGGATAGATTGATATATGGTAGATAGATTATAGGTAGAAAAGAGAGAGAGAGAAAGTAAGAGAGACAGATGATAGATTGACATGATAGATAGGTAGATAGATATTATTGATAAATAATAGGTAGATAGATTGATAGATACACACACACATACATACACACATACCTATCCATATATACATATAACATACACATTGTATTGGATAACATGCAAAGATAATCAATCAATGGTTCCTGCCCTCATGGAATTATAATCCAGCAATGGTGTGTATTTGTGTATGTATGTCTGTAAATATGTGTGTGTATGTGTATACACACACAAATGTGTAATGCTACTGCATCCAGCATACAACTTACAGTATGCAATATCATATTGTATAATGACCATACAGTAAGGATAATGATGAGTAAAATAATAGCAAAGAGAGTTACAAAGGGCTATTCAAAGTCATAGGAAGAAAGATCATCCATGATGAAGGGAAACAGGGAAAGTTTGAGAAGGAGAAAGTAATTGAGCTAGTTATTAAAAGATGGATAGGATTATTAAAAAGAGAAATTGGCTAAGAGTGGGAAAAGGGAATGTGGAGGAGAGATTCCAAGCACAGAAGATGGATTTAGCAAAGGCAGGTAAATGCTGGCCATACACAAAATTCTACTAACAGTTCAGTATCACTAGAATCACATGAAGGAGATTACATATGGCTGGAAAGAAAGGAAGGTACAAAATTTTGAAAGGTCTTGAATCCCAGTTTAAGAAAGCTGATATCTATTTATTTTGGTAGAGTGTAGTTAGCTTTTGGTGAGTTTTACACAGTGATGTTCATATCTGTATATAAATAAGATTAATCTGGTGGCAATTTAATATTAGAAGGAGACACGGGAAGAGTGAAGGTCACTCAGCAATGACAATAAAGACTTGTACTATGGTAACAGGATTAGAAACAGAACCATCTACAGAATTTGGATCCAGGTGGTACTGTGGAGATATAACCAGCATAACTTAGACATAGCAGATGACAGAGAGTCAAGAAACAAAGAGAACCCCAAGATTTCAAGAATAAAGGAATGAGGAAATAGCATGGTCACCAGTAGATATAGGAAAATCAGAAGAGGGAGTTGATTTGCGGAAAAAACACAGACAAACACCACAGTCTATTCGGCATACATTAATTCTGAATCACTTCTTGAGACATCCAGGTAAAGAAACTCAATAAGTTTTGGAAGATGTAGGTCAAAAATAGATCTATCATCCCTCAAGGTAGCTACCTTGAAGACAATACCCATTTGGATGCTTGAATTCTGCTATCCAAAGTGCAGAAATATCTTTAATTTTGAGTCTCTGTATGTGGGCTAAACCATGGCAGACTGCCACAAACCCACCTAGGACTTAGTAAGCAGATAAGTCATAAAGAGTTGCCTCACACATGGAGTTTAAATACTTTGTCCAAAGTCACATGGCTAATGTCGGTGGCTGGATTGGTCCCTAGTCATTTCTGACTTTAAGCCTAGAAATCAATATCTCTGGAAAACAAGCAGGAACACACAAACGCATGCATGCATGCACATGCACACACATACCTATACACACGTATACATGTATATTGTTTATCTCTATATGTATTTATCTACATATATATGGAATTCTTGAATCCACACTCCTTTTCTCTATTCCCAAAACTACCACGATAGTACAAGTTTTTGTTGACATTGGTCTATACCCTGAAACAATTTCCTAAATGGTCTTCCTATTTCCAAAATCTTATTAGACACTGATCAAATTGCTACCAGAATAATCTTACATATCATTCCACCTAAAACTCATCAAAAGTTTACTTTTGCCTACCAGATAGATGCTTGCCAATTTTCTTAGCTTGGGACTAAAGGCATATATACATACATACATGTATATGTGTGTACATGTAGGTATATGCATATTTTTGATGCCAGACTAAGAAAAATGTGCTTGTGCATGTGTATGTATGTATGTATGCATGTGTATATATGTGTGTGTGCATGTATATACATGTGTACAATTATACATGTATGTTTATATGTGTGTGCACCTTTACATGTACGTGTGCATATTTTGCTGTATGCCTATACATGTATATGTCCACATTAATACACATATATGTGTGTGTGCATGTGCGCATGTATGTATAATTGTGTATGGGGGAGAGATGGTCTGGACCTGCAACTTTATGGCAGCAAAACTCCCAACTTCTGCCTACATCAATTAAATGTTATTAGGAAATATTTAACAAAATAAATAAAATGTAAGCAAGATAATATTGTGACTTTCCAATTCAATACATGGCCAACAGAGATCTAGTTCTATCTGAGTTTGACATCAATGCAGAGAACTCCCAGTGTGGAAGCTTCCTCTCCCGATGTAGATCATCTGCTGCTCTATATCTCCATATTCTTAGAGAACTACCTGGGACCCTGTGAGATTAACTGACTTAACAAGGGTCATAGGGCAGCATTATCTCAGAAGCAGAAATTAACCCTAGGTCTTCTTGACTCTAAAATCATATTTCTATTAAGATAGCTATTCATCTACACATACAAATACAGAAATAGTGTGTTATTGAGGAATGAGTGCTAAGCATGGTGTCAGGAAAATGTGGATTCAAATACCAGATCAGCCACTTACTAGCTGGATTATCTTGGGCTTAATCTCTTTACACCCCAATTTGCTCATCTGCAAAATGGGACTGATAATTACATCTGCTTCTCATGAATGTTATGGGGATCAAATAAGGTAATTTAAGTTGTTTTCCAAACTTTAAAGAACTATATAAATGTTAGCTATCATGTATGTATATACGCATGTATGTAAGTGTGCGTGTATATGTGTATATGTATGTATATGTATGTATGCATATGTAAAATACATTTGTATTTTAAGGTTTGATGATATTTATTCATGAGTCAGAATCCTGCAGTCACCTACAAGAAGTTCATCTGCTTCTGTTGCCTCTAAATTGTTGAATAGATTTATCTGGGTTTTCCTGCATGTAACCTGAAAGGATAAATTGTGACATAATTATGTCTTCAAGTTATGAAACCACAAACAAAAAAATGCACTATATGCTGCTTTTTCCTCCAACTTGAATAGAGACTTGTCATATTTTATCAGATCACTAGTCTTTTCAGATCAAGATTTGTTTTCAACAAGAGTCAATTATCAATGCTACAGAACTACATGAAAAAAAGTTATTATATAAAAATCCAATCTTAAAAGCCTTCCTCAAGGCACACTAGGGCAATCAGACAGATGCATGGAAATTTCCTGCCTGTCCTCTGCGAGGCATTGACAACATGGTCCAGTCATGAAAGCATAGTACTAGGAGTTCAGAGACTGTTCTCCTATTTTCAATTCAACTAGTGACTCATAGTGTGACTCACAACACAGCTAAATGCCATTTCAATGATGCAATTTGCCTATGCATTATTTCCCATGCAGATTAGTACTGGCCAGGTCCCATTGCTAAACACATATACCAAAGAGGTCAAAAACAAGAAGGGTCTTATATACTAACAAAAACAACTATAACAATAATCACCATCATCACAATAAATTGCTAGGTGTCCCAATGGCTAGAGCAAATCCAGTCTCAGACAAAAGCTGTGTGACCCTGAGCAAGTCACTGAACCCTGTTTGCTTCCATTTTCTCATCTGTAAAATAAGCTGGAGAAGAAAATGGTAAAGCACTTAGTATCTTTGCCAAGAAAACCCCCAATGGGGTCACAAGGAGTCAGACATGACTGAGTAATAAAAGGGTAGTAACATTACCAACTCCCTTAAAGGGTTATTGGGAGAATTAAGTGAGATAATATTTGGAAAGCACTTAGCACAGCACCTTCCATGTCGTAATTACTATATAAACGCTTATTCCTTTCCCCATCCTTAATTAGTCATCAAAAAAGCTCTTATTAGGCACCTACTTGGTGCTGCACACTTCACTAAGCACAGGGGATACAATGAAAGGGGGGAGCAGTCCACATTCTAAAGGTCCCCACAGTCTAATAGGGGAGACAACATGCTTACAAATTATATATATATATATGACATATGTGCCTGTGTCTATACAGTAAACTGGAAACAATATCAGAGGAAAGACAGTAAGATTAAGAAAGACCAGAAAAGGTTTCTTGTAGAAGGTGAGGCTATAGCTGAGGCATCTTTACAATCTTGGATATATTGCTTATACATAAGGACTCATTCAATAAATATTTATTTAGCATCTACTGTGTACAAGGTTTGAGGATGATACAATGGTAAATATGACTCAGTGTCTAATCTCAACAGAGCTTTTAATCCAAAAAGGTAGAGATGACAGGACTATATCATAAAAGGGAGTGTGCCAGAGAAGCAAGGAAGGAAAACAAGTTTATTAAGCACCTACTATGTTCCAGGAACTGTGCAAAGCACTTTATAGATATTTTCTCATTTGATCCTCACAACAATCCTGTAAGGTAGATGTTCTTGTGTTCCTGATTTTACAGTTGGGGAAATAGCTATCTATATATTATGGCACAGCTCCCTATTTCTATTACCAGCCATAGACAACAGAGAAAGAGTTGGTATGAAGCAGGATTGGGGGGAAGGGGAATGAAGAGCTCATTTTTCATGATGAGGGCATAGTAGAAAGCCAGGAAGAGCTTAGATTTTAAATCTAGGAATGAAAAAAACGAGAAGCACAACCAAGCAGGGGGAGAATAGGGAAGGAGCAGTTGTCTAAACATCTCCACTAAAATGAGACCTTCTGTGACTACCTGATATGGAAGGACATCTGGCTATATTGGTAAGATCTCAGAACTAGGAATCAGGAAGACCCAAGTTCATACTCCATTTCTGACACTTAGCACTTAAGTGACCCTGATGAGGCACTTGATATCATGGAGACTCCATTCATTTAACTGTAAAATACACATCATAATATTACAGTTGCGAGAATTCAATGATATAAAATATTTCACATGGTTTGTAAACTTTCAAATGTTCTATTAATGGAAGTTAATGTTCTTATTATTTGCTTCTATGATGAATCAAGGTTGAATAATTATTGCTACAGCATTTCAATGTTTCTAAAATATGAGATCCCTGATTTAACTGAGAGGAATGAAATACATGCCATTTTTAATTTTAAAAAAAGTTTGGATAATAATAATTGCTAGCATTTATCTAGCGATTTAAGGTTTGCAAAGCACTTTACAGATATTATGTCATTTGATGCTTACCTCAACCATGAGAGGTAGATAATATTATTATTCTGATTTCTACAGATGGGGAAACTAAGTCATAGACAAATTAAGTGTCTTGACTAGGGTCACAGAGGTAATAAATTTCTGAGGCTGAATTTGAATCCAGTCCTTTCTGATTCCTGGTCTAATACTCTATCTTCTTGGCTACCTAGTTGCCTCTAGAAGTAGGAGATGTTGCATTAAAATTCACTCATTCATAATTTTTTTTGTTTGTTTAGCACATAACTACCTGGTCTTCAATATATCAAGCGTACGTCCTTTGGTAGATCAAATTCACCTCATAGCAATTTATCAATTTCATCATCGTATTTTTTTTTATCAGTATTAAGTTGGGTTTTCTAGGTTCAGTTAGCCAACAAGTCCTTGCTATGTGCCAGTTACTACACTAAGTGCTAAGGATACAAATAAAAGAGGAGAGAGAGGGAGAGAGAGACAGAGACAGAGACACAAAGAGAGACAGAGACAAAGAGATACAGAAACAGAGAGAGAACAGAAGGAGATTTTCAAAGTGGGACATGGAAGTTAATATTCCCAAGTAAAGTCTTTGAGGACAGGGACTTTTTATAGTCTGTTTTTGTATTCCCATAGTCTAACACACTTGATAAATGCCTTTTGGATTGAACTGAATTGAAACAACAGATTATCTCTCTAGACTTCAATTAACTTGTGCCTACAAGTCCCTGTATTTTCAGCTATTCAAAAATAAGCCATTGAATTTCATTGACATCCCCTTTGAATGACTGATGTGCTGCTAATTTGTTCATTTTTCAAAAAAACCTTCTGGTGTGATACTAATGTATGGAGGGAGCATGAAGTGAAAGTGTAACAGATAGAGTCAAAAATCACTTTATCATCATCAACAACCGCATTTATTACATGCCTACCACAGACAAAGCACTGTGCTATGTCATGGGGATTTAGACAGGTAGGAGAATATTCAAATCCTGAAATCTGAAATCTCAAAAATCAAAATTAAAAAGCCAGTGACAGAAAGTCTTCAGTACTTAAGCCAGTAAAGACACTCTGGGCAAGGGATAAGGGAGGAGGATCAGAACTCTGGCCTTTAAAGGAAATCAAAGATAGGAGCTTTTTATCTCCTTCCTAGTGGAGAGTGAGGAGAGGCAAGCACTTTCTCCTTAATTGTACTATTTGCTCAAAAGAAAGGGCTGGGTCTTTTCACCTTGGACAAAGAGATAATATCTTTGAGGATATGGTATCTATTTAATTAGAATCTCATCCCATTGATATCCCGACAATCAACCAATTCCACCATCTTATTTAATGACATTTAGTGAACATTAATTAAACACTTACTCTGGGCAATGCATTGTGCTGAGCTAGAGATGCAAACTGAAATAAGACAGAGTCCTTAAACTCAAAGAGTTAATATGTGTTGAACAGGAAGAGGACTGCTTTGAATAAAGCAATGAATTTCAATTTATTTCCTTCCTTTCTTTCTCTCTTTCTTTCTCCTTCCTTCCTTCTTTCTTCCTTTCTTTCTTCTTTTTTGTTCATTAAATAATATTATTCTTTTCTGTGAGGAATTACAAGCACACTAAGGACGAGTGAGAAGACTGGCACATGTACATGAAATTGTAAGTGTTAAATTCCATACAAGTCACGGCACATCTAGTAGAAATTTCTGGTACATTCACATACCACCATTTGAAAACTACTGAAATAGAGTAAGTGGCTCATGTGGAGTCATGAAGGAGAAGACCTGGGAACCAAACTTACAAGTCATATATTTCTATTGGACTTCTTGGTCATTGGACTGACTGTTATATGTTGAACAATAACAAATGTCTTCTTAAATAACATTAAGAGAGCTGCCATTACATGTCAAGTGTTCTGTTCAAAGCAGAAACATGCAAAAGATATAATTCTGTACCTTTGTTCCCCTGAAAAGAACCAAAGATCTTTCCTGCTACAACTTTTCAAGTTAACTTAGGAATAGGCTAGTTATTATATTCAAGGAATTTATGAAGAAAAGAAGGTTTCTAGTTAGAAATTCAAGATGTAACAGAAAATAAATTAACCAGAAATATTTACAGCTTCCAACCAAATTATTCATGTATAGACTAATTTGAAACTAGTCATTCCCATATGTGTATTATATAGCCCCTGTAGGTATTTAGTTATGTAATTGGGGATGCTACACATATTATGTAAGTCATACTTTCTATATTAATGGAATTAACCTAAGAGGCAA
Organism: Notamacropus eugenii; assembly: GCF_028372415.1. NCBI lineage: Eukaryota > Metazoa > Chordata > Mammalia > Diprotodontia > Macropodidae > Notamacropus > Notamacropus eugenii. Next base: position 254,200,470 of record NC_092874.1, read on the forward strand.
GGCAAGACAAAAAAAAAAAGAATTTTAGTAATGTGAATGGTAAAGGCATAAAGAGGTCTCTAAATTTGAAAGAATGTAAACTAATTTCGTTTTCAATGTTTATGCCTCCCTATGGCTATAAGTTGCAGAACAATCACTGATCTCCTTTGGTATTTAGGCATCAGAAATCCCACTCATGCCAATTAAATCATAGATCTAATCTTAAAATTATTTGTTTTGCCCACTACATCTAGGCACAGTTCCAACCCTGCTTCACACAGCTTCCCCCATGCTTTTCTCATTAGCAGACTTGCCATCAGAATATCCTCCCCAACCCCCACCTTGTTTTCCAGGGCTGAAATCATAATAAAATTGTGAAGAAATTCTGTTTGATGTACTAAGAAGAAATCCAAATCCTTAAAGATCACAAACCAGGAAACAGATTACTCACAAGGATGCAAGTCTACAGCTATGTAGCTCTTCAGTCCTTTGGGCAACCTCAGGCTGCTGCACAGATGGAGAAGGGCTCTGGGTCTTTGCCTGATGTTTGTTACTAGGCAACTTCACAAAGACCAAGTGAGAAGAGGGTCTTCAGGGCAGTCAGTCAACAAGTGGTCTATTGTTCAATTATGTCTGACACTTTGTGACCCCTACAAGGCTTTTATTGACTAAGATACTGGAGTGATTTATCATTTCCTTCTCCAGCTCATTTTACAGATGAGGAAACTGAGGCAAAAAGGGTTAGTGACTTGCCCAAGATCATACTGCTACTAAATGTCAGGTCAGATTTGAACTCAGGAAGATGAGTCTTCCTGACTCCAGGACATGTGCTCTATCTGCCACACTACTTAGCTGCCCCAACAAGTGGGCCTACGGACTCCCATTATCAATCACCAAGGGCAGTGTGATTAGGATGAAATTTGTTAAACTGATTATAATAAAGAGCCTTGTATTCCTTGCCTAGATGATGCTGACTAAAACAGGTACTGAGTACACAGGAACTTCCTGCTACATAGGCAAGTCAATCAGTGGTTAACACATGAAGTCACTTCTGTCAGCGGTGGCCTAGCATTAAGTCAATACTCACACAAATCAGTTCTGTCATGGTTCCTAGAAGGGATGGGTCAGTCTACTCCCCATAGCTTCATTCACCATCTCTAACTGTGCAAACCAAAATTTCCCTCCCTGGTGACTACTCAAGGATTGTCTTCCACCCTAAAAATGCACTGCCCTCCCTAAAGGTAGAGATTGTTTTCCCTTTCATGTAATACCGAAATTAACCCAGGTCTTGGGCCAAATTAAGGTCTTAATAAAATGATTTTTCATTCATCTACTCTTTTTCATCTCATCTTTTCTAGATTTTAGTTCTAGGTTTTTGTAATTTTGAACTGGAAACCCTTAACAAACATTTCATTTACAAATGAACAGAAAGAGAAGTCTATGTAAAGCCACAATTCTCTTTGATTTATGATGTTTGGGGTTTTTTTAAGTATATAATAAATTTAACATGTTAGTTCTAAATCTATCCATGTTTGTTTGTGTCTCCTTCTGAACTTCCTTCTGTTCTCATTTATGCTTTTTTTATGAAGGTTTTATTGATGCTCTTTCATTCTTTTTCTTTTTCTCTTTTCTTTATTATCACTAGTGCCCTCTTAACTACCTCCAAAATCCTAGCTCCAAAAGGCCTCCCTTCTAACAAATAAGCAAACTCAAGCAAAACAAATCCACAGTTGGCAATATTAGAAAATGTATGTCTGTCTCATTCTATATCTCTAATTTATCACACCTCTTCAAGGAGGTGGGAAGCACACTTAATCAAGTCTTTTGAAATGGTGATTGGCCATTTCTGTGATGAGACTTATTAAATCTTTCAAATGTTATTAACCATTGTAAAAATTCTTCTCTTGGTTTTACTCACTGCACTGCATAAGCTCATGAAAATCCTCCCAAATTTCTCTGAAGTCATCCCTTCCATCATTTCTTATAGGACAATAATATTTCATTACATTCTGTAATCCATTCAGTCATTCCCTAATTAGTGGATAATCTTAGTTTCATTATTTGTTACATAAATCACTCATTTGCAAATGAATGATTCCTTTCCCTTTTTCTTTTATCTATTTGGGAGATATGCCTTGTGGTGTTATCACTGGATATAGAGTTAATGACTTTTTGAATATATCTCCATCTTTCCAGAATGGCTGAAGCAGTTCACAGCACAAGCAATAGATAGTGCAGCAATGAGTCCTTACCATAGCAGTTGGAGTCTGGGTTTATCAACCACCATACAACTGTATTTCTTTCCTTTTGAATCTAGAATGTACCACTAATTGACCTCTCTGCTATGCTTTGGCAAATCTAAACAGCATACTAAAAGCAAAAATAGCACCTTGCCAACACAGGTCCATATAGTCAAAGGTTCTTCCAGTTGCAATGTATGACTGTGAGAGTTGAACTATTAAGAAAAATGAGCTCTGAAGAATTAATGCTTTTGAACTGTGTGCTGGAGAAGATGTTTGAGAGTCCCTGAGATAGCAAGGAGATCAAAGTGGTCAATACTTAAAAAAAATTAATTAAGTCTTTTCACTGGAAGGTCAGATGCTGAAGCTGAAGCTTAAATACTTTTGCCACATTGATGAGAAGATGGTGTTTAGCCTTTACCCCTGATTTTATTAGCAAGCTCTTTAGAGTTTCTCTAAAAAGGTAATGTTGACTCTTGGTTCTAAAAAGAGAGTAATAACCCTAGTAAGGAATAGTTCTTTTATTTGGGGAGGGGGGGGTGCGGTTTAGCATGTGTAACATAAAAGAGTCATGGCCAACCCTTTGGGATGCCATGAACTAGAGCATTCCAGGCCTTTCTATCCTCCACTATTTCCTAAAATTTGTCCAAGCTCTTCTGTTGTCTGCATGATAATATCTATCCATTCATCTTCTGCTGTCCTCTTTTCCTTTTGTCTCTAATCTTTCTTAACATAAGGTTCTTTTCCAATAAGCTCCATCTTCTCATCAATTTCGCCAAAATATTTAAGCTTCAATATCAATATTTGACCTTCCTGAGAATAGTATGAATTAATTTCATTTAAATGATCAGTTTACTTATAGTTGGACAAATTTGTTTCTGATTTCTTTTTTAAAAAAATATGATTAGCTTATGATTTATCTATTTTATTTTTAAAACTAGCCTCTAGATTAATTAATTAATTGAATGCTTTTTGCTTTGAATTTAATTTCTTTGATTTTTTTTTTTAGAATTTCTATTTGTGCACTTATATTTTTCATTGGTTCCATTTGTAATTTCTTTTAAGCTATGTATCCAATTGATTTGCTTATTCTTTCTCTGTTTTACTAATGAAAGTATTTTAAGACCCACATTTTTCCTCTAATGATGGCTTTGGCCATATCTCTGAAGTTTTGTTATGTTGTCTCTGCCATTTTCTTTTGTGAAATTATCTATTATTTCCTTGATTTGTTCTTGGATCTTCCCTTTAGGGCTAAATTATTTTGTCTCCATTAAAATTTCAATTTTCTTTTCAAATGTATTTTATTAATCTGAATTTTATTTTATTATGGTAAGGAAGGACATTTTCTTTTCTGCATAGGTTTATGATACTTTGATGCTCCAGCACACGTTCAGTTTTTGTTTAAGTGCCATACATAGCTTAGAAACACACACACAAAAAGTACTTTCTATTCCCAATCGTTAAAGACGTATCATATTTAACTTTTCTAAAATTCTATTCAGTTTACTTCTTTCTCATTTTTCTTTTTTTTTTTTAGATTTATCTACATCAGAAAAGGCATATTGGAACCTCCCTTTATTATATTTTTTTGTCTCTCTCTGTAATTCAACTAATTTTTTCATTAAATACTTAAGATACCAAGTCATATTGTACAAATGCATTAAGTATTGATACCAATTCATTTTCTATGGTTCCATTAAGTATAGTGTTGTTTCCTTGTTTATTTCTTTTACCAAGATTACTTCTACTATTGCCTTGTCTGAGATCATGGCTGCTAACTTGCTTTTTTTAGGTCACTGGAAGCATAATAAATTTTGCTTCTCCCACTCATTTAATGTTTTTGTGGATGTTTCTGAGTTTCTTGTGAACAACATAATGTTATATTCTGCGTTCTAATACATTCTGCTGTCTTCTATTTTATGTGTGAGTTCATCTGATTCATATTCATGTTATGGCTATTAATTGTATATTTTCTTCCATCATGTTTAATACACTTTTTCTCTTATTGTTTTCTACCATCTCTCTCTTTACAAAGGAAATAGTGATTTTTAAAAAAGGAATATAATTAACAAAAGAAGTCTATAATTCATCTGGTTTTATTCCATTCCATTGCCCCTTTGCTGTTCATCTCACCCAGGTCTATATCACTGGTTTTTATTTTCTTTCCTTTTAGTCCATATTTTATGATCTAAAGTTTGTTTTCCTTATAACTATTCCTTCAGTTCTATCTTCCCTTGTAAAGCTCTCTCTTCCTTCTCCCTGTTTTGCTTATGATATTCAACACCACTAGCCACCGTGTGTGTGTGTGTGTGTGTGTGTGTGTGTGTGTGTGTTTTCAATCTTTCTTTTTTCTAATTCAGATAAGGGTGGAGTTGATGTGGTGTTTTTTTACTCCATTCTATCCTCCATATCTGGGTACTCTTTTTCTCCCACACACATATTTATTATGAAATAAGTTTCTACCCTTTCATACTCTTGTCTTCTCTAGAGTATAGCTTCAGGTCCCTTTTTTTCTCTCTCAGGACCATCAAAACAGAAAAACTCCCAACCCCCAACTCTCATGTCTTCTTCCCCATTAGTATATTGTCACTTAGATCTTTCTAATTGCCCAAATGTACTTATTTATCTTAATTTTTCTTAATTTTTGTGTTTTCTTTCAAAGTTCTTACTCAACTGATTTTTCCATCAGGATTCTACTTAAAAGTTCATTCCATTAAAGGTTCATTCCATTACAGAATTATATTCAGATTTCCTACATAAGCAATTGTTGGTTGCTAGGCCTTTTTTTTTACCCTTTGGAGTATCATATCCAAGATTTTCTCTTCTCTATAGTAATTATGGTACAGTCTTATGTGATTTAAGTTCTTGGTCTATATGCACTTGTTTTTCTTTCACTTGGAGGCTTTACAATTTTGCCAAGTTATTTCTGAGAGTTTTCAATTTAGGGTTTCTTTCAAGTGACTATGTGACTAATGGTTTATTTCTATTTTTACTTTACTTTTTGGTTATGATGGCTCTGGGAAGTTTTAATTATTGACTTCTTGAAAGATGCTATGCAAGTTTGTTTATTTTTTTTTTTGGAAGGCAAGATTTGGTCATGGTTTTCAGGAAGTCTGATGATTCTTAATTAAACTTTCCTCAACCTATTTTCTATTTCAGTTTTTTTAACAGATACTTTATTTCTTTTAATCTTTTTAAAAGTTTTTTTATTTCCCAAAGTCATTGTGATAATTTGCTCCTTTCTAATTTTCAAGGAGTCTGTTTCTTGAGTTTTTCCATGACCAGTTCTGAGTTTTTCATTAATCTAACTCTTTTTTTCTAAAGCTCTTATTTCATTTTTTTCTCTCTCATTTTGTTTCTCTTCTAGCACACAGTTAGGCCTTGTGGCCATAACTTTTTCTGAGGTTCCCCTTGTATTTTTTGTAGAGTTGCTTTCTTCTTTTAGGTTTACCCCTTAGAGGTTTCATGACTCATAATATTTTTTCACTGTTTTTAGTATCTTCTGTCCATTCATAAAATGGCTACCATTTATATAATGCCTTAAGGTTTGCAAAGAGCTTTACATATATTATCTCATTTTACTTTACATCTCCTGCCTTAGTTCCTGGTCTAGGACTTTGTGCCAAGATTCAATGCTGCCCTCTCACATACCTTTTAATGGAGTGGCAAGGCCCTATTTGGTCCTGACTTCAATATCCTGGGTTCCTGAAACTGGCTTACCCCTCCCTACCCTAGGGATTCTGTTTTCAAAGAACCAGCAAGTTTCAGGTTAATCTTGATTTTCCCAAGTTAGTATTCTGTGGCATTCAAGCTCCACTGAATCATCCTGTGTCAGAGTTCTGTGCTCCCTGGAACAGGGATGGGGAGCCTGGAGCCTTAAGGCCACATGTGGTTCTTAAGTGAGGCCTTCTGACTGAATCCAAAGTTCTGTAAAATTTAGATTCAGTCAGAAGGCTACATTTAAGGACCTAGAAGGCCACATGTGACCTTAAGGCTGAAGATTCCCCAACCCTGCCCTAGAACATCCCACATGGAACACTGTCAGCCTCTAGACCTCCTAGAACTTTTCCATCAAGGCACTGTGGACTTCCACAGTCTCAGATGTTCTATAGGTCTCCTGCAAGTACTGTCAAGCTTCTAGCTTATTTGTTTGAGCATTTACTGGCTGTCCTGATGAAACTTCTTTTCCAAAAGCCAAATGTATTTTGTATAGTTCTGGGCTAGATGAAGAGGTTTACTATTGTTTCCCTTTGGATTTATTTATCATTGTGCAATTTAGTGTTTTTTTTAGAATTTTACTGGAGTGTATGCAGGAGAAATAGACTCCTCCATGATGTCTACAGATGTCTACAACCTCCTCATGTTGTACAGAATAGAGCGACTAGCCACAGATCCAGGACTAGTCTTACACAAAATCAGTAAAATAGTAAATTTTGTCTCCAGTGTCCTTTCACTTCCCTTTTTTAAAGTAAAGTCAATATGCTAACGAAGCACTTGCTATGTTCCTGACACTGTTCTAAGTGTAGAGAAAATGAATACAAGCAGAAAAACAACTCCCTGCCCTCCAACAGCTTATACTCTAATGGAATTGTCAATCAGGAGGGTGGGTGGAAGGTATGCAGTACTGAGTCTTAGAAGAGAAAGTTCTGTAGAGATGAGTCAGAAGGGTAACCTAGAGAGGGATAGAGACTACGTTACTGGCCCCTCTACCAACATCCTCCTATTGCTCCCTAACCATTCAGGTTCCCACCTCCATCCACTACAGGGTGTTTTCTGCCCTCTTTAGCAGGTTCTCTGGACCTTTCCAATTATCCTACATCCTCATCAAAGCTTACATATCATTATCTCATATCTAGACCAGATGAAGAACTAGATGAACAGCAAACTAATTTATGCTGATGTGCTAGGTGTAGTAATGGACTTAGTGTTTTACCCTTCCCACTTACTATATGTGCATTTTAATTACAGTCTTGTGGAAACACAATACCTCAGTCAAAGGGTGGGGAACCTGTGGCTTCAAGGCCACATGTAGCTCTCCAAGTCCTCAAGTGTGGCCCTTGGATTGAATCCAAACTTCACAGAACAAATCCCCTTAATAAAAGGATTTCTTCTGTAAAACTTGGACTCAAAAGGCCACAACCATGGACCTAAAAGGTCACAAGCAGCCTCAATGCCACAGGTTCTCCACCCCTGCTTCATCCAAAGGAGAGAATACAACTTGAGGAATTTCAGGCTCCATTACAAGTTGATGGAGGTAACTTTTTCTGTTGATCAAATCAGCCAACATATTAATAATGTACAGGACTGGCTAGCTTTTCACAGAATCTTTAAAGTTGCAGTGCCTTGGGTTCTTTTGTTGAGTGACCAAAAGGTACTCCAACCTAATATGTTTTTCTGAAATTCAAAAAGACTGTATAGTGACTCCATTGAAGTAAGGTGATTGGTTACTATATCAAGAAAAGGTAAAAGAATTTCACTCCTTCACCTATTTAAAAGGTTATATCAAATGATATATTATCCTTATGTTAATTGGGACAATAACATAACTCAATATCCCAATAGACTTTCAATTCTTTTGACCTAGCACAGTGAATGGTACACAATAAACACTTGAGAAACGCTTGGATAAATAAATCTTACTTGAACCAAAACAATCAGATCAATTTTTTAAAATAATAGACATTTTAAACGAAAATACTCCAGTAAGTTCAAGTCATGATGAGACCTAACTGTTAAAAACAGAGGTAGAAATCTTGACATACATCTTTCTGAAGAGGATTTTATAATTTAATTACCATACCATTCACTTTTAGAGCATCTCCTCAAAAATGTGCAACGAGGACATACATTTTTGCTGATTTTCAAACCTGAAATGAAGTAATATTCATACAACCTCATTAAAATACTTGAAAACACTGAATATTAGATTTCATACAGATGCTACATTTTTAAGCAAAAGACAGAGTTCCAGAAACCTGATTTATACTATAATTTAAAAGGAAAGTCAAAAAAGACATATTTTTCCTTGGAAGTTGTCTCCCTTCCCAGAGATCAAAGAGAAATTAAATTTCCACTCTTTTTTTAAAAAAAAAATTCCTTTGCAAGGAACTTCCTTTAAAAATTTGGCTCTTTCTTTAAAATAAAATCTGTCATGGTTACAGTTTGGTGCCAGCTGGCATGTCTTACACTACAATTTCTAAATGCACTAAGCTCCAAATCAATCAAGGATTAATTAAAGAAAGCTATACTAAGATTTGGAAATAGATTCTATGTTTCTGTTCCTGGCCTTCTTCTGATCAAAGTTACAATAACTGCAATGAAAAGGTAACAGCAGTGCCCTCTAGACTACAGCCCTACTGCCAATGCTGCCCCCACAGCCGTCCTCCAGGGGAGCAACGCTTGTGGATCTGTAACCTGCCAACTATCTCAGCAGAAGCTATGATACTAAAGACCAGGAAAAGAAAGACCTTGCTGACAAAGTCTTTAGCACTTTCAAATGATTCAGTGTCAGATATAGTTTTATCAATGGAAATGGCATTAAAGATGATGCATTACCCTTTGTTTTCTTGCTGAATCTTAAGGACCACAGGGCATTTCAATCTGACTTAGAGAATAGTTGTGTTTTCTCCCCCTTTGAGAATTGTGAGTTCCTTGAGAAAAGAAATTGTCTTATTCTTCCATTTGTATCTTCAGTGGTAATCATAAGGTTTGGGACATTATAAGTACTTGATAGATGCCTTTTCATTCATTGGTTCTTATCAAATTGAGAGACGAGAGGAGGCTGGGAGAGGCAGCCCCATATCAGATCATACAGCCAAGTTTGAAAATGATCATTGCCAATTAGGATAATGCTTCAGCTTCAATGAACTGAAATTTAATATGGATAAATGTGGATGAAAATAAAAATAAATTTCAGAAATAGTACAAGTAGGATTCTATGGTCTAAAATTCTACAGGGGAAATCCAGCCTGAGAAGGATGGAAGGAACTCAAGGATGAAATTCTGATAGCATAAACACAAATGATTCCAGTGAATAAGAAATGGAGAAGTGGCTTAAAGATACTGATTTAGATTTTTTTTTTTCTTTAAGGCTGTCTGTTCTTTATCTTCCATTGCATAGTAGACTGCTTTGGTCTCCTGAGGAAGTCTTTGGACCCCTTCTCAGGATAATATTTTTAAATGCATAAAATAAAATATTTAGGATTACAGAGGAAACCAACTATATTGAAATACAATTATTATTGTTTTTCTAATAAAAGAAGTTCATGAACCACAGGTTAAGAAACCTTGTTTGAAGATATGCTAAGAAGATAGAACCAAGGGTAGATAATTGAGGGATAGATACAGATGAGTAACACTGACCTGAATAGGATGAATAGAATAGAATACTGCTGCTCAAAAATATCTGGGAAATGGGGAATGCCAAGGACCATAAAGTCTTGTTGAATATTGGCAAAACCAATATCAAATAAGCATTAGAAATGCTACCTTAGTGATAGAAACAAGACCATTATGATAATGGACGGAGAAAGGAAATATAATCAGCATCATGGATAAAGCACTTTAAAGTTTGCATTTTATTCTTACAACAACCCAGAGAGGTAAGCGCTATTATTATTCCCATTTTACAAATGAGAAAACTGAGGCAGAGAGTGGTTAAGTGACTCACCTACCTAGTGTCTGAGACCAAATATGGACCCAGGCAAGTCTTCCTGACTCCAAGTCCAGCACACTATCTACTGCACTACCTTGCCAGTACCTATTATTTTCCTGCAGACTGCTCTACCAGGAAGAGCAATCTTCATTCTGAGGGCAGAACAGAAACCATGTTTTCTGAAATCCAAACTCAATTAAGAAAAAGTAAAAGAACACCTCACCACCTCCAATGAGTTCAGGTCACTATAGATGGGCCAATTACATTGCAGCATACAAAAACTTAACCAGAAATAATCACATATTAAGAAACTACCATGTATCAGACACTGGGTTAGAGACACAAAAGCAAAAGTAAAAAAGCTTCCTCCCCTCAAGGAGATTATATTCTACTGGAGATAGAAATTTCAGGAAGGAAGTGGTACATGTCCTGACCTTTGAAGGAAGCTAGAGATTTTAAAAAGTGGAAGGAGGAGGGAGTGCCTCTTAGGCATGGGGATGAAAATGAACAAAAAGCAAGATGGCGGAATGTTGAGTATGTTATACGAGAAATAGCAGAGGCCAGCTAGGGAGTGGTATGTGCATAAGTAGAAGGGAAATGTGGCCTGGAGCCAGATTGTAAAGGGCTGTAAATGTCAAACAAAAAAGTTTATATGTTGCACTAGAGGCAATAGGGGAGCACCAGAGCTTTTTAACCTGGGGAATGTCATAATTGGATCTATTCTTTGCAAAGATTGTTTTGCGGCTGTGCAGAATATGAATCAGAGAAGGGAGACTCTGAAGGCGGGAAAGCCAATCACAAGGATGTGGCAATAGGCTGGGTGTGAATTAATGAAGACTTGCACTAGGATAGGTGAGTTATATTATTGGAGAGAAGAACATGAGTGAATCATGGAAGTAAAATGGTTATAGATCCAGGAGTGTCTATACATATACAAAACTGATAGACTCACTGATTTTTCACCCAGAGAAAGTGGAGATGTGTGATTTTATCTGAAACATATTTAATATCATAGATAACAGTTAGATACTGGTGATAAACAGGCCCTAGGGTAGAAATAAGCAAAATGAGCAGCTTCCTGAAAATACAATGTGCAGGAGAGGAGAGCACGAAAAGAGACTCTTTTTAAAATTACTTTTTACAAATGTGCATTTTTATAATGAGCCCAAGCTGCAACTTGCTTCTTCTGGGTGCAAAGATAGTTTTGTATCACAAATGTTCTCCCCTCACCCATCCCTCTACTACAAATACTGACAGTTCTCCATGCTCTAAGCCAGAGTCTCAAACTTTGGATTCTCAAGAGTTCTACACTCTTAAAAATTATTGAAGATCTCCAAGGACTTGTGTTTAGGTGGGTTAAATCTAGAGATATTTACTATGTTAGAAATTAAAACCAATATTTTAAAATATGTATTTCTTATTTCAAAATAACAGAATATATAGATGAGCATAAATGGCATTTTAATGAAAAAATATATTTTTTAAGTGAGTGATAAGTTTATATATTTTTAAAAATCTCTTTAATGTCTGACTTAATAGAAGACAAGAGGATTCTCATATCTGTTTCTGTATTTAATCTTTTGTGATATGTTGTTCTAAGTAAAGTATATGAAGAAAGTCTAGCCTCACAAAGATATGTAGCTAGAAAAGGTAGAACTACTTTAATAAACAAATAATATCTTACTATTATTATGAAAAGTCAGCTAGATGACACAGTGGACAGAGTGCCATGCCTGGAGTTTCCTGAATTTCAATCTGGCCTCTGACACTTACTACCTGTGGGTTGCTAGAAAAGTCGCTTAACCCTGTTTGCCTCATTTTCCTCATCTGTAAAATAACTTGGAGAAGGAACTAGAAAACTGCTCTAGATCTTTACCAAGAAAATTCCAAATGGGGTTATAAAGAGTCAGATATGACTGAAATGACTGAACAGCAACAATTATTACAAAAGTAGTTTTGATCTCAAGGATCCTTGAAATCATCTCAGGGACCCCTGGAGTCCTCAGATCACATTGCTAGAACTGTTGCTGTAGCCCGTCTGAAGAGCTGAAGGTATGGGTGATCCAAAGGGAAATGAAGAGATGAATATTAAATGTAAGTAGGCTGCTGAATAGTTCTAATGATGTTACACACAAAGATTTGAGAAAAGACATTATCAGGGAGAAATGGTTTCTAAAAAATATGTGATTTGGTTTTGTGGAGAAAACAAGGGAGAACACATAGATGACCCCTGTGTCCACTGGCCCCACACTAAATGTAAAAGAACTTAGGAAGACTTCCAGTTCATTGACGGTAGGCCTCATGGGTGACTTGGAGAAGAACACAGACTAGAGTCACATAGGAATGAAAAGTCATGGATGAGTCCTGGTCAGCACTGATGGAGTGAATGCCTAAAGTGAAGAGGTCCCACTGAACTACTGAAGTATAGTTGATAATTGTACCAAATCTGCTCTCCATGAAGAATATGTCTTTATCTTGTATTAAATCAAATGTCATTTGTTATATAACAAATTCCCAAAGCCTCCTACATGAGGAACTGTCTAGTGCTGAATTTGGAGCTAGAAGACTGAATCCAAATTCTTACTCACTAGCTATGAGATCTTGGACAAGTCATTTAACCTCTTTATATCTCAGTTTCCTCATCTATAAAATGAGGGGTTGGACTCAGTGTCAATAAGGTTTCTTCTAACTCTAAATCTATGACTCTACAAGGCCTTTTTAGTTGTTAGTAGCTTTCCTCCTCACCCTAAAATCATGACGTGATAGGTTTATAGAATGACAAATCAACTTCCTCATTTCTAATATGGCAAGTATCGCTAGATGTAACCCACCTAAGCAAAAACTCTTTGAGGTTCTCGGTAATTTTGAAGTATAAAAGATTCCTGAGAACCAAGCAGATTCCTGAGGGTAAAAGAGAATACTTGGCACAATGTTTCTGGTTTGTTTGTTCATTCTCTTGTCATTCCAGACCTTTAATTTCACCATCGTAGCCAAACTCCATCTACCAATAATGGTTAGAAACTCTATTATAGCATAGGCTCCCACAGAGTTGCATGGAACACAAAAAGATTCAACGACTTGCCCAGGATGATACTACCAGTATGTGTCAAAGGCAGAACGTGAACTCAGATATGCCTAGCTAGACACGACAGGCATTCAGTGGTGCAGCTATGTAGGTATTAGGAATGCAGAGGGTATTAAGAGTTAGAGTCAGGAAGACCTGAATCCAAATCTTCCCTTGAACATTCACTAGCTATACGACCCAGGAAAAGGCACTTAACCTCTGTCTCCCTCAATTTCTTCATTGGTACAATGGGGATAATAATAATACCTACTTCAGATGGTTGTTGGGACGATCAAAGGAGACAACATATATAAGGGACTTTATTAGTGTTAAAACATAATATAAGCACTAGCTATCCATACCATTTGCAGATTATTAACGAATGCTTGCTAATTTGAACTTGATGGACAACACACATGGAGGATAATTTTCAATCTGTCCCTAGGACGTACAAGTGCCTGATCCAGACAGATGTTGTGAATCTGAGCATCCCTATCCCAGAGTCCCAAGCACAACCCAACCCTACTTTTCTAGTCCCCTTATCTTTGCCCAGCGCCCTTACTCTTTTTTTGTACTTACCTAATGGCTGTTATCCTACCGAACAATTCTATGCCTAGTGGCTTATTACTATTTTTAAAAGTCCTAGTCCTATTCAGACTCCTAGCTATAAAGGCCACTTGTACTATTATATTGGACAATAACTTCCATTTCATGGAAATTGTAAATGTAGTAAAATTATTTCCTTTGGATTCAGACAGAAACCCAAGTAATACAAAGCCTATACTTTTGATAGTCAGCACTGTCTGTACCTTGCTCTCTAGATAGGGTTTTAAACAATCAACAGAAAATTTAAGGAACATGATTTGCACTGTATTACACAGCCAAAATACCTGTCTAACACTTTTCTATAATGATATAAATGATATTGGAACTTGAAAAAAAATCACTAGTCATAAGAATTCAAAATTACATTGTGCTAAATTCTGGGAAGAAGCACCAGGTGAAGAATTGAAAATGTAAAAGTTGATGATCAAGTCATATTATACTGGTGTTAGAAAAGGCAATAAAATAGTCCAATGCAACTTCATTATTTTGCATAGAAGGAAACTGAAGCCCAGTGACTTGCTCCAAAGTCCCACAGGGAATATCTGCATGAGCCAGGATTCAAACTCAAGGCTTTTGACCCCAGTGCTCTTTCAGACACCATGTATATGCATCCAATATGCATACTATTCCCCCAAGTGAAAGATCCAGGTTGGAATCTATTTCCTCTGAAATCATCTAGCCAAGTAGAGTCAAACTTCAAAAAATAGAAACAGGGGCCATTGAACCAGGCTACGGAAAACCACATATTAATATTAGATGTATCTAATTGTGTTTTTGTTTATTTTGTGAAATACTTCCCAACTATATTTTAATCTGGTTCAGGTCACACTCAGGTGTATTGAGGGTAATATGCAGCCTACAGGCCAGGTGATTGACACTTCTTAACTAATACATCTTTCCCCCTAATTCAATAATCTTTTTAAAACATCCAAGGAAGGTGGTTACTTAACTTCTTCTTAAGCATTAAGTGACAGTAAACTCATTGTTTCATGAGGGAGGGCAATATGTTATAGGATAATTCTTATCAGTGGACATTTATTTCTTAATTCAAGATTAAATCTGATCCTCTCAAAGTTTCATCCACTAGTTCTAGTGGGATAAAGTGTTTTACCTGGGGTCAGGAAAATATAAGTTCAAATCCTGCCCTAGAAACTTACTAGCTGTGGGACCTTGGGCAAGTCACTTAACCTCTATCTGCCTCCATTGCTTCAGCTAGAAGATGAATTAATAACAAAATCTATCTTCCAGAGTTATTGTGAGGATTAAATGACATGATATTTGTGAAATGTTTAGGACAGGGCCTGGAACATCGGAAGCTCTATATAAATGCTTATTTCAATTATTATTGCTTCTCTCTATGGAGTAATACAGGACTCTACATCTTCCTATATGTCAGTCCTTCAAACAGTTCCAGCTCACATGGTTTCTTCTTTTTTTCCAGGCAGCTAGATATCACAATGGAATGAAGTGATAGAGACCAAAGTTTAAATTCTGCCTCAGACACCTACTAGCTATGTGACCCTAGACAAATCATGTAAACTCTCTGAACCTCAGTTTCCTCAACTATAAAATGGGAGGGTCAGACTTGATGGCCTCTAAATTCCTTCTCATCTTGAAATCTAGGACCCTATGATCCTTATTCATTCAACTATTCCTTTCTAAGACTGTTTCTAGATCTGCTTGCTCTTCTCTGAACATAATTTAGTTTGTTTTTTTTTCCCCTTGAAGGTCTCAAATTGGATATAGCATTCACAATGCAATTTGACTAGCACAGACTATACAATAAGATCATTAAATCCCATAACCTTGCCAATATACCACAATTAATAAAACCCCAAATTTTATTTCTTTTGTACCATCTGTGTCACACTATTGGCTCATATTTAATTTTCCGTCTTCTAAATCCCTGGAGTCTTTTCTCACAAGATGCTCTCTAGCCAAAATCTATACATGAAGATGAGATTCATCTCATCAAGTATACCCCCCACATGGTTATGTAAACAAGAGAAGAAAAGGAAAAGAGAGAGAGAGAGAGAGAGAGAGAGAGAGAGAGAGAGAGAGAGAGAGAGAGAGAGAGTGAGAAATGATATAGGTATAGATGGAGACAGACATAGACACAGTCAGACATAGACATAGACCTCCATACTGGAAGAACAGCTGATTATACACAAGCTTGCATCATGAACATCTCTTGTAAATTCTTTTGAGAGCAATTAATGATGTTTTTAAAAAAGAATGAGTGAATGAATAGCATTTATTTATTTGTATCCCTGAGCTTAACATAGTGCTTTGCACATAGAAAGCTTAATAAATTCACTGTCTTGATTTTTCTATGTGCAAAGCACTGTATTAAGCTCGGGGATACAAACAGAAAAATCAAGACAGTTCCTATTCTCAAGAAGTCCACACTTTAATAGTCAGAAACAACACATGAAAAAAAGTTTGTTTACAAGGCAGACAGAAAGGCCTGGAATTTCTAAGTGAGAAAAGGGCAGGATAGATCAAGGCTCAGGCATCCTTGGATGCATCTGAAGGTCAAATGGCAGTGCCAGGCAAAGGGTGAAGCATAGTTATCTTTTATCTCACTAAAAAGAAGAAAGTTATTGACTCTCAATTGACTCCCAAATGTTAGAAGTCAAGCAGCTCAGATAATTTCTAGGCAGTCCTAGAGTCAGGTATAAAAGGAAGGCAAAGGAGGAAGTCCTATGAAGCTTCTGCAAATGTTTTTCAGAAGAATTTTAAACTACAAATGGCCACATGAAAACATGATCCAAATTATTAAAAATTTAAAAAAACTATCAGTTAAAATAATACTGAGGTTTCACTGCACATGTTACAAATTGACAAAGATAAAAAAATGTCAACAGGCAAAATTTAAGGAGTTATTGGAAAACAGACACATGAATGCCCTACTGGTGTGGTCAATCATTCTATATTTCAACTCCGAAATGTACAAGAAAAGTGACTAAACTGTTGAAATGTTTTGACCCAGCAACACCATTCACTACTAGACATATATCCCATAAAAAATCAAAGAGAAAAATACAAGGTCTGGTATACCAAGAAATTCATAGCAGAACTCTTTCTGGTAGCAGAAAAGGCACTAATCTGAATTGGTAGAAGCAGTTTCATCCAGGAGCTCCCTATACCAGTTCACTGATGGCATAAAACTGAAAGCTGTGTCTAAATTCTGCTACCTCAATGAAATTATGCCAAAACAAAATAGAGAAAAAGAAAACAGAGAAATAGGTGACTGAATAGAGAATAGAGAAAAAGGTGACTGAATCCAAATATCCAGCATTGAACATGACATCCGTGAGTCATCAAACACAGAATAATCTGCATCCTAAAAATGTAATATTTAGGCCTGACTTTACACCCAACATGGAGTCATAAATGTGTGTATCCATGTGTATGTATGCATGTGTACATGCATGTATACACATATAAATACATACATAGAGAAAGCAGACCCCAAGATTCCATCTCTCTCTCTCTGTCTCTCTCTCTATAGATATAGATACATTGTGTGTGTGTGTGTGTGTGTGTGTGTGTGTGTGTGTATAAATTTGGATTCTGACATGTGTTTAGAGCTAGAAGGGACCTTACAGGCCGTTGAATCCAATTCCTTAATCTACAAATGAAAGAACTAAGGCTGAGGGAGATTAAATGACTTGCCCAGGGCCACACAGAGAATAAGTGACTGAAGTGGGATTTGAAATCTTCCTGACTTGAAGGCTAGTACCTTACACCATTGAGCCTTAGAACTACCTGACATTTATACAGTCCTCTCTAAGTAATGCTTCCTCTGTTTACTGAAGAAGAGACAGCTCAGTGTTCTGCCTCATTGTCAAAGAGAGTGCTAAGCTTGGAATCAGGAAGATTTGAACTCAAATCCTGCTTCCTACACTTGCTACATGTATGACCCTGAGCAAGTCACAACTCCTCTGTTCTTCAAACAATTTCCTAAGGCTTATTTACTGTCACAGAGCTGTTATGATGTTCTTCAGTAGAGGGTGTCCACACACCAGAAATTCCCCACATGAAAAATTAGATCACTAATGCATTGTTGGTGAAGTTGTATATTGATTCTGGACAGCAATTTGGATCTATGTGCAAAGGGCTATAAAGCCCTTTGACCAGGCAATATCACTACTAGGTCTTTATCCCAAAAAAGATTTTAAAAAAGGAAAAGGATCCATATGTAAAAAATTATTTATAGTATCTCTTTTTGTAGTGGCAAAGAATTGGAAATTGAGGGGATATCTACCAAATGGGAAATGACTGAACAAGTTGTTGTATATGATTGTGATGGAATACTACTGTGTTATAAGAAATGACAAGAAGGATGGTCACTGAAAAACCTGGAAAGACTTACATGAACTGATGCAAAGTGATATGAGCAGAACCAGGAGAACACTGTACACAGTAACAGCAATATTGTATGATGATCTAGTAAATAGCTTAGCTATTCTCAGGAATACAATGATCTAACAAAATTCTGAAGGATTTATGATGAAGGGTGCTATCCATATCCAGAGAAAGAACTGATGGAGTCTGAATGTAGATAAAAGATACTTTTTCTTTACTTTTTTTGTTTTTCTTGGGTTTTTTTTCTGTATTTTCTTTTACAGTATGAGTTGCATGGGAATGCGTTTTGTATGACTACATATGTTTAACCTATGTCAAATTCTTGTCTTCCCAATGAGGACTGGGAGAGGGAGGGACAGAATTTGATTCTTGCAATTTGATCAAAGAATGTTAAATTTTTTTACAAGGAGTTGGGAAACATTAAATTTTAAAAAGATAAATTCCCCACATGAATGAAATCATAGATCTTTCACACATCGACACGGACATTGATGAGGACAGTGAGCTAGAGTGAGATGCAGGATGATTCTGGGCCAATCTATCTACTATGCTACTATAATAGCAGCAATGTTCTAAGCTCCTTGAAAGTTTAACTAGTTTTTCCTGAAAAGTTATTGAGATCACCCTTGAGAATGATTGGCTCAGAGGACCAAAGTCTCAGGCCTTTGACATCCCATCCTGGCTACCTAAGCCCAAAATAACCATTTGGATTTCCAGGAGCTCTTTGAAAACAATGAACTTCTGAGGAAAGGTAACTTCACCTAACTGAATGAATGCAAGGCATTGTCAATGCTTATCCTTTTTGAATGTGCTTAGCCTTGCTGAATAATGTTCTTCTGCTGCAGAAACATCTCATTTTGTTAACTCTGTATCTCATTTTGGTCCAATATCAAACACAAGCTATAAAGCCACTAGTCTGAGTCAGGCTCATTTCCTCTAGAATTCTGAGTCCTACAAACCAAACTAAGCAGACAACAGCCCATGAATCCCAAGAGGTTTGAAGTCTATCTTTTCTATCTATGAATGTTCAAGTTCTATCTGCTATGTCTGAGTCACAACATTGACAGGTGACTGAGCATGATACAAGACTTTCCTAGGCACTGAAATTTAATCTCAGATGAAGTAATCATAACTAGTACTGGCAAATAAACACTGATGAAGTACGACTTCAAGGAATTGAACGCAATCACTTGCTTCTGGAAAACACTGATGCCCACAGATCATCCAGGAATGAAAGAATCAGAGATTGAGTGAATGACAGGAAGACCAGAAGTGGCCAGTTTTTGTAAACAGAATTCTCATTTCCTAGCTTCAATCTCTAAAATAAATGAAAAATCTGAATCTGGAAAGTTTTTTGTGGCACATGAAAAAAATTGAATGATTATGGATCTGATTTAGGAAGCACTAACCATGTTCCAGGGCTTACAGCAAGCAGCATAATGTCATCTGCAAGATGAATCATCTAGAGACCTCACCAGCTCCAAGGAATCTTGATGCAGGCTTGGGCAAGAATTCCTCCATGACAATGGTGAACACCTTTGGCAAACATATGGCTCCTTATTCCATACTTCACTTGATGAAAGGAAGGGTAGTACAATGTATATAAAGCTACCTCATAGCCAGAACACCTGGATTCAGGTGCCACCTTTGAGGCATACAAGCTGTGTGACCCTGGACAAGTCACTCAACTTCTCAATTTCCCGTTTTACATCATTACACATCTTGCAAATATATCTACATCTGATTGTTTACCATCTCAGGAAGGAGGGAGGGGAGGAAGCAAAGGATAGAATTTGGGTCTCAAAATAAAAAAAAAAAAGGTTAAATTTGTTTTAATATTTAATTGGGAGAAAATAAAAAATATTTTATAAAAACCTCTCAATGCCCTGTGCAACTATCTAAGACTTTAAATTGAAGACAAGATGCTGATTTAC
Source organism: Notamacropus eugenii (assembly GCF_028372415.1). Taxonomy (NCBI): domain Eukaryota; kingdom Metazoa; phylum Chordata; class Mammalia; order Diprotodontia; family Macropodidae; genus Notamacropus; species Notamacropus eugenii. The sequence goes on from NC_092874.1 coordinate 254,220,318, forward strand.
CTTGGTGGAGGGAGTTACTTATCAAGGAGCTTCCTATACCAGTGAAATCACAGGTTAAGCCTCCGTCCATTATGTAAATGATTAGAAAGCAGGTCATGGATCAAGATTATATCTGTTCTTGTACCTTTCAAGGACTTAGGTAATTTTAAGATATTCATGGAAGACCTTTCGATAGAAGATGTCTTTACTCCATCAAATGCAGTATTTTGTTCCACTAAAAAAAAAGGTGGGTTTTTTAGCAATCAATAAACAATAAATACAGTAGGATCATGTTTTTTATAACATCTTTCAGTCATTTATATGATGGTTCAATGTTGCTTGCAAAAGCCTGCCTATTGTTTTCTAATTCCCTCATCAAGCATGACCAAACTAGTCATATATAAAAAAGCAGGTACCCACTAGGGTACCTGTAGGGGAGGGAAGGAAAGGGGGGGAAGGAAGGGAGAGGAGAAGGAAGAGGGAAGGAAAAAGGGAAGGGGAGGGGGAAGGGAAGGCAAGGGAGAAACAAGTAGGTAGATAGATAGGCAGCTGTCATTTACAAATGAACGGGGTATAAAGTTGAACAGAAAGAAGAGAGAAGATAAGGTTGCTTTTAGAAAACTGAAAAACTATTTTAGTGACCTTCACAAAAAATGTTCTGGAACAAAGGCTAATCTTTATAATACAAATATTCTTCTGGTTTTGTGGTACGGCTATGAGTCATGGAATACTATGATTTCTAGAGAGCTGGTGAAGTTAAGGTTCACCAAAAGGGCAAAGAAGAAGCGAAAGTTGGCACAAACAGGCTATGACACACTGCAGACAAGGAATTACAAAGAAGGAAGTGTGTTAAGGATGTCATCTTTAAAAGTTACAATCCAAAATGAAAATGAGTTGACGATGGGGAAGAATGAGAAATAACCACTGAACAGCCTATGTACTTATTGGAGGACCCCCAATGATGAGATCAGGGATGTACTTGTATTTGAATACTTTAGTAAAATCTGAAAAATTATTAATGGCTATAGGATAAAACAGGAAAATAATTAAAATATTAATTGTGATTCTGTGGTCAAAGTTGATGGTTTAAGTAAAATGTTTTGCTTTAACAGAGGTACATATTAGCAAATATTAGCAAATGAAAATATATTGGAATTTTCATGATTGTATTTGAATGTCACACAATTCATGTCACACTCTAGTCCCAGAAGATCTAGGAATCCATGTCCAAGTAGTATGATCTTGAAAACATAAGATTTAAAAAATAACCAAGAAAATACTAGATTATTATAAACATGATTTTGAGGAGATCTTTGTTTAGGTATGCGTTGGACAAGATGGCTGCTGTGATCTTGTGAACTAAATTAAAATAAGAGATGATTAACCATTATAATGTAAGTTTAAACAGAGCTCTAATGCATGAATTTGAAAATTGTTCTTTGAGACATACATTACTGTTCTATGGCTGTAAAGTAGTTCCCCTTAGATCATATTCCAAGAGTTCTTGACAATCTTTAATAAAAACTAAGGCATGGGATGACTAATTGTCTCTTGCTGGATAAAGAGAAGTCTATCTACTTTTGGATGATATTTAATAAAACAAAACTCCTAACAGATAAAATGATTTTATTTTAATTAAGTAATCAAAGAATTTGATGGATAATAGCTTAGGCTCCCTATGCTCATAATTTGATTTTCAATTATATATGTGACAAAAGTTAATATCATTTACAATGTGGATCAAATAAGTTTCAGTGGAAAACAATTGCTTTCACCACTGTATTGGATCTCCATGTCAGTGGAGATAAACAAGAGGTGGCCACTTATTAAATAGCCAAGACTATTTAGTGCTGGCCAAGACTTTAGGATAATTGACTTAGAGACATAAGGAATCTTTGGAGTCAACCTCGTACAGCTCCCTAAATTTATAACTCAGAAAACTAAAATTCAGGGTTACATGACTATTAAATGATAGAGCCCAGGTTCTCTAACTCCAAATACAGGGGCCTTTGCATTGCACCAAGTTGCCTTCCTAAGATTTATCCAAAGGACACACGAACACACATACACACAAACATATACATTCTGTTTGATGACATGACAACATACAGCAGATGTTTGCTATGCCTGTAACATTATCCTATAAACTAAGGATACTTGGGCCTTGCCATTAACCCCACTAAGCATCTATAGGACTTCCAGACTTCTCCAACTGCTCCACAGCTGACCTTTTTTTTATATATTGCCTCCTTCCCATCAGGATGTTCCTTGAGAGCAGGCAGTATCTTGAATTTTTCTGTTTGCAACTGCAGCACTCAACACAGTCTTGGCACATTGTAAAAGCTTAAGAGACAACTTGGTAACACGGTGAAAAAAGGGAAGTGCTTGGGATCAGGAAAAACTGAATTCAAATCCAGCCCTGGATACTTACTAACTGTGTGACTCTATGTGACACTTATTAGCTGTTTGACATGAAGTGGCCTTACTCCTTACCAAGGCTAACCTCTCTACTGGGATCCCATTTCATCTCATCTCTTCCAACAAATTACCCATCTGTCATCGCCATTCATTCACTCATTTTTCAATCTCTTGCCCTATACTGGCCCATTTCCTACTGCCTACAAACATGCCCAGGGCTACCCTATCCAGGAAAAAAAACCCACTTGATCCTTCCATCCCTGGTAATTATCATTCTATATCTCTTCTGTCCTTTGTAGCTGAATCCCTCAAAAAGAACCTTATAATAGGTGTCTCTACTTCCTCTCCTTTCATTCTCTTCTTAACTCTTTACAATCTGGCTTCCAACCTTATTATTCTGCTGAAATAGGTCTCTAAAGTTATTAATGATCTTTTAATTACTCTATTCTTTTCTCAATCCTCATTCTCTCTGATCTTTCTGCAGCCCTTAACACTGATGAACTCTCTCTTTTCCTAGATATTCTCTTCTTTATACATTTTTGGGACATCACTTTCTCTTGGTTTTGCTCCTAGTTATCTGACTGTTCCTCCTCTGTCTCTTTTACTGGATCCTCCTTTACACTGTGCACTTTAAGAGCTGATATCTCTCAGGGTTCTGTCCTGGGTCCTCTCCTCATCTCCTATGCTATTTCACTTGGCAATCTCATCAGCTCTCATGGATTTAATTACCATCTGTCCTTCTACCCCAATCTCTTTGATAACCTCTAAACTCTCATCTCCCACTGACTTACAGATATCTCAAACTGAATACCCAGTAGACATCTTAAAGTCAACATTTTCCAAACAAAATTCATTCTCTTTCCCCCTAAGTCCTTCCCTTTTCCTACCTTCTTTATTACTGTAGAGGGCAACACCATCCTCCTAGTCCCTCAGGCCTTCAACCTTTGAATCATCCTGTATTACCCACTACCTCTCCACCCCATATATAAAATCTACTGTCATGGTCTGCCAGTTTCAACTTTGCATTATCTCTTGAATATGTCTCCTCTCCTCTGACATTACAGACTCTCATCACTTCATACCTTGATTTCTGCAACAGTCTGTTGGTGGATCTTCTGTTTCAAGTTTTACCCCACTCCAATCCATTCCATTCAACCACTAAAAGTGATTTTTCTAAAATGAAGGTCAGATCATCACACACACACACACACACACACACACACACACACACACACATTCATAAGCTCCAATGGTTTCCTATTGCCTTCATGTGCAAATGCAAAAATATTTGTTTTAATTCAACATCCTTTATAATCTAGTCCCCTTCTGCCTTTCCAGGGTTCTTGCACCTTATTCCCACCCTGTACTCTTTGGTCCAGTGACACTGGTCTCCTGGTTGTTCCACAAACAGGATGCTCCATAGAGTGCAGACATTTTCTTTGGTGTCCCCCATGCCTGGAATGCTCTCCCTCCTCCATTTCAACTATTGACCTCCTTGGTTTCCTTTAAGCCCCAGCTAAAATCCTGTATCCTACAGGAAGACTTCCTTCATCCCTCTTAATACTAATGCCTTCCCTATGTTAATTATTTCCTATTTATCCTATGTTTTGCTTGCTTTGCATAAATTTATTTGCATGCTCCCTCCCATTAGATTGTAAGCTCCTTGAGGGCAACAACTGTCTTTTGTCTCTTTTTGTGTCCCCAGTGCCTAACATTGGGCATGGCACACAGGAGGTGCTTAGTAAGTGTTTTCTGAATTGAATGGAACCAGAAAAAGCAATATATACCACAACTACAACAACAAAAAGGAAACATTATAATAAGTTGAAACCAAACATCATAATTGTAATGGCCAGTCTTGGTTCTGGAGAAGTGGTTAGAGTTAGATAGAATTGGGGTTGGACACAGAATCAGAGCTAGAAGCTGGGTTAGAACTGGGGTTAGGACAGGAATGAAAGGCACCTCCCTCCTTTCACTGGAGAGGTGGGGGACTATCAGTGGAATATGACTTCCTCTGTCTGACTAATTGAGGCGAATTAGTTTTGTTTAACTGTTTTTCTTTCCTTCGTTACTGGCAAGAAGAGAGGATGGGAATATGGCTGAAATGATTGCTATAAAGCCAAAGAGTATCACTTAAATTTTAAACTATAAATAAATACGTAAAAAAGCAAAAGCCAGCTAAGTAACTTGCCCAGGATCACACAGCTACTAAGCATCTGAGGCTAAATTTGAGCTCAGATCCTCCCGGCTGCAAGGCTAGTGCTCTATCCACTAAGTCACCTAGCTGCTTCAGGAGGAGAGGATTTAAGGGACTTCCTCAGATGCTTAGTAACTGTGTGACTTTCAGCAAGTCATTTAATGCCTGTTTCATTTGTAAAATCAGAATAATAATAACATCTACCTCATAGGGCTATTGTAAGATAACCTATGAAAAGTGCTTTTGCAAACCTTAAAGTGACATATAAATGAATGGCTTATTCCCTGATACCTGCTTAGATAAACATATCTGTACCCTCTACTTGTTGTTTTCCAAGAGTACAAATGACATCCCAGAGTGTTGTCTTCATTTGTGTATGAATTGGATTTAAGTGAGACAGAGCTATAAAAGGTTGTTAGCATCATTCTTTCTTACAGAGGGTTAAGACAAACGTTAAGATGACTGGGGATGGCCTGGGATGTAGTGGATGATCTTGGCCTTTTGAAATTAAGGTCTCTCCCAGACCTCAGTTTGTCAGTGACTAAGGGCTAGGAAAGAATTGAGACAAAAATGGACTAATTTACCATCAGAAAATAACAGTCTGGGAGGGGAAGGCTTTCAGAGTTTCTGGCAAGGACAGAAAACAGTAGCTATTTGTTGTTATTCTCCTTTATTTTCTAAGAGGGTTAATGACATCGAGAGGGTCATGTCTTGACTTGTGTATGAATTGGTCATTCATTTTATCCCAGGCCATAGTCAGTCATCTTAACTTTTGTCCTGCCACTGGACTTTGATAACTCAGGAAAAGAGAATGATGCTGAAGACTCTTTTTCTAAGTTATCCCAAGCTCTATCCACTGCTTCATCTAGAAGGTGTTTTGTGATAGTTCTTTCATTTTGTTTTGGTTGCTTTTCTGCCAGACCTATATTTTAATGGGCATAGGGGCTTCCCAGTGGTGAAACTCCATTAAAACAGATCAACATCTTTTCACAGCTTATAGACTTAGAGTTGCCTGAAACACTTAGCAGTTAAGTGATTTGCCCAGGATCACCTAGCCAATATATGTCAGAGGTAGACTTTAGCCCATGTCACTCTGACTCCAAGCCTAGACCTCTGTAATGCGCCAGCTTGACTCTAATTGTCTTCATAAATGCCACTCCAAAAGAGCATTGTTATGAGATCATTTGCTGTCAAATGGCCAGGCCTTTGTGATTACCAGCTGCTCTTCAGCAGAATTCATCAAACCCACAATGACCAAGAAATGTTAGTGTGAGCTGCCTGCTGGGACACAGAAATGACCTTCTTACATCTAACAGGGTATTATTATGATATTTGTTCAAATGATATAGTACCTGGATATACAAATATTTGCCCTGGAATCTCCAATGATATCAGAAGGCTCTGTTATAAGAGCAGACACTGAATTAACCCGGCAAGTTGAAGATCAAACAGCCCTCTGAGAAGATTAAGCTATATTAAAGGCAAGGAAACCATGAAAAGTAAAAGACAGTAGAAGGATAAGGATATTTCTGCCATACACAATATAATTTGAATTTTAGGCCTCAAAACATAAAGAATAAAGGCCAATAGATCAAGGCTTTTTTTTTTTAAGATTTAATCCCATTCTCTCCCTTAAAAAAGATGTGTGTGGGGGGCACCAGTTCCACTGGCGCTCATGTCTCAATGCTAAGTACTTTATAACTATTATCTTATTTGAACCTCCCATCAACCCTGGAATGTAGGTGCTTTTATTATTCCCACTTGACTCCTTGAAATTACCTTAGTGCTTAACACAGGGCTTAGCATATAGTAGGTATTTAATTAATGCTAACTTTTCAACAAGTTTTTGGCTCTGCCCTGGTGTATAATTGTATACTCAAAGACAAAGATGGGAGCAGAGAACCTCTCTCTCCAATTTGGACCATAAAGAATTATTTAATATTTCCCATACTAGATCAGTTTCATTTTTAAAAATGAGGCTATATTACTATGTTTTTAGAAATTTCCATTTCAATTAATTCCCATGTTCAAAAAACATTTTTTTAAGTCAGTGGGATCACATAACAGATGAGCACTGAAATAAATGAGGACAAACATGAGTGATTTTTCCCTATGGACTCTGTGTCATTGTCTCCATTACAAGCACTACGCAGTCATAATGTACAAGGAAATATTTCAGAGTCAAAAAATTTCCAGAATTATCAAAGTATTTGAATTTCTGTGAGTTTGCAGGAGAAAAGAAAAGGGTTCACATCAACTCTAAAGGATATCTGACCTTTAATTGACCCAGAATTGTGTGATTAATGGTGATGTTGATGATTACATACTGATCTGGATGGAATGTTTTACTACTTAAATAAAAATCCCAGAGCCTGTTGCTGCAACTTAGAAATTTACTTATCAATAATATAATACACTTATGCATTTCTCATTCAAATTCTTTGTCTCATCATAGCATGGATATCCATGGAAAGTTATACCAGTAAGCCCAAGTTCAAATGCTTCCCACTTCTTTCTTAGGATATTTGGTTTCAAAATAATGTGAGTCTATAGAAGCTTCACACACACACACACACACACACACACACACACACACACACACACACTTTATAACTACTTATTCAGTGCACATGTTAGACCCAATATATAGAAGTAGACTCCATTCTTTAGAACAAGAATTTTTAATCCAGTGTGCAGGAATTTTTAAAAATATTTAACCTTGATTTTTAAAACATTTTAATTCTGTATCTCCATATAATTAGTTTCTTTAGAAATCTTACATATTTTAATTTATGTATTTTTAAAAATAACACATTCTAAGAAGTCCATAGGTCTCTCCAGGTTTCCAAGGTCAGTGATTTTAAGAAAAGGAGGGATGGGATTTAAGAACCCTATTCTGTGGTGTAGTAGAAAAAATACTAAATTTGAAGTCGGTAAGACTTAAGCTTATATGTCTAGTGCATAGCTATGGATTAATCATCTAACCTTTCGAGCTTCATATCTTTATTTTTAGAAAATGCCGAGAGAAGGAAAAAGGCCAGAGAGAATCACAGATAAGGAGAATACCGTTGAAAGCTTTGAAAACTTATTACATTCTTAGAAAAAAATAAGCTACAGGTAATGTATTTTCACCGTGTTAGATATAATCCTCTTTTTCTTTTCCATTGTGTATAGGAAAATACCCATTTTATTTGTTGTTTCTTAAGTTCGGAACAATTTTTTTAAAAAAAAAACCCTCTCTAAACCTCAGTTTCTCTATCTAAGGCAGCAGTAATAGTCATAAGAGCACCAAATTTACAGGGTTCTCATGATGGTCAGATGAGTTAATATCTATGTCACTTTATAAAAATTAAGGCATTTCATAAACATAAATTATCCTGAAAACTTTTTTTAGAAAAAAGAGAAAGTCTAATGAAGCAAACATATACTAATCAAGTCTCTCTCTCTCTCTCTCTCTCTCTCTCTCTCTCTCTCTCTCTCTCTCTGTCTCTCTCTCTCTCTGTTTCTCTCTGTCTCTCTGTCTCTCTCTGTCTCTCTCTCTCTCTCTGTCTCTCTCTCTCTCTCTCTCTCTCTCTCTGTCTCTGTCTCTGTCTCTCTCTCTCTCTCTCTCTCCTTCCCTTTCTCCTTCTCTCTCTCCAGCTCAAGACTCTAAACTGTAGCATACAGCACTTCCCATTTTCTAACAAGTCCTCCCTCTTGGCCAGAGTCACAAAGAAAAGAATGCTAAAATCTGAAAGCAAACTCACTGAGGACGTTTGAAGAAGGAAAATGATTCCTGAGATGCTTTCATGAACTCTTTCTGAACCCAAGAAGCAGACAAGTCAGACCACAAGGATCAAAATATACTTCTACTTCCATATTGATCTCTAAGAAAAAAAGGTCATTAAACTGACTGCCCTGTTCCTACCCAGGTAATAAAAGCACACCTTGTCTCCACTGATGGAATGTAAACTCCTTGAGAGCAAGATTGGTCCCATTTTTTCTTTGTATTCACAATGCTTAACACAGTTCCTGGAATGGAAAAGCTTGATCAATATTTGTTGATGAATTAACTTTGAGTTAGAAGACTTGAGTGCAGATGTTGGCTCTGCCATTTCCTGGTTCTGTAACTAGGCAAGACACTTATTTCTGTGAGCCTCAATTTCCTCACCCTTAAAGTGAAGAAGTTGAACTAGCTGTTCTCAAATGTCCCTTCCAAATCTGTGTCTATGATCCTATGATATGTGGCAAACTGATTATAAAACAACACTTTAATTGTTATTTATGACAATAGCATTCACAGCACTTCACAGGGCTTTTTGAGGAAAGTGATGCTTTAAGCTATAAAGACAAACATAAATGTGAGCTACCTTGCAATGAGCACACACTATAACCAGCCCATTTCTCCCCAAAGTTAGATCTATCCATCAGATACAGGTAGGGAACAGAAAAATAGCAGATTAGTGAAGAACCACTTACACAGCAAGGTAAAATCGCAAAAGAACCACTTTTAGGATGCATCACAAAATGATCAACATTGCCCTTTTTGAACAATGACTTAAGTCTATCAAGAAAAGTCTATCAAAAATAGCCACAAAATCTGTGAAGGATGAGATCAGACACCAAAAAGAGAACAGCTATCATCTGTGTACAGAGTGGCGAGGGTATTCAAGGGTGGTACACAATAGCTGTATTTAAATATTTGAAGGCCTGGCTTGGGGGAGAGGAATTAACATTGTTCTGCTTGACTCTGCTGGAAGAACTAGGAGCAAAGGTTTGTTGCTGCTTGTTCTTCATTCTAGAAGAGGATCATGACATCAGGAAGATGATGCCATGACTTGCAAGTGAATTGGATTTAAGGGAAGCAGGGCTGTGCAAGGTCAGCAACATCACTTTCCCCTCTAGAGCCATCTGGGTGCAGTGGCCAGATATAGATCAGGATGCCTAGATATGGCCCCAAGGAGCAAAGAATAGATGCTCTGGAGAGACAAACTGAGTTTTGATTTTAAGAGAAAATTTTTAACATTAAGAGCCATCCTTACATGAATTTTCTCCCTGAGAAGACAGCGGGTTCCTGTGGTTCTGGACTTCATGCAAAGGTTGGATCTATCAGGTGTGTTGTATGAAGATTTCTTTTGCAGACCAGAAAATTTAGACTACGTAGAAAAGTTAGACTAGATAGCCGCTGGAGTCTCTTTCAGCTTTGAAATTCTTTGACCCTATGGACAACTAGTTGGCCACATGCTAGTATTTTCAGCACCATAACCTCTAAGTCAAAATCATCTTAAGGAACATGACCAAACCCGTATTTAGGTGAAGAAGTCATATATCAACTTTCCTTCTCTGCACAAAAGAATATCACTCACCAGCCTGCTACCATGCCTAAATTCCCTGTGACTCAATCCTCTGAACTGAAGCACTGAGGGTCCCAAATAAAATAAGGATGACACTTTCATTATTAACTATTAACTCCTTAGATCAAATTAGTTTATATTAGGTAGGCTAGGGTTAGATCATATGGTTAGAGTTTGAGTTAGCTAATTAAAGTTAGAGAAATAACTTGGAATAATGGATAAAGGAGAGGCTCTGGAGTCAAAAAGTCATGGGCTCCTGTGCCAACTCTGCCATATACTTGCTATGAAGTTCTAGACAAGTCACTTATCCTCCCAGCATCCTAAGCAACTCTCTAAGATTACAAGTTATGAAAAAAACTACCACTCTGCATTGTAGAAGGACCTCTCTGATCTGACTGATGATATCATAAATCCAATTCATTCTCATTAACTAATAGGCACTTAGTAAGACTGCAGAGATGAAACATTGAACAGGTAAGTTTTGATACTGGCAAAGAGGACAAGAACAACCTGGAGTACGAGGAAATTCTTGGAAGAAGGGAAAGTACCTCCAATATGATCTGGGTATTTTTCTCTAAAAGGTAGTGAAAACCATCCTTGAGACTTAAATAGATAAGAGGACCAAAGGCTCAGTCTATTGTTATCTGTAACTGCTAGAAGTGGGGAAAGTACAAGGAGTTCCAGCTTTTCCCTCACAATTTACTGGAAGACCACTAGGAGGATGCACAGGAGAAAGATTTTAGCATAACAATACCGTATACAATATATCTATTTTATATGACTATGGTTAATCTTTCATAAATAGTATGTACCATACCATATGTGTATACATGGAATATATGTGTGTACATATATATCCCAAAGTTCACAGTCAAGTCAAAGACAACTTTTCAATATTATGTACTTTAGGTATGAAACTACACAAATACTCTTGAGGAAGACAAGGAGGGGGGAAGACATCTATATGAATATATGCTCCTGCCTCTCCCCCTCCCACAGAAAAGGGGATGGCAGGAAATAGTTAAAGGCATTAAGAAAGGAAGTATTATGTAGAAGATAGGTAATTGGTCTTAAAATCAGGAAGACCAGGGTTCAGGTTCTGCCACACGCAGACAATGTGATCCTGGATAAATCATTTATTCTTTCATTATACTTATACTATAGAATTATGGGACAATAGCTGAGCTGCCTTAGCAGCTAAACTTTCCTTACCAAGAGTTTCCAAAACTAATACAATCCCAGGTACATAGCAAGAGAAAATAAATAAATAAATAAAACATTTGAGGAACTGCATTTATGAAGATTTTCTACTCTTCTAAAATACTGCCATCCTTTACATAAGAAGTTACATAATCATTTTTTGAGAAAATGCATCTCTATGAAAGGTGCATATTCTCCCTCTATATAGATCCCTAAAATGGACAAGAGAGCCTGTCCTGTGTCTAGTAAGATCTCTGAACCCTCTAACAGAGGACATGCACATAGGCATTCACATTTCTCTCTATGAAGAGATCTATATTGCATGTACATGTGCATTTTTAGGTATTTAATAAACAGTTATATTAACTAAGAAGATTCATTAGTAGAACCTGTTAACCCACAAGTTATTTCCTGCATTAATGGGGATGGTTATGTAATGGATATGAACTGAATGATCTGACAATATTTTGTAAACATGCAGAACAATGTGTTAGACATATCTGAAAATCTTCGAATAGATGAGACTTTTCATTTTCTGAGATGCAGAGGGAGGGGGAAGGAGGGAGTGTCTTCAATAAGGCACCTTTCAAATAAAAATCAAACTCAGATTACCTCATCAGTAAACCAGTGTGATGGAGAGCTATGGACTTGCATCAGTTCTTGGGTTTATGAAATTACAATGCTGATCATATTTATGGTTTTCATGACAGAACCACAGCAAAAATGATTTCCTGAGATCAATATGTGGCTGAGAGAAGGCTGTTTTCAATGGAAACAGGAAACCAGGAGCTAACCTGTTTCTATGGTAACAGTAGCAGCAGCTACCCAACAGCTGTAGAGGAAAGGACCCAAGTTACACTGTCAAAAAGCTTGCTCTTGTTTTACTTTAGAAGTATTATGATCCTCATATGATAATCTAAATTTAATATAGATGTATCTCAATTCATGATTCTAGCCCAAATCATTTTAAGTGATAATCATAAATAAGTTTTAATCAACCTCAACCTTTCTCAAGACATCCCAATAACATATCAGAGAATGTCAAAGCTGAAAGAGACCCTCGTTGGGTCATAGGATAACAGAGTCTCTGATTCAGACTTGGAAGATCTTCTACTTCAGTGGTGTCAAACTGAGATAGAAATAGATCCTCACGGGCCATATATTGACTTAAAGAAATAAAACCCACAGAATTGCATTATCTATATTGTATTGTATATTTATTTATTGTTACACACTTCCCAATTACGTCTTAATCTGATTTGGGCCATACTCAGGAGCCTGTGGGATGCTGTCAATGGTTGTGAGTTTGAAACCTCTGCTCTAGATCAACCCTCTCCTCACTGTTATTCACATAAAGAGCCTGAGGCCAAGAAAAGTGAAGGAATTGCCCAGGGTCACAAAAGTCAGGAAGTAGTAAAGCTAGCTTGCAAATTAAGTTCCATTTCCATCACGTTGTACTGAGATCATCTTTATTTTACAGATGAGGAAACCAATCAAGAGAAAGGTTAAGTGATTTGCTCAAGGTCACTCAGTGACAGAACACAGGTCTCCTGATTTTCATTCAAGGTTCTTTGCTGTGCTCATTCTACTACGTTACCACACTGTTCCTTATGTCTCTCTTCTCTTTACCTCAAACTTGCTCTCTAGAAATACACTGACTAAGCATTATGGAAATCAGTTAATAATTTGCAACAATTAAAGAATATAAAGGGGATTTATCATCCCCAAAGAATATTATCTCCCTCAAAAACAAACACAAACAAACTAACAACAACATTTTTTTCGTTTTTTTTAAAAACAGAACAAAGATACCTCAAATAAACCTCTGGGCTGAGTGCATGTAACACCCTAAATGTCATTTGACCAGATTGTTTTTCCATCATATATCTGCTATCATTTTCCTTATACTGTTAGCTAAAGGTCTTTTACAGATCCTTTAACGTCCTTTACTACTTTGTTTAGATTCATTCCCAAAAATTATGATGATAGAAGGATACATGACTCAGAAGATCTAAAAATATGAGACCTAAAAATCACATTGACTTCATTTGTAGTAGTGAAAGAGGATAATGATATGCATTTTAAGATTTGAAAACTCTGTCATAACTTTCATAAAAACATAGACATTTCTTTGTCTCCAGGTGCTTAGAAAGTAAGATTTTTGACAGACAGTCAACGTTTCCTCTTCTTTCCTATTTCTCAGTTTCTTTTATGAATAGGTGTCTGCCATAATACTCCCGGAAACACATCTGAACCTAGTGAACATACCTACACTAATCAGATTGCCTTTTGAATGTTGGTAAAGATAATAAATAATTGATCCATTTATGTTAAAATGGACCAATTGACTACTTTGGTCTTTTGGATTATTCTAATGACCCAAATACACCAATCCATCAGCAATCTGACCTAATAAATGTTTGACACTTCACCATATCATGGTGAAATTAAATAAAACTCATTCAACTACAACCTCAATTGACCTTAAACAAACTGAGACATTTGGAAGGATATACATAAATCAAGAACACTGGACTACTAAAGTCCAAGGTTTTAAACTGCTTTAATATTTGATTTGTATTACTCTGTACTTGATTGGGTAAATGCTAAATGATCAACGATTGACCCATTACTTTTTTAAAAACACATGAATTAAGCATCCCACAGTTGATTCATTCATTTTGGGAAAGAACAGCATTGAATCAAAGCTACATTCACACCTTGTTACTGTAACAAAGGTACCCCCAAATGACTTAGAAAACATGAGAAATACATATCCATGAACCAAAACATAATAACCTCAGCAATTATGATAGGTAATATCTGTAATCATATTTCTAACAGAAATGATCTCATATTTAATGTGTCAGATTTTTGACACATATACATACAATTTTCCAATTTACAATATCTATCTATATATGTGTGTGTGTATATATATATATATATATATATATATATATATATATATATATATATAAATTCATTACTGTCTCTACAGTAGTAAACCCAACTTTCTAAAACTAGGCAGCATGTATTAGAAGCACCTAGGTGTCACAGTGGATAAGGCACTGGTGCTAAAGTTCAAATTTTACTTCAGATATTTACTAGCTATATGACCCTGGGCAAGTCACTTAACCTATGTTTACCTCATTTTCTTCAACTGTAAAATGGCCACAAAATAGCATCACCCTTTCAGAGTTGTGGAAAGGATAAAATGAGATTAAATTTTTAAAGTGCTACATTTTATACATAAAATGTAAGCTAGTGTGATTTTGGGACATCAATTCTTTGAATCAGGAACTATGATGAAGACAAAATTACTTCATTCAAAACTTCTAAAGAAATTTTTGCTTATATAGTAATATAATGTAGGTAAGAAAATGAACCATCTTTTAGCTTACATATGTATATTGTGTATCACCAGAAGGAAAAAAAAAGATTTGCCAGTCACATAGCAAGACTGGGGACATACAGTATATATGACTTGTGTGTTCCATGTTAAATGATTTAAATGTAAATTCTAGCAAGTCGAATAGTCTTCTGATGGTGGATTTCCAGGCAAAGGTGAGACAGAATCTCATAGGATGTACTAGTATGGAGAGACCACAATTTGCATTGTTGAAATATCATTGTTGAAACATCAGTATCACAGATCCATCAAATTACTGAAGTATGAGCCAATATATTGTCTTTACATCAAATTTCCTGATCTGGAACATTCAGCCACTTGAAATGTTTTTGGGTTTTTTTTTTCATTTTTCTCCAGGTGTGTTTGACTTCCTACATAACAATTAAATAGCTTATGGAAACTTTGGTACAACTATTGGAATAACCAAAACAAATTCTGAAGAACTAATTAAACAAAGACCAGATTTCATGGAATAGGTGCCCTTCTGACCCTCATTGCTTTCACTGGCATTGAACATAAATTTCTACTAGTATTTTACTAAGACAACCTCTTTGCTACATAATTGTAATAATTGCACAAACAATTTTAATATCTCAAAATATCATGCAAAAGTAATTCAGGCATAATTAACAATTGTATCAAGATTTTGAAAAAAAAAGTGGATTAGACAGAGTTAAAGTATGGGATGCTGTTACACTGCACCCACAAAAAGCAATTCATTTGCTGTGTCATTGTAGAAATTCATTCTCTTTCCTTACCCAACCCCTCTCCCTCACCTTCCCTGCAAAATTTTCCTGGAAAAAGGCAATAGAGTTGCATATGTTGTGAATGACATACAGATTCATTGAAGGAGATCTACACTCTTCTAGATATCTGAATTTCAATTTTCTCAAAAAATTAAGTTTAAAGAGAAAGTCTCATTTGTTCCTAGTTACATGACCAAAGGGATAGAAGTGAACATTTTTTTCACTATAACCTTTAGTTCTCACTTCAGTTCCTTAGAGTACTTTTTTCTAAACTTCAAAAATTCAAGTTCAGCAAAGAACCTTTCTACAGGCATCCTTTGGTTCATTAGTAATATAATATTTTTATAGAAAACAAGATATATTCTCCATTTGCTTCTAAAATGTAGGTATTAAAATACAGATGAAAAAGACATATTATTATAAAAGTCTATAAACATCTCAGCGTAACCTTGTTCTCAATGTTTGTGTAATATCATCTAATAGTATCACTAGAATAATCTCTCCTTTCCTCTCCTGATCTCACTTTCTTGCCAACAGGTTACCATGACAACTTATATTTGAATTTCTATAAATTTCTATTTTTAGAGAACACAGTTAAGGATAAAAATTCATGCCATAAATAAGGAATGTGACCTTGTTTACATCAAACTAATTTTGTACATTCGTGTATTGTGATTATCTATATTTTTATAAAGTGAAAAAGGTGGGGGAGAAAGGGACCTGGAACATCAACTTGAGCAAAAGGCAAGAAAAATATGTTGCCATATGTAACTAATTATGAAATTTCTAATAATTGTGGTTTTATAGTCTGTGAGTTTAAATCATTAAAGTTAAATAGAATAAACATTATTTCACTGAAGCAACTACTAAACAGCACAAAAATAGAGATTCTGAGACAAAGGATGAAGAAAATAGGTACAATTAAATATAAAAGATGGAAACAGATCTAAATGTATTAATGGATCCAAAATTATTCAGCAAAATGGAATAAAAAACCAATCTTTTTTTCATATCAATGATCATGAAAGTTAAATGATATTTAATGAAATTGCATATTAGAAATAACTCATATCAATGAAACATTGTGTTGAATCAAATGATTTAATTAATTAATTTGTGTCTACTATGATAACCATATTACAAACGTATCTGTATACATATATACATATGTATATATTATTTCCACCTTGATCTTTCAATGCAGTCGTATTCATCAAATTAGGCTAATTATTCAAGGTCTTGGCTTGACTGCAAACATTTTCCAAAGCCCAAAGTACATTCAGAGTCATTTGAAAACTCACTTATATATCAATCACCATTTAAATACATGGATATTATAAATGAAAATATTAGCTTTATCCAGCAATTTGAAATGGGACTTCCCAGGGAGCAAGTTCATCACCAGTAGATCTAAGAAAAAGGAAAACATTAAGTGCAAACTAGAGCATAGAAACTTGAAAGTTCAAAGGTTATTTTAAAATTATTCTACATTCTTACTCCTTCCCACAGGAAGAGAAGGATACCAATTCTACCAACCTAAATGCTACAGCATAGCCACCAAAGTTGTAGAAGACCCTTAAATATTAGAATTTTGATAGTCATATCACAATACACCAGTACAAAAGCAACAAGGATCCACAAAGACTTAACATACTAGAAACTCAGTAATAATAGCTTGTAACTTAACTCCTCTTCTAGTTGTTATTCCTCACAGTTTCTTACATCATCTACAAAATGGGCAGCCTGTCAAATATTCAATATGCTGCATCTCGGTGTACTGCAAATACTTCTAATTCCATGGCCTACATTTATAAAGCAATATTCACCATAATGAAATTCCAGCACAATGTGGACAATCCACCATTGACCTAGACTAATATGTCCCTTGGGTTATTATGGAGAACACTGATAAAAACACTGCCATTCATATACACCACCTGCAAACACTGATGTGTGGTGAGCCCTAAAAGAAAAAAAAGAAACCTGCTTCTCCTCTTTTCAGCCACCAAAGGAGAAGATTCTGGGGTTCTCAGCTGAGAGCAAAAGAAAACTACAGCAATCATGAAATGAAATTAGTATTTCTTTCTTTGTGAATGTTAGATCTTAAATTTTGAGAAGAATCATCCCAAAGAAATAGAACATTTCAGAGTTCAAGTTATTAATACTATTTCTAAAGATAAAAGTGTGAACAAACCAGAGAAAGAGTGTGTGCATCTCAGTAACTTCTTTTATAAGGGAAGGGAAGAAATACTATACCAGATTTTCTCCTCCACATTCTTTCCAAAAACTAAAAATATGATCACTCTCTGCTCCTGAAAACACTATGTGTAACAAATCTGTTCATTTTCAAACAGGTATTTGACACTAGTCATTAGACTTTGTTGCCAAATATTATCTTACCATGGAAAATTTGGACAAAGAGAGAAGGAAATAAAGATGAGGTTAAAGTGTAGTTGGAGAATCCTTTCATTTACAAAGAAGATTGATTTAAAATGCTTTAATGATTTAAAAGGAAGTGATTTTAAAGATTTAAGAGAAAAAAGCATTATTCCCCATGCAAAATTAGAACCCCTACGAAATGACTTTCTATTTATATTTATTTAATGTTAAAGGAATCTCTAAAGATTAAATCACTTCAGAAAAAAAATGAAGACTTAATCTTGGCTCTTTCTAAGCAATAACTGAAGATAGGAAATAAAAAGAAAAAATGAGTTGGGGTCATATTCCAATCAAAAGTTAAAGTTTGACAGTTTGAAATCAGATCCATTCTTTAAATGAAAACTACATTCTTTACCTAAATGAGTAATTCAAGATAAAGCTATTAGTAAACTGGCTGAACATCTTGCTTTGGTTTGTTTTGGTGTTTGTTTTTGCTCTTTTTAGTATACATGTAGGATATTCCAAACTCAGTGTCCTGATAGGCTTTGTAAGCTCCTTAAAACCAGTTCTGTGAAGTTCTGAAGAATTCCAAACCAGGGAAGGAGTGAGCTGTAAAGGGAAGATTCTCTTAACCAAACATCTTGCATAGAGAGAGACAGATAGACAGACAGAGACAGAGAGACAGAAACACACACACACACACACACACACACACACACACACACACACACTACACACACACACACACACACACACACACACACACACACACACACACACACACACACACACACACACACACACACACACACACACACACACACACACACACCACACTTTTCCTCCAGTGCCCAGAATAGGACCCTAATTGAAGTCACTGCTCTAGATGAATCAGTCTGAAAGGTTATACTTCCTTTGAAATTTTAAATCAGGATGACCCCAGGGTAGGAGAAAGTAGTAAAGGTGAATGAAAAGTGGAATATGGGAGCAGAAAAAAAAGTAAACACAAGAGGTAAATATGGTTTGAGTTTCTGAGACTCTCAGACCATGACTTGCACTAGTCCATAAAGTGAGGCGACTTTTGTACAAACCCCGTTTCCCACCCTAGGTGGAGAAAGTCACTATGGTCTTTGTAGGGTCTACAATACTGTGGGTTTCAAGGGCCCTCCAGGCGGCACAGGGTTTGAGCCTGCAAGGCCCCTTCTGGACCCTCAAACAATCATCCTTCTAAAGAGAAAGCAGAAAGGAAGAAAGCAACCGAAAAATAATGAAATTGGGGAGGAGTTTGGGGAAGAGGGTGGGGTCGACCCTTGCCTTACCCTGGCGGCTCGAGAAGAGTAGGGATCCTCGAAGAGAGCCCACATCCGGGGCTGCAGCCTTTTCCAGCGGCCGGTTTTGCAGTCCGGGCCCCCCACCCCCGCCACCTCCTCGATGCCCAGCCGCTTGGCGGTCAGGTCCTCGTCCTCTCCTTGATCTCCGCCAATGAGGTCGGGGGTCTCAAAGATGTCGAGCGCCTCCTCGGCGTCCCGGTGCTGCCTGTAGGTCATCCAGCAGCAGGGTTCCACGTCTGTCTCGTCGATGCCCCAGAAGGCCAGCTCCTCCTCGAACAGGGGTCCGCACACGTCGGCGGGGCAGTGCAGCTTGCCAGTGCGGTAGTAGTTGAGGACGTAGGCGAAGACCCCAGGGTGCCGGTCGAAGAAGAACTCGTGCCCACCGCCTCCGTGGGCGCCCGGGGGGCTGCAGTTGCTTGCGCTGCTCTCGAAGCAGCCTCCGGCGGGGCCAGGAGGCAGGGGCGGAGCGGGGGGCGTCGGGGGAGGGGGCGATGGCTGCTGCTCATCGCCTCCAGGCAAATAATCGCCCTGGGATTCCGAGGCGAGCAGAGCTAAGCGGGTCCCCGGGAGGGTCTTCAGCGTGCTGCGGTAGGTTTCGTGCCGGGTCCCCCCCACGTTGAGGATCACCCTCTCGTTGTTCTCGATCTTGCCCATTTCTGTGGCTCAGACATGACTGAGGGGAGGCGAACACACCACCGGGTTAAAGCTACAGGCAAGGCAAGAGGCCACCCCCACCCTTCTCTCGCAGACCCCGCCACCCCCGAGAGGAAGTGAGTGATGACACAGAGAGTGGACAAGGGGGCCAAGAACTGGAGGAGTCAGAATCAGCTTGGGATGCTAATCTCCTCTTCATCTCACCTCCTCCTTCCATTAACTGCCCCAGATCTTCCCTGAACCTTTCGGTTTTCTCTGGCTCCCCAGATCTCCCCTAGTTCCTCTGTTCCCCCTTCCTCCCCTGGTCTTCCGATCCGTCCATTGACTTACTGCCCCTGCTGCTCCCCCTCTAGCTCTGCTCTTTCCCCAAGCGCTAGGGGGCTCATCATTCTCACTTTAATGAACCTCTCTCTGTACTCAACAACTTAGAAACTAGTGTGTGGTAACCGCAATCCTACCTTCTTTCCTGTCTCCTAGCTGGTGACTTAAAAAAAAATTAAAAAGCAAACCCTCAACAAATCCAGAATGGACGGTTTGGTTTGCTTTTCCCAAATGAACTGTGGGTTCCCCCAGACTCTTGGTCTTTAACTCCCATCCACTTCACCACTTTGCCTTACTAGGTTGCCTAAAGGACTGAAGGCAGAAGTCATAATATAAATGGAGAAACAAATAGATAAGGCTGCCTCTTACCGAACAGACCCTTGTCTATTCTCCTTTTCTGCCCACCTTTGGAGGGAGGGGGCGGGGCATGAGAATGGATGGCTTGGAGCTGTCTCTCTGAAGGCAAGTAATCAGTTCAGTGCGCTCATATTCCCCAGGGGAATGGGGGAGGGGGACGCTGAAGAAAAGCCTTTGCTTTCTAGGAGGGGTATAGTGCAATCCAACGCACTAAGAAGATCTCAGCGGATAGTCGTTGGCAGACAGTCACAGTTACCAGCTGTTCTAACACCAGCCTCCTGCTCACCTTTCCCTGGGGTTTCACCTCTACAATCAGATGCCCAAACAGCGGAAGGGGATGCCTGTCAGTCAAGTGCGCTTATCCCGCCGCATCCCCGACTCCATTCCTCCCCTCCCTTTCCATTCTTCCTTCCATCCCTGAATACCTTAACAAGGGAGAGACCAAGAGAAAGTAGGTCTTGCAGGCTTTCCAAAACGACGCGGCTTTCCTGCCTGCTGGACTGACTCCCACCTGACGCCCAACCGATCCTCCTTCCACCGACGAGAAACTACTTGTTGGATTTTTCCATGTTCAGGTGGCTATGCCGCCTCCCTCAGCGCTGAACTCGGGAAGACACAGAAACAATCCCCACTGCCAACCAGCCGGGCATTCTGTCTTCATGTTGCGAGATGTACACCAGGCGTCAGCATCGGAGCCCACAGTCACCATCACAGAGGTCTGAGGAAACCATGGAGCTTTGGGTGGGTCCGAGCGATGCTCCCCAACCCTAACAAAGAATAGATGGTTGGAGGCTTCGGAGGTGCCTTCCGAGGCCGGGCAGAATGTCACTCCCCTCCTTGAAGGTTAAATCGCCTTTGCAAAGGCTAGTATTTTTTCCCCAGTTCACAAGACAGAGCTGTCCCTTCAGCACTAATCTCCTGTCTCCTCGTGTTCCGAGGCTTACATAGCAAGAAAGGATGGGTGGGTCTGGTGAAACCGTATTGTACCAACAGAACTCACATCCTTTTTTTCGTTCGTGAAGCTCTGTCCCCACCCTCCCTGCAGCCTCTGCCTTCTTTACATCCCACTCCCCACACGCTGTTCATTCCCCACTGCCTCCCACTAGCCCACCCTCCCACAAGAGCTGCTAAGATCAATTGGGATATGTTTGCTGACAGTTGAAGGGAAAGAAAAGTCTACCTACAAGCCAAGCTTGTTTCTTATATCTCATATCTCTCTTCTTTCCAGTAAAATGTAGGTTTCCAGATATCGCTTTAGGATTATATAAAAGCAAGGAGTTGCAAAAGTTTATTCCAGGCACACGTTACTCCAAAAAGAAAATGTCAGGTTACCTCTTGCTACAGACAACCTAGTTCCAAAGTAGTGCTACCCCCTCCCTTCTAGCAAGTTTCTCCACGTTATCCAACAAGTAGTTTAACAAAATATTATTGCGTAGTGCAACAAAAGAGAAAATCTGGAAAGGGGATGATATGTTCCCCGGTCAGAAAAATCATAACATTTGAGAATGAAGTGTCTTTGGGAGGAGACCTTTGTGAAAGGCAAAGATACTGATAAAGAAAAATCAAAATGAAAAAGAAATTAAGAGAAAGCATGCTAAAGATAGTATACTGTGAAAACAATAAGTACTTATTGTGTTTAGAGCACTATAAATATTTGTGCTTAGAAGTTAGATGATTTTAAGATCTGAATATTGACAGATGACATTTTTATCTTAGGAAAGCAATTTTTAAAAAATTATTCCTAAAAACAGTAGGAAGTCATGGGAAATAGTAATTACAGAGTCAGAGTTTCAGAGTAAAATATGTGTAGATTATTGTCTACATCTTTACATATGCTTCAATCATTTTCATTAACTTGATAAGAACAGCATGGGGTTTGTTTTTGAATAACTTAAATGTCAGGATCCTTCCTGTAAAATCACAAGAGCATACTAAGGTTAAGATAAAATTTTCAAAAATGCCAGTGAGAGATAAAAAGAACTTTGAGTAGTAGGGCATTAAATTTGTATTATGAGAAATGTGTGGAAAGATCTAAAGGAATGAAGTAAAGGATGCAAAGTACCCATGGGAGAACATGGAGGAGAAAATGTTCTAATCAGTCAAGGCCTTAGGGTGAATCTAGAGAGAATATTCTGGGATTTTATGTTAGAAGGACTCCAAAACATCTTATAAAGGATCAGAAGTGAGATTATAGAACATATCAAAAAAGTACAACAGCAATAACATAAAGAGGCAAAAAAGAATGTGTAATGCATGTCAATTGATAACTAAGAAAATGAATGAGATTCAGTCCTTGGTAAGATTTCCCTGAACCATATCCTGACAATGTTTGAGAAAGACTCTCTAAAACTACTATCCTGCCTTCATTAAATAAGACATGAGGGAAGTATAGAAAAACTCTCCAATAAAGATATTCTTATGATCTATTTGAAATTTGTATGTATACTTACGTACATATCTAAAAATGTAGATTTGAAAGTGATAGGAAAAGAAATGTCTAAAAGATAATGATAGAAAAGAAAGAAAAAGAATTTTTTTCTTTGTTAGTTACGAATCCAGTACAGTTTCTTCTCCTTAATTTGCTCATATGGAAAAAGGAATAAAAGAAAATCATTGACCTTTTTCACTAATAGAAAGGGTCTGAAAGTGCTGTTTTCTTTATAACTCCAAGTATCACAGAGGGTTTAATAAAAAGGAAGGGGAAAATTAGTTGGAATACTTCTAGGAAATGCATGTCTAATGTTTAAGAGGAGACACTTAAAAACTGTGGGGTGGTGTCAGGTAGTAATGCAATGGATCATGTAGAGCCTGAGGGTTCATATAGATAATTCATTTAATCAAAACATTCACATACCACCATCCCCCAAGTTAAAAAAAAGAAAAGACGGTCCCAAAGTGACTTAAAAAAGCAATTCACAGGAAAATAAAAACTGATAGCAAAATCATTTTAAAGTTATTGAGCAAAGCAATTCTTTGGGGTCTCTCAAAGCCTTTCTATCAGAATGTTAGAGCTAACTTGATATTTTCTTTGTTCACAGAGTCCATGGCTGGGTCCCCAACCTGTCCACCTTGGGGCAAAGATAACTCAAAATGCCCCAGATATGTTCCATAGCTCCTTTGCTCTCACCAGTCTTGGCTGATGTGGTGGAAGACTGGAGCAGGCTTAACAAGTCTCCCCAATTGCTCTAATATCCTGACCCACAATGTATGGAAAGAGTAATTCCACCAATGCAAAATGATGATAGATCAATTAAACATAGGAGCATATAGAGTTGAAAGTGACCTTGTGGCTATTTGCAGTCATTTCTGTCTTCCTCTGAAATCTTGTCTCCTACTTTACCTGACAAACCTGCTACTGTAGCTCAAGTGGAACATCCTTCAACATCCAACTCAATGTTTTATGTGAAGAATAGGTATTCTAGCTGTTGAATACAGTTTATGGAATGAATAAATTGCCTTCTTAAAGCTGTCTAATCTCACTCATGAGTTGTTGGGTTTTTTTTTTTTAAATAGTGATTGCCTGTTACTGGAATCTATATCAGAAATTAATTTCTTATATTAAGTAATTGATGGCCTGCCTTGAGTAATTCAAGCTTCATAGTCATTCTCATTAATTTTCATCTATAAATTTTCTTCTATAATTTTTCTATATAAATATCCTGGAGGTCTCAGATTTATTCTTCTTGGCCTCAGAGGGAAAAACAAGGGCCAATGTATGGAGGTTATGGTGAGACATTTTTTCCATAATAAAAAAAATTCAAAAGATTTAGATGTATTTAAAAGTGAAACAGGCTGCCTTTTGGGGGGGTGGTCATTTGAGAGGGGGAGAAGTGTTAAGGTCAGTAGTGGAAAGAACATGAAGGAATTGCTTCCTTTTTCTAAATGAGAGGTTTAAATGAATCAAAGCTATTTTATTTATAGATATTATTTTAACTCATCATAACCAGGAAAAGATTATACCACTTGAATCCAAACCTTTTAAGATTCCTCTAGAAAATTTCATATAAGAGCTAAAGAGGTTTAGTAAGGAGATGCTTCCTCCCCAAACTCCCCAGAGATTCTTAGTCGGGATTGGTTCCATGCCCCTCCTATAGATCTTTCCCACTAGACAGTTTCAAAGAGCTCCTATCTGTCCCTATGGGCAGCATTTAACAAGAGAAAGTTAAGCCCAAATAAAAGCCTGAAGGAAGAAAAGAGAATGGGGACCACTAAAAGAGATTGTTACCTTTATAAAAGAGAAGTTAGATTTGTGGTTATATACACATGATGGTTGGGGTTGTACAATGGGGAGTGGTTAGCTTTCCTTCCAAATCCAACAGCTCCAATCCTAGCCACCGCTAGACTATGAAGGTATAATGAAACCAGGAAATAGGAAAAAATGAAGTCAGCAATTATCCTAAACTACTGCCACAGAGCTAGATCTTATAGAGATGAGAAAACTTGGAGAAAGTCAAGGGAAACCTTGAAATATGAAAAACCAAAAGGTATACTGAGAGCAACGATATAGAAAGCAACAAAGCAAAGATAATAGAAGGTAATGAAGATGAAAGGGTAAATATCTACAATAAAGGTTCCTCATAGTTATATAATTGTAAACTTTTTGTTAGATCTTAGGGCTAAATCTTCCCTTGTTATTAAATGTGCAGCAAACAAAATATACTTTAAAAATAATAATCAAATAATATAAAGGAATGATAGTAGGTTATAATGCAAGACTTGAGATGAAATTGTGCTCCATTTAAAATGGCATATGAAGATGACCAGTGGTGAAACTATGACCCATATATCTCACCTTGCAAAACTACTGAAATAATTAGACTAGTTTCCTTAATATAGAGGATTAAAGAGAATAAGATATGTCATTTCAGGGACATGTAAGAAAGCTAAAGCACAGCTACATACCATTGGCTTCATTTCTTTACTTAGAGAAATGTGGAGAGATAGAAAGGTTGCTGTTCATCCTTCATTCTTGAAAGGGACCAATGACATCAAGAGACTGATGTCATGACTTGTGTGTGAGTCAGATTAAAGTGAGCCAGAGCTGCATGAAGCTGTCAACCTCACTCTTCCCTCCAAAGACATCAAAATTCAGTGACAAGACAAAAATCAAGATGACTGGTGATGGCCTAGGATGACACTGACCTTTCTAAATGAAGGTCGTAGTATATTTGAGGCAACTCCCATTCAATGACTAAGTGCTAGGTAGCAATTGAAACAAAAGAGGACCTCATTTACAGCACAAAGGGAAGACTTTCAAAGTTTCTGGCCGCAGCAGAAAACACTTGATAGAAAGGTAGACCTCTGAAGAAACTGCAGAGTGCATGACAAAAAGAAGCTTGGAAAAGATTTAAAAAAAAAAAAAAAAGATAATTCAGTCAAAGAAACAGGTGATTCAAAAGGAGAAAGAGAATGAGACAGGCATTTTCAGAATCTGTTTTCATGAAACCTACTGAAACTTGCTGGGGAGTGATTAATTTATAAAATGGAATGAGGAACTTCTATTAAATCAAGCGCTTGGACCGCTCTCCCATCTTTGCAGATGTGGGGGACTATGGCTATAGAATACTTAATATACTGGAAGACTTGACTGATATGTTGGTTAGTTATACTAAGATGATTTTTTTTCTTTTTTTAATTCTTTGTTATGAGGGATAGCTCACTGTGTTGGGATAGAGCATATATTCAGAAATAAAGATATAAATAAAGCAAAAGATGTTAAAAAAAATTAAATCCAGCGCTTCAAAAAGAAAGCTGCAAACAGTAATATGATTAGAAATTTAACAACAATCAAATAAAAATCTTTATCTTCATTAGAATGTCAAAATAGGCTTTCAAAGAATCAATCCATCAATAAACATTTATTAACCGCTACAGCTATTAGCTATGTGCCATGACCTGTGCTGAGTGCTAAAGACATAAAAAGAAGCAAAACACAGTCCCTGCTCTCAAAGAGCTTATAATCTAATGGGGAGACAACATACAAACAAATATATGAAGAGTAAGCTATGTACAACATAAATAGGAAATAAGGGAGAGAAGCCCTTGGAAATAAGAGAGGTTGGAGAAGACTTTCAGTAAAAGATGGGATTTTCATTTGATGTAAAGGAAGCCAGGGAGGTCAGTAGGCAGAGAGGAGGAGGAAGAGCATTGACAGGTATGGGGAAAGCAAGAGAAAATCCCAGGAGTCAAGAGATGGAGTGTTGTTTGTGGGACAACCAGGAAGTCAGTGTCACTGGAACTAAAAGTAAGTGTTGGGAAGTAAAGTGTAAGAAGATTGAAAAGAAAGAAAGGGGCTAAGTGATGAAGGACTTTGAATGCCAAAGGATTTTGTATTTTCTCCTAGATGAAATAGGGAGCCACTGGTATTTATTGAGTAAGGAAGTGATATAATTGGACCTGCCCTTCAGAAAAATCACTTTAGTGACTGAAAATTGGTTGGTTGATTGTTGTCCTTCGCCTTCGAAAAGGACCAAAATGACATCACCATGATAAAGTAAAATTACATTGTCTCCATTTGTGGCTGATCAGACCAGTATGAGCTCGGAATGTTCTACCACAGGTTGGGCATAGATATTCCATGTGAATATCTGGGGTGAATATCCCAAATTTGTATATCCTGCATTTACTTTGTGCTGTCTCAATTCTGCTTTGTTCAAAGAACTCAGCACCCTTTCTGGTGTGGGCATACCATGCCAAAAAGTCCTGTGCCAGTGTCTCCCATGTAGCATAGTCAAATCCAAAGTTCCTGAGAGAGACCTAGAGAGTATCCTTGTATCTCTTCTTCTGGTCACCATGTTATCGCCTGCCCCATGCTAGTTCTCCATAAAATATTCTTTTTGGTAAGCATACATTTTGCATTCGAACAACATGGCCAGCCCATTGGAATTATGCTCTCTGAAGCACAGTTTGGATACTTGGTAGTTCAGCTGGAGCAAGGACTTCAGTGTCTGGTACCTTATCCTGCCAGGTGATCCTCAGAATCTTCCTAAAACAGTTCAAATGGAAGCTATTCAGTTTCCTGGCATGGGGCTGGTAGACTGTTCATGTTTCACAAGCATATAACAATAAGGTGAGCACAACGGCTCTGTAGACCTTCAGTTTGGTAGTCAATCTAATACCTCTTGCCTTCCAAACTCTTCTTCAGAGCCTGCCAAACACTGAGCTAGCTCTGGCAATGTGTGCATCAACCTTATTGTCAATGTGTACATTCCTGGAAAGTACAATACCAAGGTAAGTGAACTTATGCACAGTTTTCAAAACTTCTCCATTTGTTATAACCAATGGTTCCGTGGATGGATGGTGTGGTGGTGGCTGATGGAGCACCAGTGTTTTCTTGGTGTTAATTATTAGGCCAAAATTAGCACCAGCAACAGAGAATTGATCCATACTTTGTTGTATCTCAACTTCAGAGGCTGCATTGAGTGCACAATCATCTGTAAAGAGCAAATCATGCACCAACACTCCCTCCACTTTGGCTTGTAACCTTTTCAAATTGAAGAACTTGCCATCAGTATGGTAGCTGACCTTGATGCCATGTTCATCCTCATTGGAAGCATTTGTCTACATAGCTAGGTGGTGTGGTGGATAGAGTACCAGTGCAGGAGTCAGGAGGACTTGAGTTCAAATCTCACCTCAGACACTTGACACTCACTAGCTATGTGACCTTGGGCAAGTCACTTAACCCCAATTGCCTTATCCTGGGTCATCTCCAGTCATCCTGATGAATATCTGGTCAGTGGATTCAGATGACTCTAGAGGAGAAGTGAGGCTAGTGACCTGCACAGCCCTCCCTCACTCAAAACAAAGTCAAGTGTAAGTCATGTCATTATTTATCTAATGGTATTGTCTTCTTTGGCAACAAAGGATGAACACCCAACATGGCTGAAAACAACATGCTAGAAAGCATGGGAGCAAGCACACAGCCCTGTTTCACTCCATTGATGACTGAGAAGGCACAAGAGCATTGTCCATTACCCAGAACCTGGGCAAACATGCCATCATGAAATTGATGTACAATATTGATGAACTTCTCCAGGTAACCAAATTTTGACATAATTGTCCATAAGCCCTCACAACTAATAGTGTCAAAGGCCTTGGTCAGATCTACAAATATTGGGTACAGACCTC
Organism: Notamacropus eugenii; assembly: GCF_028372415.1. NCBI lineage: Eukaryota > Metazoa > Chordata > Mammalia > Diprotodontia > Macropodidae > Notamacropus > Notamacropus eugenii. Next base: position 254,248,772 of record NC_092874.1, read on the forward strand.
TGTTCTGCTCCTGGAATTTCTCCTGGAGTTGTCGGGCAACAAACACCATATCTACTGTTCCTTGGCCCTTTCTGAAGCCACACTGGCTCTCAGGTATATGACCATCTTCCAGGTGAAGGATCAACCTATTAAGGAGGATTCTAGCAAGAATTTTGCTAGCAATGACTAAGAGAGAGATCTCCCTGTGATTGTCGCAGGACAATCTATTCCCTTTACCCTTATAGAGATGGACAATGAATACCAGGATTGGGTAAGCAGACAATATTTACTGCACCCTTTCTAGCCCCCTTCCCCTCACCAGGATGTGAGCAGTGTGATCTTTAAAGGACTGCTCAGACACCCAGGGGGCTGCCACTGCAGCCTCCAGTGAGAAATGACCCTATGGCCTGGGCCACCTATGTGCAGGGTTGTGACTACAGCTCCCAGTGTATCCACACCTGCTACTTCATCATTTGTCTATAGCCACAGGACTTTGAGGCATAATAGTAAAATGGCATGGGTGATGTCTTTTGATTCATGTGTAAATTGTATTTAAGTGAGACAGAGTTGCAGGAAGTCATCATTCTCACTCTCTCCTCCAGAGTCATTATAGTCCAGTGGCAGGACAGAATCAAGATGGCTGGCGATGGCTCAGGATGCAATGGATGACCTTGGTGTCTTCAATACCTAACTAAGCTCTAAGTGCTCCACATCAACTGCTTCATCTACCTTCATGGCTGTTGAAATAAATTGTTCTCATCCGCCCATTCCACCAGATTAAGTCTTCACGTGCTTGGGGTAGATAACTTCCTAACTCATCAAAAGGTCTGAAAACCTTTGGTTACCCTCAACCTGGCTTGGTCCGTCTGTGGAAATGGTTTACTGGGGTGTGGTCAGTGCACATGCTGCAACTTCTTGGAGCCACAGGTGAGAGTTAGGTGGAACAGGTGGACAACAAAGGTGGAAAGAGCCCCAAAAAGGGCTCGGCAGCCATCACACCAAAGGTACTGGTCCTCCCTGAACACACCCTACACCCTAATGTAAAGTAGAATTAATTGGAATGGGGAGAGACTTGATTAGAGCTGATAAGAGCCTGTACTAGAGTGGTGACCATAACAGAGGAGCATATTTGAGAAATGTTGCTGAGGTGAAGTCAAGTGTTCTTGGCAACAAACTGACACCTAAGTTACAAGCCTGAGGGACTGGAAGGATGGTGTTGCCCTCTAAGGTAGGGGGAAGAAAGATGGAAAAGCAAACTATGCTAACTTTCCAAAGAATCTGTAATCTACTTTCCACTAAATACAAAGATTTCTTCTAATCAAAAGATTACATGTATAAAATATTTTATAACTAGAAAGCACCATGTAAGTGGAAATTATTTTGATTATAGTCTGCCATCATCTGAAAGAAGAATATTCATTTTCAATCTCCCAATTAGATACATAATCAAAAGAACTCATTAATTGTACCAAGATCCTTCCATATTTTACCTATCACTAAAAATCTATACACTGAGCCAAAAGGATTTACAAATCTAAGATGGAAAATTTTTGTTTACTTTTTAAAAATTTTTTTGTTGTTCAGTCATTTAGTCATGTCCAACTCTTTGGGAACCCATGGACTATAGCAAGCTAGGTTCCTATATTCCACTCTCTCCCAAAGTCTATTCAAGGTCATGTTTGTTGTTTCCATGACACTATCTATCCATCTTATCTTCTGCCACTCCCATTTTCCTTTTGCCTCCAATCTTTCCAAACATCAGGATCTTTTCTGAGTCCTCTTTTCTCATTACATGACCAATATATTTAAACTTCTGCTTCAGTATTTGTCCTTCCAAGGAATTGTCTGAATTAATTTCTTAAAGTATTGACTGATGTGATCTCCTTCTCTTCCAGGGGACTCTCAGAAGTCTTCTTCAACACCACAATTCAAAACAGCTTACCTTATAATTCAACTCTCCCAGTCATACATTGTGGGGAAAAGTAGGTTTGCTTCTGAATAAAAGAAGATGCAGATGTTTACAAGAGAGCTAGAAATTATAAATAAAATGAGGGAAAGGGGGCAGAGTAATGGGAGATGTTACCGGGGTCAGAGTATTCCATGGGGAATTTAGGTCTTCCGGATAAGCTGTAAACTCTTGGTTACGCAGCCAATGGGGAAAGAAGGAAGGGAAATATGAATTGGAAACAAAAAGCTATGTTTTTTTCTCTTGCAAAAACGTTAAATGAAAGTCCTTCCTAACTTCAGGGAGTTCTTGGTAACATGTTTGTTTCCCACACACACTGCTACTGAAAAGACCATGGCTTTGATTTTACAGGCATTTATCGGCAAGGTAACGTCCTTACTTTTTAGTAAGATGTCCATATTTGCCAAGGCTTTCCTTTCAAGGAATGGCTTTTTATTTCATAGTTACAGTCACCACTTGCAGTGATCTTGGAGCCCAAAAATATAAAATCTGACACTGCCTCTTTTTGCTATCCCTCTGTTTTCCAGAAAGTTCTGGGACCAGTTGCCAAGATCTTAGTTGTTTAAAAAAAAAGACAATAATCATCAAGCCAACTTTTATATTCTTCTCTTTCACCCTCTTCAAGAGACTTCTTGATTTTTCTTCAATTTCTGCCATCAGAGTGGTATTGTCTGCATATCTGAAATTGCTGATATTTTTCCTGTCAACCATAACTCTGCTTTTTTTTACTCTTCCAGCTTGGCATTTAATATGATGTTCTCTGCATATGTTAAATAAAAAAGGTGAAGACATACAGCCTTGTCATTCTCCTTTTTAAAATTTTATCCAATCAGTTTTTTCATGTTTGGTTATAACTGTTGCTTCTTGGCCAAATACAGGAGACAAGGAAGATGATCTGGTACTCCCATCAGTTTGAGAACTTGCCACATTTTGTTGCAATCCACTTATTCAAAGACTTTAGTGTACTCAATGAAGCAGGAGTGTTTTTCCCCTGGAACTCCCTTGCTTTCTCCACAATCAAGAAAATGTTGGCAGTTGGGTCTCTAGTACTTCTGCCTTTCAAAAGTCACCCAGCACAACTGGTAATTCTCAATTCACATATTGCTGAAATATAATTTGCAGAATCTTAAGTATAACCTCGATGGCATATGAAATGAGCACATTATTTTGGTAATTTGAACATTCTTTGGAATTCCCCTTCCTTAGGACAGGGACATAAAATGATCTAGTGATCACTGTTAAAGTTTCTAAATTTTCTGGCATATTGAGTGCAGCACTTTAACAGCATCAACTTTTGAGGTTTTGTTTTTAGTTGTTTTCACATTGTTGTCTTCTTGTGAGTTTATGCCTTGGTCTTCCCTGGCATCATAGTAGCTTTTTTATGTTCAAATTCTCTTCTATTGTTGGTGGTGTTTGCTCATTTTCCCAGATTATTCCTTAACTCTGACTTTTCTGTTTAAGTTTGGTTTTGCTAACCTATGAGTCGGGAAACACTATGCCTAGCTTCAGGCTTTTTTGCTGCTGTTTTTAGACCTAGTTGTGAGGATTTGCAAGTTTTTTAGTGCTTCCAAGGTAGTATGAGGAAGGGAGAGATGTGGATACTGCTCTCCTAGTCAGTACTCTGATCTTTACCAAGAAATGGCCCCAGGCTTCCTGCAGCCACCAGCATTAGGGTTCCCCTTGACCCTCTATCCGTGATGAGGGCTCCTGCTCCCATGTGATTGACCACAAGTGCTCCTCTCTGCCTTAGAACTATGAATGGACAATAGAATTGATGTACCCAGTGCCAGCAAAGGGTCTCTTTCAATATCTTTCTTAACAGTTGTCTGTCCACCTTACCATCTCTACACTAAGAGCACCTGAAGCTACCAATGTGTGTGGGTTCCACAGGTTCTGTGTCACAAACTTCTATTCTTGACTTCCTAAGCTTTCTATGTTCTGCCCTGGTGTCACAAACTTCTCTTGACAAGTTCCTAAGTTTTCTTAGACTGGAAAAATGTCTCAATCTAACCTTTTTTGTTGACTCTGCCCCTCCAAAATTTGATATGAGGCATTATTCTAAAGTTATTTGAAGAGGAATGTTGACAGAGTTGGGTTACCTCTAATCTGCTAACTTGTTTCTACCCTTATATCCTATGTAACAATACCATTAAACATTACTATGGGGGGAAAAGATCCTAGATGCAGAGGCAGAGCACTTAGTTAAGTCTGAACCTTAGCTATGTGTTTTATTTACTTACATGTCCTTGGGCAAATCACTCAACTGCTCTGAACCTCAGTTTTCCTAATCTTTAAAATGAGGTTGGCTCATATAGCCTCTGAGATTTCTTTCAGCTCTAAATGGCAGTTCAATGGAGAGAGCACCAGACCTGGAGTCAGAAAGACTTGAGTTAAAATCTGGCCTTAGACACTTACTAGCTTTGTGACCCTGGACAAGTCATTTAACCTTGTTTGTCTCAGTTTCCTCATCTATGCAATGAGCTGGAGAAGAAAACAGCAAACCTCTCCAGTATCTTTGCCAAGAAAACCCCAATGGGGACATGAGTGAACAACAACACCTAGGTAGTAATTTGACAGAAACAATTGAAAACATGGTGAGACTAACCAATAGATTAATCATTGAATAGGTACTTGTTCCCCCAAAAGAGAAAGTGTTAACCTAAATAAGTCTGTAATTGGTAGAATAGGGTAGGATGGATTTTTGTCCAGCAGAAGACCTTCTGGCACCTTGCTTGATGTAGTTAGCTATCACATACATAATGATGACATTATATACAATTCTGCAAATCATGACCCATTCCTTTTCTTAACCTTTACAAATGACTGGGCACTTCATGAGCCTCTCAATATATTGCTAGGGAAGAAAGTGTGGGTTGGCACAATGAAGACAGGAAATTTCAATGAAAAATCAAGAGAGCCAATGTTTGTTCTCAAAACATATGATCTCCATGAATAGATTCCATGACCTCCATAACTCCATAATAAATGGGTGGTGTCACCTATTGATAGTGAAAATCAGATTAAAAAAAAAGTTTAATAAAGCTAAACATGGCATAAAATCAGCTGACAATACTCTTTGCTTAATTAAACCACATTCTGAAAACACTGAGCTTACATTAGCATGGGATAATTATGATGTATGAAAGTCCATATGGGAGCTCCATTTATGCACCTAAATTAACAAATAGTCCTGTGAGGAAAATTCCCCTTCAATTTTTGGCATTTGATTTCAGTTGCAAACCCATCCTGAGATGCCTTCCAAGTTGAATCACACTAAGGTATCTGTGAGGATAGAGGAATATCCTAATAAGAAGAGGGAGATGCCAGGGTTTCAATCAAATGGACTTCTACCAGGTTGGATAGAAGAGTTTCCTGAAGAGTAAACTGAGCTAGCTCTGTCTAGGAATTGAGTCAAATATATAGATATATTGAAGATGGTGATAAGAATTTAGTGTGATGACATATCTAATAGGAGAGAAAATGCTATCAGACAGAATGTCCAGAATTTCTGCTCAGAAATTCTAGATAGAAATTGACCAGACAACAAGGCCCTATATAGCAACTTGGGTTAAGGACCATTCCAGTTGTGGCATTTCTACCATGATCGTTTTAAGATGGGGTTAAGTATTCAACTTCCTCTTCTGTTAATCTGGGTGATTTATATTTTTTAAAATAATCATCCATCTCATCTAGATTGTTGAATTTATAGGCATACAATGGGGCAAAGTAATTTCTAACTATAGTTTTAATTTCCTCCTCATTGGAGTTGGGTTCATTGCTTTCATTTTTGATGTTGGTAATTTGGCTTTCTTCTTTCTTTTTTTTAATCAAATTGACCAAAGGTTTATCAATTTTATTGGTTTTTTTTCATAAAACCAACTCTTTGTTTTATTTATTATTTCAATAGTTTTCTTAATTTCAATTTTGTTAATTTCTCCTTTGGTTTTCAGCATTTCTTATTTGGTCTTTAATTGGAGATTTTCAGTTTGTTCTTTTTTAAACTTTTTCAGCTACATGCCCAACTTATTGATCTCCTCTTTCTCTATTTTACCATGATCATTTTAAAAAGAAGTGTATGGAGTTCTTAACCTTCTTTATACTTGGGAGATTACTAAAACTTTCCATGTGGCAGCTACCTATTTTCTTTCTTTGCTGTTCCCCCTGTTCTTGATCACTCCCCTGTCCTGGTCCAAGACTGACCTCTCGACCTGAATTTCAATTCTTGCAACCGTTTTCCATCTTTCTTAACCCCCTGGACTGAGGGACTCCAAAGAAATCCTGATTTTAGCCCACCTTGTCTTGGGTTTTTGGTTTCCTTACAACCTATGATTCTTCCCCATATGGAAGACTAAGTATGTAATGGAGAAAACACTGGATTTCAGTGTAAAATCCTACCTCAGATACTAGCTTGTGACCCTGAATTAGTCACCTCAAATTTCTGTGCATTCTTCCTTATCTCCAGAATGAAGACCATATCTATGGTCCCTTCTACCTTTGTACCTATGTTCCTATGATGATTGCCCCCTTCTCCTATCATAGCATTTGCTTTGATCAGTGTTATATATTGATCATCAAACCAGATGAGAAGTAGGAATCAGACTGGACATTTTATCCTGTCCTACAATTCTATACTCTGCTCAGGAGAATATTATTAAATACTAGGCTTCATCCATTCTACCAAAATTCAGAGGTCTCAGCATATCAACATAACAGACTTTTTTCTGAGTGAGGAAAATGCTTCCAAGAATATCTAACTCATGGAAATTTCTATAGAATTTATTTAAACAATTGAAATGAGCAGTGTAGGAGATACATTATACCCTCATTGAACCAAAAACATATAGCTTAGAAAGGAAACTTTTGCAAAACTTAGGGAAAAAAGTCCAAAAGCACCATTATTTAGTTAGCAATATCAAAAGTTTGAGCCTGTCCTTATTTCAGAGGTATAACTTTCTTGAAGAATAAAATGCCTTTATATGAACTGACAGCTCTTTCCAGAGTATTGTAATATTTAAAAAGTTCAAGAGACATAATTTCCAGGTAATTGGTCATTTTATTAACAAAGCCAGCATTCTAGTAAAAAGAGGTTAGAGGCACTGTTGAATGCCAAAGACCTTCATGGTGGTGGGTTCACAGTTTATATGCCCTTGGAAGGAAGGTTGTTCCTGAGGATGGCAACATTCTGATTGGCTAACAATTAATGAGAGAACGAATATTATAAAGAGGGGCTGGACCTATTATAGTGAAATTTATCTCATTTATTCTAAGTTACCTCCACCCTTGAGCAATCTATACAAAGAATTTATCACCACCCAAACCTGAGTAGAGCACAAAACCTTCCCCACCTAGGTGAGGTCTGAACAAGATTGCTAAGAAAGTTAATCCAATCTCATTACCAATTGGTATGGGTGGTGTCTTTTGATTCCTGTGTAAATTGGATTACTAATAATGTGCTTCAAGAGACTGAACTTTGAAGTGAGGACTATAGAAAAATAGGAAGCTCTGGATCTCCCCATATCATTGCTTACTAGCAATCATTTTTCCCAGCATATAGAAAACATAATTTGCTAAACTGTACTAGAAAATACATACTATCTTAAGACCAAGAACTGGAAATTGAGAGGATGCCCATCAGTTGGGGAATGGCTGAACAAGTTGTAGTATATGAATATAATGGAATACTATTGTGCTATAAGAAATGAGGAACAGGCAGACTTCAGAAAAACCTGGAAGGACTTATATCAACTGATGCTGAGTGAAGTGAGAAGAGCCAGCAGAACATTGTACACACTAAGAGCCACAGTGTGAGATGACTGATTTTAATAGACTTAGCCCTTCTCAGCAATGCAAGGACCTAAAACAATTCCCAAGGACTCATGATGGAAAATGCCATCCACATCCAGAGAAAGAACCATAGAGTCAGAATGCAGAGTGAAGCAGACTATTATATTTTGTGTTTTGTTTTGTTTTTCTTTATCATGGTTTCTCCCATTCCTTATAATTCTCCTATGCAACATGACTAATGAGACAATGTGTTTAATAGGAATGTGTCCGTAGAGACTATATCAGATTGCATGCTGTCTTGGAGAGAGAACAGAGAAGAGAGGGGGAGAAAATGTAAAACTTATGGAACTGAAATGTTTAAAACTAAAAATAAATAAACTAATTATATATATATATTACCTTAGAATCAATGTTTTTTTTTTTTTAACTATACTTGTAATTTCACTTGTATAGGAAACTAGATGAAGTAACTCTACCAAGGTAGGGGAAAAATTGTGCTGCCTGATAGAGTTGAAGCTAAGACTTCCTGACTTCAAAACTTATCCTGCCACCAACCAAGCCTTGCTTATGAGAATAGGGTGTTTAATGATCTGAATCAGTCAAAAGTTCCCTTAATCTTAATACAACTAAAATGTTATACACTTGTTATTTTGTTTCTTAGTTTTTTTTTTTTCTCATCAAAACATGAGTTATGATGATAAGAAAATAAGCATCATTGTCCTACAGATGTTTTGGGGAGAAAACAGGAAACCCTCAGCAGGATCAGAGCTTTCTCACCCCTACAGAATAAAATGATGGTACAGAGAGGGAAATCCTGCAGACATTTCTAATAAAAGGCTGACGTCCTGGGAGGTATGTTTATTAATCTAGCACCTTTCCCACAAAGAGAAGATTAGCAGGGATTTTCATTATTAAAGTGTGTTTTACATGTGATTTATTGCAACATGATTATTACTGAAAAAAAGAAAACCATTTAGAAATCTAGAAAATGTTCTTTTAAAAGAAAGTCATTGTTAATAAGTGACTAAGAAGAAAGAGGCAAAAATCTGAATGCCTTAGAGTCATGATGACTGATTTACATATAGCCAAAGTGAAAGTTTGCACAGTTATATGAATAATAAAGTGGGGGGGGGGGGAGGAAGGAAATCCCTGTTCTGCTTCATTTGCCCAGAGTGGTTGCACCAATATTCTGTAGTGAATATGTGAAAAATCTGCTTTCCTCAATCTGTCAGATTCTTATTGTGGAACTGCCTTCTTCCAATATAGATTGCTATTGTCTTTTACTCAAATACATTTAATAAGAAAAGATTAAATTCCCACTATGTGGCAGATATCATGCTAGGTGATAAGGCTACTAAGATAAAAATGGGACAGATCTTCTTTTCAGGGAGATCACATTCTACTAAGAGTAAGCAATATGTATGAGAGATGAATTAGAAATTAAATTTAAAACTTTAATGAAGTTTAAAAATAAAAAATAAGTGAATATTTAGTAGATAAGACCCAGTAAGTGCCATGAGGTGCAGAGATGTAGACACTCACCCAGGGTTCCAAGCTAACGTGTCAGAGGCAGAGTTCACACATAAACCTTCTTGACTATCCAGCACTCTCTCCACTGTACCATAGTTGCCTAATTCATCTGTAAATTGACCAAAATATCATGCTACCAGTCCTCTATTTTGCTCTAGATGAATAAACAAAGCTTTAATAAGAGGCTGATAAATATGTGCCTGCTGAAAATAACATTACTATGCAAACTCAGTATTACTAATGACCTAACGGAATGGAGCAGAAGGATTATGTCAACCTCTTTCAAGTTATGATTTGTTTGGGGTGGGGCAGGGGGAGTGAGAGAGAACCGTCAGGCTCTTCCTTTGATAATGTTAATTGCAATACCTGATGAAAAAAAAATCACCTTAACTAATGAAAGCCAGTGATTGCAAAATTAGATAAAACTGCTATAGGAAACAGGGGAAGAAAGAGGAGGGAATTATTTCTTCTAGAAATAACAGAAACTCAGATAAAAATGTCAAAGGGGCAAATTTTCCACTAATAATATCTGGTTTGCTAGCAAAATACACACTTATGCTTAATATTTTTAGTTTTATTCCGGTATCTCCTTGAATTAAGACAATATAAAATTAGACTCATCAATTACATAAATTAAAATATCAGAGGAAATGAGAATTTTAGAGATGTGTGAGCATACTATGAATTCTGGTTGAACATAAGCTTCTTGAGGACTAAAATTATTTGATTTTTGTCTTTGTATTCCTGCAGTTCAATATAGTGGTTAGAACATAGCAGCAATTTTGCAAATGTCTGTTTAATTGAATTAATAATAATCATAAAATTATTCTTTAAAAAATGAGAGATAATTAAACTTTTTTTTGTGAGGCATATATTCCAAATACCTTTACCATGGAAGGATAAGGAAAAGAAAGAAAACTATAGGCCAATATTATTTATGAATATAGGCTCAAAATTTTAAAATAAAATACTATATAAAGTGGAGGAAGGGGTGTTATTCCAACTTATTCAAGAAATCATTCACTGTGATTAAGTGAGTTTTATCCCAGGCATGAAATTTTGGCTCATAATTAAGCAAACAATTAACATAATCATATTAAATCCTATTAAAAGTAAAAACATTCAAAAGAAAATAATCATATATCAATACGTGCTGATAAAAGCCTTTGACAAAGTACAAACCTTGTGTGTGCTAAAAAAAAAAAAATAAAGCAACCTCCAAAATGTAGGCATATAGAGATATTTTAAAGTTATTAAAAAGTAACCTAGCTAAAAGTGAAAGTTAGCATTTTATGCAATGGAAAAATACAAAAAGCATTCCTAATAAATACAGGAGGGAAATAAAAATGACTCTAATTTCTTTCTGCTATTTGTTATAGATGGAGATATGCTAACATTACCAATAAACCAAGGGAAAGAAATTTTAAAAATGAAAATAGACAAAAGAAGAAATAAAACTATTCCTGCTTGCCAATGACATGATGGTCTACTTAGAAAATATTAAGGAATCAGTAAAGATATTTATTGAAATTAATAATTGCTACGATGTTGAAGACTACTAAATAACCCCTTAAAAATCAATAGGGTTACTATATTTCAATGGTAAAAATCCAAAAGACAATAATGGAAAGGGAATTCCCATTTAAAGTCAGTCATAGCACTTAGTAGCTCTATGGATATAATGACAGAATACTCCTTACAGAAATTTTTAATAACAAATAATTTGAGAGCTACTCAGTGCTTATGGCTGCGATGTGATAATAAGAAGTGTCCCAAAGACATTTAGTGCAATTTTAAACTTTAATAAACTTAAATGACTGTTAAAATGGCAATGATAATATTTGTAACACTATTGAAATTAATTTACAGATTCCATGCTATACCAGTAAAACTAACAAGGGAATGCTTTATATAAGATCAAATAATAGCAAAATTCATTTTGTTGCATAGATCATTGGATAGATTATTATCTATAATATAAGATAACAAAAAATGAAGGAATGAAGAGAAATAGCATTCCCAAGTCTCAAACTATATATGATAAAGCAGCAGTCATCAAAACTATATGGTAACTATTCAAAAAATATTTAAGTAGAAGCATATTACAAACCAGTCAAGGCAGAATTGGAAATAATTGAAATCAATAACTCAGTCCTCAATAATCTCCAAAACATAAATTACCTAGAAAACAAGTTCTTCCTTGATAGGAATTTCTAGGAAAACAGGAAGTAGTCCAAGAGAAATTAGTTGTAGACTAGCATCATATACCACAAATAAACTCAAAATATATTTACCTGAATGCTAATATGAAAGATTACTAATTCCCCTAAGTATATGCAAAAAAATAGTTCTCAAAAGAACTTCAAACTGAACAGCCATATGCAAAATTTTCCAAATCACTGATAGTAAGAGAAAGTATTATTTTTAGTCTGAGAGTTTACCACACACCCAGAAAATTGTCAAAGATACTAAAAAATGGGAATAGTCACCATTGAAAGGATTGTGGAAAGACAGACTAATATATTGTTGGCGGAGTTGTTGTGAAGTGGTCCAACCCTTTTGGAAAGTAAATTGGACCTAGACAAAGAAAGTCACTAATGTCCTAATCTGGGCATGTACTCCAAGGAGGTCAGTATCTAAAAGAAATGTCTCATAACCACCAAAATATTGTATCTACTATGATGTCCCACTTTTTATGCTATTGCATATGGACTAAAATGTTTACTGACAACACTAGGTAATATCTATGTTTACATAAAGTATGTATAGTTAATGCAATTTTTTGTCCTGTTCTATTGTAAAAATTCAGTAATTTTCATTTTCTTACTGGCTAAGTAGACTTGACATTTCAGCGATTCACCTTGCAGACATCAAGTCAGTTGGTTATGAAAAGCTAATCCTAGTCTTTCTCCATTCTTATGTTGAATATATTCTAGAAAAATATTTGAGTTTTGGATGGGGTTAATCAATAGAATTTTAAAACAAATGAAAATCCTTTACCCAAATTGATTTAACTTGTTTTTAGTGGTGATATTCAGGTGTTTCCTTAAATGTTTACAATTAACTTTAACATTTCAGACACATAGATCCTTGAACAATTCTTATACATGTTGAGGAATAACCCCATTTGGGTTCAAAAGAGTTCAAATTCAGGTAGATTGTTTGAGTTCAAAACTGAATTATTAGCCTTACATGTAATGCGAGGTAGTATGGGAGAATGGAAATGAAAAGAGTAGAATGGAAAAACTACTGACTCTGAAGTCAGCCAATCAATATTTCTATGTGCCAGGCACGATACTAAGTGCTAGGGATACAAAAAGAGGCAAAAGATAGTCCCTTCCCTCAAGGAATTTATAATCTAATGGGGGAAGTAGATTCAGAGAATAGAAATTTAAATCTTGCTTCTGACATTTACTTTCTGTATGACTTCCAGCAAGAACTTAATCTCCTTAGACCTTATTTTATCTAGAAAATGAAGGGTTTGGATTAAATCATCTCTGAAGTCCCATGTGAATCTATGATTTTCAGTTGTTTTTAAAATGAATTAGTCATATGGGAAAGATCAACATAGATTTCAAATATGCCAAAGTATATTCAATAGCAACCTTACCATTAATAATAATCAAAACAATAGATACTTTACAAAAATCAAATTCTTAAGATTATATCAATCCTCCTTTTTCCATATATCCCAAGGAGCTAAAAGACAGGAAAAGAGATCCATCCACAAAGACATAGATAGCAGCACTTTCGGTAGTAACAGTTAATCAGAAACAAAGCAGCTGCTTATGCAGAATGGTACGGCTAAATAAATTGTAGTACACAAATGCAATGGAATATATAAGAAATGAAGAATATGATAAATAAATAAATAAATCTTTCATTAACATAAACCTCATTAACATATCATAAAGAAATATGATAAATAAAGAAATATGATGAGACTTATGTGAGCTTATGAAAAGTAAAGAAAGAAGAATCTAAAAAATTACACACACACACACACACCACTATGATGTAAATGGATAGAACAACAAAAAACAAAATACTGTAATTGTGAGGACCAAGCATAACCCCAGAGAAAAGTTGAGAAAATATATTATTGTCTTTTTGTAAAGGTATAGTACTATGGCTATAGAATATACTGTTACATACAATTAATACTCGTTTGGTTTTGTTTAATTTTTTCCTTGGCATTTTATTTTATTTTATTTTTATGAGGAATGTCTCACTGAGTAGAGTAGAAGGGTGTGAGAGTCAGAAAAGAGGGCAATTAAAATGGAAAAGAGATCAACAAAATAGTATTCTTAAAAAGATTAAATGTCACATTTTTATTCATTAGAATTCTGTAGCAATAAGCACCCAGGCATATATAGGAGGGCCTGCCGTACAGGTTCTTAGATCTGCTTTTCTAAAAGGAAAGCAACTTTTGAGGGGTTAATCATCTTCCTTAATCACATGTACTGATAGAGACAATACAAATAGAGAAATAAAGACCAAAAGGCAGGGCTTCTAATTGTCTGACCATAAGCAATACAGACATCACAGATCAACAGATGGATCCAACTATCTGACCATTTACATACATACATAGTTACCAGAGACATCTGGGTTTTCAAAGAGCAGGGCTCCTTAAAGGCTACCCAGAGCCTCATCTGATTATATCTCATGAACATTCTTCCAAAGAGTAAGTCTCCAAAGCAAAACCTTACTTCAGAGTATACACTTTTCAGAGCCAAAGGGCACCCAGTGCCTCATTGATTGACAAAAGTGTAGCCCTTCCTACAAAACAAGATTCCCCTAATCAAGCTTCCCTTAATAGACTTCACCAGAGACTTGTTAATGGGTAGAAAAGATCTTTCATTAACATAAATCTCATTAACATATCATTCATGTCTGTTTCATACTTCTCCTTACCTCTACCTCTTAGAACCCATATTTTCCTTCAAAAATCATCTCAGACACACACACACACACACACACACACACACACACACACACACACAGAGACAGAGAGCACAGAGTGAATTGAATAGGATGGGATCATATTTTAAAAAAATGAAATTAAGCGGTGAGAGAGAAATGGAATGGGGCAAATTATTTCTCATAAAAGAGGCAAGCAAAAGACTTTTAAGTGGAGGGAAAAAGAAGGGAGGTGAGAGAAAAACATGAAGTTTACTCTCATCACATTCCACTAAAGGAAGGAATAAAATGCACAGTCATTTTGGTATGAAAATCTATGTTACAATACAGGAAAGTGGGGGAGAAGGGGATAAGCAGGGTGGGGGAGAGGATGGAAGGGAGGGCAATGGGAGGAGGGAGCAATTTGAAGTCAACATTCTTGGGGAGGAACAGGATCAAAAGAGAGAATAGAAGCAATGGGGGGCAGGATAGGATGGAGGGAAATATAGTTAGTCTTACACAACACGACTATTATGGAAGTCATTTGCAAAACTACACAGATATGGCCTATATTGAATTGCTTGTCTTTCAAAGGGAATGGGTGGGGAGGGAGGGATGAAGAGAAGTTGGAACTCAAAGTTTTAGGAACAACTCTCGAGTACTGTTCTTGCTACTAGGAAATAAGAAATACAGGTAATGGGGTATAGGAATTTATCTGGAAGATGGGGACAAGGGAAGGGAGGGATGATAGAAGAGAGGGCAGATTGGTGATAGGGGCAATTAGAATGCTTGGTGTTTTAGGGTGGGGGGAGGGGACAAATGGGGAGAAAATTTGGAACCCAAAATTTTGTGAAAATGAATGTTAAAAGTTAAATTAATTAATTAATTAAAAAAAATCATCTCAGGTGCCACCTTCTTCACGAAGTCTTTTTAGATCACCCTAATTATTAGTGATTTTGCATCTTGAAATTTATTTGTATTTTCTTTGCATTTACTTACCATAGTACAGGTTGTATTGTAGTAGAACATAAGCAGATTTTTTATTTTTGTCTTCATATCTCCAGCACCTATCACAATGTACATGGAACATAGCAGGTGCTTAATAAATATTTGTTGAATTAAATTGAATTGAATTAGATTGAATTCATCCAGCATTAGTAGAGTAACCAGAAAATATTTCATAAAATCACTGAATCTTAGATTTGCCAGACATCTTAGACATTGTCCAATCCAGCTTCTCTCCTAGTATACAAATGCTTTCAAAACCAACTTTGTGGTATGGCCATTTAGTCTTCGCCTTATCACCCCAATAATGTTGAACTTCATAATCACCAAGGCAACCCTTTGCATTTGGGAACAACTGTAGCTGCTCTCTTCCTTATGATAGTCATTTAAATGTCTGAAGAGAGCTAGTACAACCCCTCTGAGTTTTCTAGCTGCATATTCCCTGGTCGTTCAGTCATTTCTCATGTGACAAGATTTCCGAATCTAACAACTGCATTGGTAACCTTTCTCTAGACACTTTTTTTTTTTTACCAGCATACCTATTAATATATAGCAGCTGGAGCTCAACAGATTTCATTTGACAAGTTTAGAAAATAATGCAAATTATTGTCTCTTGGTTATGCACCTACTACATAGTAGCATACTACATAGCCTCATAATACAAGGTGGCTCCAAAGTCTTAGTTATAAAAACCTAAAACTTCATGAAGACTCTGTATATACTTTAGAGTAAAGTCTCCCATCTGGGTGACCAGAGTTTGTGTCTCTGCATGACTCTTTTCACTGCTGCCAGGGATCCAGTTCCTCAAAGCTTCTCCTTCTCTCAAGTGATTATCTTTTTGCATCAATATCTCTCTGGAGTATATATCTCTAATCCCTTAATTATGCCTCAAACCTACAAAGGGGCTGTCTACCTCTGGGCAAATTGCTGCTAGACTCCATGGTAAATGTGAAGTGGAAAGAAAGAGTAATGCCTTCCTCCAGCTTGAACATTGTAAGGCATTCCTCTCCAAAGTGCTGCCTAACCTGTTTATCTAGTGAGCTCCCCAGGGCTTGGCTATAAAAAGCTCCAGGAGTGTGGCTAGTTGTTTTCTCCCTTCTGCCTTTCTTAGAGAAATGTCTATGCTTCATTAAAGGGATCACTGGGTGTGGCCCCAATTTTATAGTTAGTTTAACATCTTGTTAACACATTAAAATATAATTACCCATAACTAAATCCTGTGACTATATAAAGTGAGTTGGAGGGAGTTTAGAGTAAGAATTAAATTGCCCCCCCCATAATATTTCTAAAACTATTTATCATACTAGATTTTGAACAAAAGGACTAGGGGAAATTGGATATTTTGACAGTTCTTATAGTGTTTTTCACTTGCAAATGACTGTCAAATATGATCTTGCTAGAGTTGAGGAAGCATAGCCATTTATAAAAGGACAGCCAGAAAATATAAAGAAGTCTAATCAAATCTCCTTCCCTCCCTTCCCAACTCCATGGCAGAAGTGGAAGGTCCACAGCTGTGGAACATTTCATGTATTATCAGATTGTTTTTCAATGAATTGATTTTTCTGCTTTTTTTTAGTCACCAAAGTAAGATTATGTAGTCTGATTTTCCCCCCCACTATTTGATCACTTTCCCAGTCAATCACTTGGTTTTTTCTTTGTTAAGGTAGAACTCTGCTTCCAGTGGGGGAAGGGGGAGGAACAGTGTACTATCCCAAGTTTCAGGGGTTTTGTGTAGCTCTTTTCAGAGATACTTCTAGGGGCCTATAAATTTTTCAGTTCTTCCTCAAAGGTGAGGATCTAAGGAGAAGTGTTTACTCTTCTCCTGACCTGTGCTCTGATCTGTGAGTGATCACAAGCACTCTTTTCTGCCTTGGAACTGTGAGGAGGATTCCCTCTACACCACCATCACAAGTTATGTCACACAAGTGCTCCTACTTGATGCAGGACAGCCAGCCAGGACTGCAACCCAGATCCAAGCAAGGCAAAGCAAGAGAATCCTACCTCAGTGCCAGCAAAGAAATCCCTGCAATCCCCCTGGAATAAGCAGTTTGATCACCCCATCATCTATGGTCTGACAGCTCTGGAAGCAATCACTACCACTGCTGCTGCCACCTCCTCCGCCACCCTAGGGTTGGGTCCTGATGACACTCCTCTCTCACACAGGTTCGAAAGACTCTTCCTACTGACCTTGGAAGTTGTCTTTGGTGTTTTGGGGTTGAGAAGTCTGGAAACTGCCACAGCTACCAGTGATTCAGTGTCCTGAGGCCCACTCCAGCTCCTTCTATGTCAGCACAGCCCAAGCTGGACTGAGCTTCTTTCTCAGACTGAAGCAAGAGACCCTTCCTGTCAACCTTCCAGGCTGCCTTGGGCTAGAAATTTATTTCACTCTGCCATTTTGTGGGTTCTGCTGCTCTAGAATTTGTCTAGAGTCATTTTTACAGGTATTTAGAGGGGTTTGAGGGAGAGGTCAAGCAAGTTCCTGCTTTTATTCCACCATCTTGGTTTCTGCTTTTATTTTTTCTCTTCTTTTCCTTAAAAAAAAAATCTTTTTCTTATGGAATGGCTTTCTTAAAGAAAAGGGGGAGGAATACAGGGAAACATAATGTTTAAGTAAAAACTATCAATAAAGCTTTATTTTTAAAAGTAAGTCACATCATTAAGAATCTATTGAGATAGCTATCAATTTGGATGCACTCTCATAGGCATGTTGTAGGATGCAAAGGAAATGGAAATCAAGACTTTCCTTTGAGGAGCTCACAGTCTGGCTGAGGAGACAATTTTTGTACATGAAGAAATGAGAAAATAATACAAGATGAATGTGTTACACAAAAAGCATTGGGTTTAGAGTCAGAAAAGCTGAGTTTGATTCCTCCCTCTGCTACTTACAAACTTGGGCAAGTCACTTAACCCCAATTACCTCATCCTGGGTCATCTCTAGTCATCCTGATGAATATCTGGTCACTGGACCCAGATGGCTCAGGAGGAGAAAGTGAGGTTGTTGACCTTGCACAGCCCTCCCTCACTCAAAACAAAATCAAGTGCAAGTCATGTCATCATTTCTCTGATGACATGGTCTTCTTCAGCAACAAAGGAAAAACACACTGACAAACTGGGTGACCTTGCGGGGTAAGTCCCTTCATTTCTGGTGAATTCCTCATTTGTAAATTGAGTAGGTATAAGGGCTCTTCCCAGTCTATGTCCAGCCATCCTATTATCCTACTGCACAAAATTAAGCCCTGGAATTGTATAACACACAATAAGCTGCAGGTTTCACTAAATTTAATGAAAGAGAATAATCACCTTGGGCTGTGATAGTAAGAGAAGCCTTCATGGAAGCTGTGAGGCAAACTGAGTCTGGTGTAAAACTGAAGAGTTTTATTGACAGATAAAAAGGATTAGGGCTTTTCAGGTAAGAAGAGGGGGATGATATGGATCAAAAAAAAGGAGAGAGAATGGTATATGAAGAGAAGAATAATAGTCTTCCTCTTTGAAGTATGACCTCTAGCAGACTGAGACAGGTGGCAGACCTACTTTGACCATATAACAAAAGAGAGGTCTTGATAGATTGTTATTAGCATGCTGTTCTGCTGGGAAGACCACTGAACCAGAAGTCAAACCAGATTCAGATCCTGTCTCTGACACTTAATAGCTGTGTAGCCATGGATTAAGTTATTTATATTTCCTAGACCTCCATTATCTCTTCTGTAAAATGGACATGATAATACCTATACTACATACCTCACAGAAGAATGATGATTGCTTTGCCAAAGCCTGACCTGAATGTTCATCTTTATTTTTCTGCCTATTGGTCTTTGGAAAACACATTCATTGAGAGGTAATATGCTATGGTAGAAATAGTTCTGTACTTCTGAATAAGAATTGGCATCACTGATGCCTCTAGGACCTAGAACAAATCACTCAGCCTCTGAGACACTAGCAATAATAATATTACTAGTCTCATCTTTTCACAGGGTTGTTGTGATATCAAATAAGAAAATTATGAAAATCGCTGGGTAAATCTAAAGTGTCTGTAGATACAAGCTATTCTTGAATACTTCCATGGATCTATGATAAATCTATAATCTAGTCACTGTCAGCACTCCCCTAGTGCAAATTCTCATCAGTATTCCACAGGGTGTCTAGCCAATATACTAAGAATTTTCCCCCCTTTTGCTTAACAAAATTTGGGCTAGTTCTGGTTAAAATACACACACACACACACACACACACACACACACACACAGGCACAAGCACACAGGCACAAGCACACATGCATGCACACACACATGCATGCACACATGGACATACACACACATACCTGCACACAGACACAAACATATACACACATATACCATAGCATGTGGCTAGTATTATATGTAAAGTCTTTTCAGTGTGGTAATAAATAATAGATAAATAATAGGTAATAGGTAATAGATAGATAATAGGTAAATAAATAATAGCTAACTTTTATAGAGAGTTTTAGGGTTTACCAAGTACTTTAAATATGTTATCTCATTTACATATGTTACCTCACAATAACCCTGTGGGGTAGGCACTATTATCATCCTCATTTTACAAATAATAAAGCTGAGACTGGGTCAGGCAGCTAGTCTAACTTTGGAAGCAGGATTTAATCTCAGATTTTCCCTACTCCAGATCCAATGTTCTATCCACTGCACCAGAAATGTCAAGTTTGCTTCCCCTTCCACCAAAAGACAGACCAAGCAAAACACCTCAATATGGCTTAAACCAGATTAAGATGTAATTGGAAAATGTTAAAAAAATAAATAAAAATACAACACAGCATAGATAATGTTTAACTTGTTTTTTTATGTCAATATACAGTGTGCAGGGTTAGTTTCTGGTTGACTTTGACACCACTGAGCTACATCCCCATTTAGATCTTGCCAGACCTTATGCTTCCATGCCAGAGCTTTCAAGAGCACAGGGTCACTTTCCTACCACAACATGGCATCGGAAGTGGACTTTTCTGACTCTATTATTATCACTAAAATTTATTCTTTCTCATTAGCCCTCCCCTATCAAAATTTAGTGTGTATGGGAATGATAGAAAAACTTGAGAAGAACATCCATTTAAATCAAAACCAACATAAAAATGTTCACATGATGCAGTGGAAAGGATAGTGACATCCAGGTCTGGAGACAAGATATGATTCCAGATCTGTCACTAACTAGCTATGTGGCCTTGGGGGAGCTATTCAGCCTCTGTCAGGCTCAGCAATCTTCTCTATTAAACGGAAATGTTAACTAGATTCACCAAGGTTCTTCTGGCCCAGCCTCTGTCATATTGTTTTTCAGTCATTTCAATTGTGTCCAACTCTTCATGACCTAATTTAAGGTATTCTTGGCAAAGATGCTGGAGTAGTTTGTCGTTTCCTTCTCCAGCTCATTTTACAGATAAGAAATTGAGGCAAACAGGGTTCAATGAATTGCCCATGGTCATACAGCTAGTAAGTGTCTGAGGTTAGATTTGAACTCACAAAGAGAAGTTCTTCTTGACTTCAGACTGGTACTCTATCCACTGTACCACCTAGCAACCTTATTCGATATATAGTGGTCACCAAATAAATGTTTCTTGAGTGACTGATTCTAGAATTAAAACTGCATGTATGCACTACATTTTCACATATATAATACATATATATGTATGTATATATACACATGTACGTATATATGCATGTGTGTATATATACATATACATGTGTATGTATGTATATATGTGTAATGGTATTGACAGCTACATCTCAATCAATGAGAATAAATGAATCCCCTGACATGGTTGTATGTCTTCAAATTCACATTATTTGAAGTAATAAGTTCATAAAATATGGTCACTGGTTCCAGCCCAAAGTAAACATGCAATGAGAACTGAAATAATGAAACTACTTTAGGGGATTCATTATTCATACTAATCAGGACCTAGCTGTACTAAACAATTTGGGGAGGGGAGAGACTAGATTTCTTATTTCATTTACCTCTTATTTTATTTGAAACTCCACTGAACCATATATCTCACAGAGAACTGTCAATACACTGAAAAGTTTAGTGACTTAGCCAGGATCACTAAGCCAGGACCTGAACCTACTTCTTCCTGACTCCAAGACCAGTTCTTTATCCCCTATGCCAAGCTAAGTTTAAATTATGTATTTATAGTAATAGTGTCTGGACCTGGGATTTCTTTCATAGAGAATTCCTGGATAAGGGCATTCCTTCTACCAAATGCAGACCAATAACTCCTCTGTGACTTAAAAAATCTCACAGAATTGCCTGAAACGATGGTGTTAAACCCAAATAGAAATAATAGCCATTAAACCATTTGCAAGGATCCCCATGGACTGCATATTGACTTAGAAAACCATATGTTGATATTTCTTTTTCTATTAATTAATTAATTTGTTACATATTTCCCAATTACATTTTAATCTGGTTCAGACACACTTTTGACACGTCTGACCTAGAGTACTGAAAGGGTGAAGTAACTTACCCATTAGACTGTGAGTTCCTTGAGAGAAGGAATTATTTGAGTTTTGCTTTTCTTTGTATCCCCAGTGCTTGGCACACAGTAGGTACTTAATAGATATTCTGTTGACTGACTAACTCACCAAGGTCATACAGGGAGCACATGTCAGTAGCAGGTTTGGAACCCAGGTCTTCCTAATTTTGAGACTAACTCTCCAACCACAACATAATGCTACCTCTCAGTACACTAATACCTTTATTTTTAAATGGAAATGTTCTAATGATGTATTTCTTTGTCACACTTTCTAAAGGACTCTGAAAGAGTATAGAAGGCATAGGGACACATTCTAGGAAATCCGATGAGAGGAGGTTACCATATTTAAAATATCATTATGTACTACCTAAATTTAGGATCAAGTGTGCCACGAAACATAGAAAATACAGCTAAGAGACTTGGAAAAGAGGAAAGTAAGAGGTGAATCAAGGTTAGGAGAGCTGTGAGAGGGTGTGGGCCCAGGAAGAGGGTGAAGAGGGAGAAATAAACTTCGGTGAAGGAATAAGACCTGGAATTAAGGTTAGGCCATGAAAGGGAATTCTCTCTACCCAATTTTCTTCTTCCCCTGGGTAGCAGGAGGGGAAGGGAAGCAGTAGGAGAGAGCTTCCAAATATGTGATTTGTGGGGTTCCTTTGTTCCCGTAATCTCTGAGCCTGCTTTTTCTTCTTCGTTGTGGGGGGAGGGCTGGAAAGAGGCAAAGCTGAGAATTTCAAAGTGCAGTGCTGGCCAAGGTAAGCCTAAGATTCATTTAGAGTGTAATTAGTCTTTCCATCAATAAGAGTAAATGACTAGAATTAGTGACAACTCCAAGGCCTTAAAGGGAAATGGAAAATGTCAGAGTAGACTTCAGAAGGTCAAGGAAGGAAAGATCCATCAATCAGTCAAAAAATGTTGTTGAGGACCTAGCATAGCTAACCACTAGACTAGGGGAATGGGCTTCCAAAGACAATCATAAAATGAGAAAAACATTGTATTTAAGCAGTTTATGTTGTTGAGTCATCTGACAATTGGTGACCCCATTTGGGGTTTTCTTGGCAAAGATGCTAGAACAGTTTGCCATTTCTTTCTCCAGCTCATTTTATATATGAGGAAACTGAGGCAAACAGGGTTAAGTGACTTGCCCAGGGTCACTCAGCTAGTAAGTATCTGAGGCCAGATTTGAACTCATGAAGAGAAGTCTTTCTGACTCCAGGTCTGGAGCTCCATCCATTGTGCCTCTTAGTGTCCCCAAGCAGTTCATGTTCTATTGATATAAACAATAAGTTCTGATATTATATAAGGCACTATCCCTTTCATTAATGAGCAGTTGATTGGCTAAAAAGAGCAGAAAAAGAGCATGTATGTCCCTCCTTTACCATTGCCACCACTCTGGTGCAGACCCTCATCACATCACCTCAGAGTTGGACTGTGGTAATAGTTGCTGGTTGGCATTCCTGCCACAAGTCTGTTCCCAATATACCCCACCCTTTATTCAGCAGCAAAAGAGATCTTTTTTAAAAAATTTAATTAATTTATGTTTTCAGTTTTCAACAATCACTTCCATAAGTTTTAAATTTGCCCCCCCTTCTTTCTTCCTTCCCCAACACAGCAGGCAATCTTATATGGGTTCTACACATACATTCTTATTAAAGAAGAGATCTTCTTAAAGTAAATTCTGACTGCTTCATGCCTCCACTCCATAAACTTCCTATTGCCATAGGATAAAATATAAAATCCTCTACTGGGTATCCAAATTCCTGCATTATCTTCCCCCCCTTCTCATGTTCTTATACCAGACTACTCTGCCCCCACATGCATTGTGATCCAGTGACAATGACCTCCTTTCTGTTTCCATCTCCAGACTCCAGGCATTTGCCCTCACTGCCGAGGGATCCCATACCCAGAATGCTCTCCTTCCTCATCTCCACCTCCCTGCTTCCCTGCCTTCCTTCAAGTTCCAGCTATCTCACTTTCTACAGGAAGACTTTCCCCATCTCCCTTAGTTCTAGTGCCTTTCTTCTGTTAATTATGCTTAATTTATCCTGTCTGGTACGTAGTTGTTTGAATGTTTTCTATTAGACGATAAGCCCCTTGAGAACAGAAATTATCTTTTTTTTTTTAACCTTTCTTTTTATCCCCAGTACTTAGCATGGTGCCTGATACATAGTAGATGCTTAATAAATACTTACTGACTGACTGTGTAAGAAAAACTGATCAAATCAGCCTGGGAAGAAACAGTCTCTCAGATGAGATGGTATGGAGAGACAGAATATTCTGAGGACCAGATAAACAGCTGATCCTCATAGAAGGAATGAAACATGTAGGATCAGGGAGAAGAAGCTATGGGAAGAAAGAAGTGGGACCTCAAGCTAAGCACCAGGGATGTAAGAATTTGAGAGAGAAGATAGAGGAGGTTATGAGAGAAGCTGCTTCCAACTGAATGACTGACTCTTGGATGTTTTGTCAGAAGCTTACTGATTGGAAAGGAGATTAGATGGTCTGTTTGACTTGAAGAAAGGCTTAGTTATTAGAAGAAACTCTTCAGCGACTAGGGTGATTGGAGGAGAGCTGAATCCTGCTGCTGTGTACAGGTGTATCTGATTTTAGTTCCTCCCTACTGCCTTTTATATCCTGAGAGACAACCTCTCCAGATTGCCGGTTGCCCTCTCTTGTCGATCAATCCATCAGTCAACAAGCATACATTAAGGTTTATTCTATATCTGGTACTGTGCTAAGCACTGGGTCACTAAGACAATAAGCATTTGTAAAACACCTACTATGTACCAACTGCTTTGCTAAACTCTGAAGATACAGAGAAAAAAATATAGGACAGTCTCTGCTACCAAGGAGCTCAGACTAATAGGCAAGGCTGGATAGAAACAAGCTATAGATATGAACTGTATGAATAGAATTCTTTACCTAGTCAACAAACTGTTGATTGGAAATAATGAACAGAGGACAGATATTACCATCAATGTGTATTAGGGAAAGCATCTCATAAAAGGTGGGATGTATCCAAAGAGAAAATAAGAATCCTTACCATTAAGAAACTTGTATTTTCATGCAGAAGACAATATGCAAATAAATATATGCAGTTAAATGTTTCCATTTAATCTCATGGGGAAAGGAGAGGGCAGATGGGACAAGAAAGCCCTATTGAAGAAGATGGAATTGAAGCTGAGTCTTGAATGAGGCCAGGGAAGCCAAGAGGCAGAACTCAACAGAGAGAAAGAGAGCTTTCTAGGCACTGAGAATAGCCAAGGAAAAGGCACGGCATTAAGAGATGGAGTGTGTGAGGAAAAACAAATGGACTAGTATTGCTGGATTGTAGAGATCTTAAGGTTTGGACCACCCTCTAGGATTTTAAAGGTTTAGAGGAAGAAACAGAGGGGAAAAGAAAGGTTTTGCATCTGTTTTACTCTGATCTGTGCTTATTAGAGAAGAGTCCTTGAATTTTTAGGAGCTGGTTGGAGAAAGCAGAATTCTCGAGAAGCTTATATGCTTCATTAATATCTATGTGTCTATCTATTTATCTATCTATCATCTATCTATTTCCCTGTCTGTCTTACTACTAATTTAAATGAAAGTTTTATTGCTAAATAAGGACAGTAGAGAGATGGATGGAAGGATGGATGGATGGATGGATGGATGGATGGATGGGCAGATAATACATAGATACATATTATACATACATGTGGGTACATATGTGTCTATAACATTCTCTCAGCACTATGTTGAATGACTGTAAGCTGAAAGAACTTATCACTGCTTCATTAGCTAAGGAGCAGATGGTGATGAATGTCTCTATGTCTCTATCCAGTAGGGGCTGAGCAGGAGCAGCTAGCTGAGTAGCAGGTTACTGTGGTGCTTATTTCATTCCTGAATATACCAAGGAGATCCAGGCCCTCAGGTCAGAGTTTTGAGTTGTCCCTATCACATGGACTTCCCTACTCATGTGCCTGTCTGCTAGTTTTCTATATGCATATGTTCACTCTCCCCTAGAGACACTTGTGCTTTTGTGGGAGAGTGCCACTCAAGTTTGTGGGTAGATGGTGATGCTTGGGTTATGTCTTGCCTGCTACTAAGTAACAAATATGGTTATTCCTACTTTTGCCTTGATCTTTATTCAATGTTTAATACTTAAGAGTCAATAGAATCATAGAGACTGAATGATTTTGTATAAATGGAAAGCCCACAAATAGAAGCTTAGGCATCGTGGTGGTAAATGGTAGACGTGTATCCCATACCCCATATAGAGTTCCCTCTATTTCCCTAAGAAAAAAAGTAGGAGCTTCATGGTCATGGTCATTTCTACCTTATATGCTAGAAAAATGAATAAACCTCAACAACTACAAAAAAAAACCAGACCCACCAATGTGTGAGATGTTCAGAATGAACAAGGCCACTCAGAGAGAGAAGTAGAGGTGAAGGTACCATAGTGCAGAAAAGAGGTGTCAAAGATGTGACTGCATGAACAATATAATAATATACTATATTAACAATAATATAATAATAGTGGATAATAATATTCAGAACATTTACTCAATAGAAAATAAAAGTGGGACTATACTATACATACTCATTTCTGGAGGGATCCCCAGTTACCAACCTTACTTCAGAGCTAACTGCAAAGTTTTGTCTGCTTATAAGTGTAAAAAGAAACTTAAATTTGTTTATTTCTTTCAAATGAAATACCATAGATTCAGCAGTGATTGAAACCTAATGGAACCTTGGTGTCATCTTTGTCTTCTTCTCCTTTGATGGTTTACAAAAATCTACTGGAAAAGATTTTGTCCCCAGTGCAAAAGTCAGGTGTGACAACTGACCTTTTCTTATTGTAATCATGGGTTATGGGGAAGGATAACATAAGAGCATGTGAATAGGGACCAAGACACACTCACCAGATGGTAGGAATAGAAAAAGTGCAGAAATTGGAGCCTGTCAACAGGGCTATAATTAGTAATTGTATGTCTGAGGCCAGAATCACTTACTATGCTAGGAGCAAGCATCATGAAGCATGCCTTCAGTTGATCCGATGAGGATGGAATGTTGCTTCAGGTTCTTGGGTTCGTCCTTCATTTTTGAAGAAGACCATGACAGCAGAGAGATAATGGTATGACTTGTACTTGTCTTTGTTTTGAGTGAGGGAAGGTTATGCAAGGTTACCAGTCTCAGTTTCTCCTTCTGGATCCAGCAACCAGACATTCATCAGAATGACTGGAGATGGCCCAGGATCCAATGGCAGACCTTGGCCTTTTTTGGCTAGGTCTATTCAGGGACTCATTTAGAGTGAGGTAATGCCCATTCAGTGAGTAAGACTTTTTAAGAAATAGTCAGGGAATGACCCCTTTAGTGAGAGAAAGATAGAAAGAAAGAAAGAGAGGGGGGGAGAGAGAGAAAGAAGGAGGGAAGGAAGGAAGGAAGGAAGGAAGGAAGGAAGGAAGGAAGGAAGGAAGGAAGGAAGGAAGGAAGGAAGGAAGGAAAGAGAGAGAGAGAGAAAGAAAGAAGGAAAGAAAGAAAGAAAGAGAAAAAGAAAAACAAAGGAAGGAAGGAAGGAAGGAAATGAGGAAGGAAGAAAAGAAAGGAAATGAGGAAGGAAGAAAATAAGGAAGGAAGGCAAGAAAACTGCTACAGATGAAGCAGTTACACGTGGAAAGGGACTGTGGACCAGGAAAGAAATTCACCAATACTACTCTCTAATTTAACATTCTGGGGCAAATCTTCTATTGTTCCACCTTAGTTGTAACTCTGGCTACTGATGAGAAGATGTAGAGCTGACTCTGTTTACCTTGAACTGGACCAGGGCAAAAAGGAATGCCCAGATTGCAAACACACACATCTCTGTTCCACATGATTTATGAAGATTTCTATTTGTTTGCAACACAAACTTTGTTATAAGGGAGCTTTGTTCCCAGAGGACTCATTAAGAGGTAGCAGTGCTTGCCTAGTTACTATTGTTACACATTTATTAAAGAATCCATGTGCTGTTTGCAGCAAATGCAGGATATGATTCCTGCTCTTAAAGGATTTCCATGACACATTATAATCTAATTCTCATAACATTACTTAAAAAATCTGTAACAATAGCAAAAGAGTTTCTATACTCAACTCTCCTAAAGTTATACAAGGCAATCAAACTTATAATTTGAAATTAGCTGTCATAATTTGTCACTGCTTCATAAATTGCTAGTTATATCAGAAAGAAATTGAAACAAGGTCTCAACGTTGAAATTTAATCAATCTTCTTCACCAGAGAACATTAGAGAAAACTCATGCTGTGAAGTAAGCATTTCAATCTTAAAGTGGCAGATTCTTACATGAATTAAATTGGTTCTTTAGTAATGGGAAAACTTTTCAGATCACTTGATCCCAGATGGGAAAAGGTATAATAAATAATAAAATAATAATTATAATATTAAAACATAGTAATTTTAGAGTAGTATAAATGTTAATGAATTCAATTATTAGACAGGACAATGAAGCTACAATAGCAATAAATAGACACAAACTTTAAATTTAGAGGGAAATGGGAAAGGGAGAGAAGGAATAAGTGCTTTTATAGTGCCAAGCTCTTTGCTATAAAAAAATTGTCTTTGTCAGACATCTCATATTCTAGATTTGAAGATTTGATTCATGACACATGCACATAAAGTGATGCAGAAACATGTGAAGCCTATTGAATCTATAGAGTAACAATGCATCCTTATCAAGCACCTTTTTTTTCCCCAATAGAACATCACTTCTTTGAGGACAGACTTCACAGAGATAACTTTCTTGTGTGCTTTCTACAAAATATTACCTCTTACACTTATGTGTATGTGTTCCCTATTAGACTATAAGCTCCATGAGGAACGAGAATGTGTTGTATTAAATTTTGTATGCCTTTGGTGCCTAACACAGTACTCTGCATACATTCAACATTTAATAAATGTTTGGAGAATTTACAAACTAATAGAACTCACTACTTGCATGATCATAAATGAGCCAATTTCCCTATTTGCCAAACTCTAGGATGGATGGCCCATGCACAGGTTGTTGGTGTAAAACCAGACCCAATACCAGAACTAAAAGGGCTCCTGAGGAGTTTAGCATTGGCCACTTTCATACTGGTGTCTTTTAACCACTTATAGGGTGTGTTACAGGGGGAAAAATAAGGTGAAACCCTTAATCTACATGAAAGTCAGAATCTTGCTCATTAGAGCAAGTCTCCCTATAAAATAAAATAGTGATCTTCTACCTGGTTCATGAAGGATGGTGAGGTTAAGCTATGGCCTTCAACATTTTACTTAGCTGCATTCTTCAGCAGAGCTTCTTTCACAAACTGATAGTCTGCCTGGAATCATTCCCCCATAGTTGGCAAACTTGCATCCTCTTTTATTTTCCCAGTCCCTGTGATACTGAATCCATTGACTCTGAAGAGCAAACCCTCTTCTCCAAATGTTGATGTCCACTCTCCCACCCTCATCTCCCTCAGTCCTGTGCCCCAATGTCCTATTTCAAATCTTCCAACTGTGTGCTGAGGAAAATGTGTGCATGACACACTTTTAAGTTTAATCTTCATTATTCATATTTTCTTAAGTCTTAATAAAACCATAAATCAAACTCTGATTTGTAGGGTTTGCTGATTTCTGGATGTAATGGTCACATTGAAAACTTAACAATCATTTCTCATGAACCAGTTTGAGCTGCCTCCAGCACACCCCTGCTGGAAAGAGTAAGTTTTGAATCAAAGGAGTCCTAACCTATTATTGAACAAATAACCACCTCCTCAATCCAGCCCACATTATTCACTGAGACAACTGGGGAGAATAGGAAAGCAACTAATTGTGACAGCTGAGTAAACCACACTAACGCCATCTTGTGACAATTCTGGAGTTAGCTCAGTTCCCTTTCTGCTCAGTTATGGGTCTAGTCCACATTCTGCCTTATATGGAAACTTTATTCAATTGTGGGTATTGGCAGAAAACTTTATTGCATTTTTTGAACCTTGCCCTTTGTGGCTGGGAAGCTGGACCACTTCTCTCTGCTTCTTGGAGACCCTTAACTAAGGACCTAAGTTATGCTGACCAGAAGCCTGGTCGGATCCAAATACAGATACAAGGAATTTTCTCATAGTTGTACGTCTCATGCAACCCATATGTATTATCTGAAAACTGGGTCCATATGGAACAGTTGTTTCTATATGAACTTGATAGTCCACAGAGTCTTGGGGGAACTGCCTTTTCTGAATTTGGAGAGTTGTATCTATTTACTCTTCCCTCTCCCCATTTGGAAAGTCCCTAATCTTTCCTCCAATTAGACATCAGATTACCTAATGCTGTATTGTTTTCTTTTAATTCACTGAGCTTATTTTATTCATTGTTTTTTAATATATAAAAGTCTGTCTCCCTCTGTATTTGTGGTCCAGCTTTAAGCTGAGGAGGTCTGGTCCTAGTTTCTTAGGCAATTGGCATGCATTGCTTAATAAATCAATATGTACAGAAGATCAAATCTGTCACACCATTATAGACCATAGTTTTTAATTAAGAAATTCCTGACTCATTAATAAACAGAACGCCACTCCCTGAACCCATTACTCACCAAAAACACACTTATCTATACTCACTGGAGGCAAATGAGGGAAAGATGAGTTATGTTCTACATCCTCTTCCCAATCAAATTAGAAGGTATCAATTGATAACTATAATTTTGCCATGAGTGGCTAAGCTAAGTCTCACAACATGAAGGCTTTCTCAACTCCCCATCATATCTTTCCTGATTTTTCCTTGAAGCTTCACTCTTAATTTTGGACACTTCACTGTGGAGTACAGCAACATACTAGACCACATCTAGACAAAGGCAATCAGGATGGAGAAAAGCTTGGAAAGCATTTCCTAAGTAGAAGGAAGAGTTTGGCTCAGTAGAAGGGAAAACTCTGTAATAATTGGAGCTAACCAAACATATGTGTGCATGCATGTGTGTATGTAATCTTATATAATGTAATATATTATGCTGTGTTGTTATGTTATGTTGTCAGAACAGATTGTATTTATAAAATACATCCATATAAAAGTCAGTTGTTAAAGTTTCAGTCTGAGAATTTATACCTTGGGAAATGATGCATATGAATTAGGGTTTGCAATAGATTGGAGACTTAAGAAAATGGAGAAAATGTTAATGATTCCTAGGCTTCAGGAACAGGGAGGTGATAATTCTCGTTCTCTGCCCACATCACAACTGGAGTATCCATTTCAGCTCTGGTTACCATGATTTAAAAAGGACATTGATAGGCTGCAGAGTGACCAGAGGCATGAGGAAGGACTTTGAATCCATGTCTTAAGAGGATTGAAGGAACTGGGCAGGTTTAGGCTGAAGAAGAAGAGTCAGGAGGAACATAAGCATTATCTGTGAGTATCTGAAGAGTTGTCATGTGGAGCAATGATTAGGATTGTTGTTTTACCCTAAGGGACTGAACCAAGGGCAACAAGATAGAGGGAAAAGGGCAGGAGGGAGTTATAAAGGTGGATTAATTTTGACATCATGGCAGATTTCTTAACAATTAGAGATGTTGAAAAGTAGAATGTGCTGCCTTAAGAGGTGGTAACTTCTCTCTCCTTGAAGATCTTCAAGCAGTCATTGGAGGACTATGTCTCAGGCATATTCTGGTGAGGATTCATTTTGTTTATAAGCTTGACTAGATGGTCATTGAAGTCCTTCTCAACTATCAAACTCCACAATTTTGGATGTTTAGCTACCCTGTGTAGCTCTGGTAAACAGAATCTGGTTTACGTATAGAAGTTACAAAAGAGATAGATTTTAGCTAAATATAAGCAGGAACTTCCTAAGTTAGATCTCTCTAAATGGGAATGCTTTCACAAAATAGTGAGCTCTCTGTCATTGTAAGTGTCCAAACAAAGGCTCAGTGACCATCTGGGACAGAATCATAGACTTAGAATTGGAAGAGACCTCTGGCTGTCAGAAAAGTTTGTAAACCCCTTAGTATTTTGTCAAAGAAAATTATTTTTAAAAAGGAGAGTTCCCTTTTGCTTTTAACAAAATTCCTAATAAATACAGTAAAATAATTTTTAAAAATTACACAACAGTTGTCCACTGAAGTCCTATTCACTTGCTGTGTGATGGCATGTTCTCCAAGACTGTACCAATGGGGCGTGTCCACTGACAAATCTGACCAAGCTGGAAAGGTTTTACGAGTAACAGTGGCAGAATGTTTTGTTTGTTATCTGACTACTAGCCTGGTTAAGTTTGGAAAAGCTCATCACTAGGTTGGCAGTGGAATGATAAAACTTTAGCCATAGCAGTTCGCAAAGATTATCTCTGAATACAGAAAAGGATTGCAATCTGTGTCAGTGGAAAGAGGACCCACCCACATTATTGAAATCACAGATCTTTGAAGAACTGAAGATTCTGAGTCTCACAGAAAAGAACAGATGCCAAAAAGCAGCCCCACAGATGGGACTGGATGCACAGTGACTTGGGCTTGAGTGGGTTGGGGCTAAGCTGTCTTCATGCCTGGATTAGCAAGTCTTTAGGTGGGTCTCTTCCTGGATATGATCCCTGATCTTAGATCAGGATCCTTAGCCCTTTAGGTGTCTCAAATTGTTTATTCCTTCTGGTGAAAATAATGGGGGGAAGAGGGATTGGTAAAGAGAAGGGATGGATACAGAGATCAGAGGCCAAAATGAATCAAAATAAACTGATCATTTTTCTGCTATTAAACTGTTGCTGAACTTTCCGTAGGTGAAATTCCCAGCACTTGACATGGTGCCTGGCATATAACGGTGCCTGGCATATAATAAATACAGTAAATACCATCTCTCCTTGCATTTGTATAGTGAAGACCAGAGAATCATGCAGACCCAAAGTTGGAAGAGAATTCAGCAGCCAACCTTCTTCCATACACTCAAAACAATTAGTCATCTAACCTTTATTTAAAGACTACCAATGAGCGAAACTCCACTACCTCCCAAGAGACAGTCCATTCCATTTACAGAGATCTCTAATTGTTAAATCAAATTTTTCCTGACATCACTGAAACTGGCCTCTCTGAAATTTCTACTCATTGCTCCAGGTTCTGCGCCTTGGCACCACAGAGAATAAGTACAGCCCCTTGTCCATGTGTCAGCCCCTCAGATACTTGAAGGTAGCCACCATGTCTTCTCAAGACTTTTCTTCCCAAGGCTAAGTACTCCCAATTCTTTCAACTAATCCTTATATGATAGAATACTGAGGCCCTTAACCCTGCTTGGTTGGATACTTAATGAAAACTTTCCTAAAATATAGTGTTTTGAATTAAAAACAACATGGAAAGATAGTTTTCAAGATTCTTTTTTTGTGAAATTTTGAGTTACAAATTTTTCTCCCTTCTTCCTCCCCAAGAAAACAAGAAATCTGATATAGGTCATACATGTACCAATGTATATGTACAATATACCAGACATATTTCTACAATAGTCATTTTGTAAAAGAAGAATCAAAAGGGAAAAACCATGAGAAAGTTATAATATCTCAGATATGCTTATTTTTATATGTATATATTATCTTCCCTGCCCTCTAAGAGGTAGCTCAGTGACACCGGACTAGGAGTCAGAAAGATTGTGTGGCCCTGGAATATTCATTTAACTTCCTTCTGTCTTAACTTCTTCATCTGTAAAATATGGATATTAATAGCACTTACCTCACAGGGTTTTGTAAGAATAAAATGAGATAATTTGTAGAGAGCTTTAAAAACCTTAAAGTACTTACATAGATGCTATTATTATTAAAATATAAACTCCTTGAGGACAAAGACTGCATTCTCTGCATCCTCATCACCTGCATCACACATAATAGATAATATTTTTGACTGACTTTCTCCAGTTCACATAGCCAATAGGTGTGATTTGATTCTGGGTCTCCCTAACTCCGAGGCAAGATTCTTTATCCATTATATCATGATGTCTCTACTAATATTTCCAGAGATGGCTATCAGCACTAATATGAAATAAAGTTTCTTCCTTAGGTGCCAACTCACCCTAATTAGTCCTAGTGAACTGAAACAAAGGCCCTTAGTAAATGTTTGCTGAATGAAGAGACATTGAATTTAATAGCTATGGAATTTTTTCAATGCCATCTACTTTTATAGGATATTTGAGTGAGAGAAAATGGGAGGGGACAATTTGTTTGCACCCAATTTAAACCTAGATTAAATAGCAAGCTATATTTTTTCTGAAACAGTCCTTCCCTAGCAATGGGAATGTGAGACTTATTACTGTGTCTGGTCAAGCAAGCACTGCATTTTCTAGTACCAAAAATGCGACCTCTTCAGCCTCTGTAATAGTAGAAAATCATTAAAGCTGAAAACAAAAACATTCCTAATGAAATGTTAGAAGATTCCCTTAAAAGACTGCAGTCTCATGACTCTGTGGAACAGGTTACTAACCATTTTTGCGTGTATCCATTTGGCAGTCAGGTGAAACCTCTGGCTCCTTTCTCAGAATAATGTTTTAAAATGTATAAAATGCATTGGATTACAAAGGAAGCCAATCATATTGAAATACAGTTATCAAGATGTATTTTTTAAAAGTTCATAGACTCCAGTTAAGAATCACTGTAACGTAGAAGATAAAAGCAGATTTTTGTGAAATGATGAGACACATGGGGTTTCATGATTTACCATCAATTGCCTTAAAAGGTAGATGAGTAATGGTCTTTTTAAAAGAATAAAAATCCTGAGGTCCTTGAAGTTCTCTCCCTTGGAATATTGATTATATTCATCATATTCATTCGTGGAACCTCTGTCTCTCTGTGTGTGTCTCTCTGTCTTTGCCCCTTCCCTCTCTCTCTCTGTCTCTCTCTACCTCTGTCTCTCTCTGTTTCTGTCTCTCTGTTCTCTGTCTCTGTCTCTCTGTCTGTGTGTGTCTTTCTCTCCTCTCCTCAACTCTCCTACTCTCCTCTTCTCTCTCCCTTTCCCCACCTCCCCTCCCCTCTCTCATCTCTTCCCCTTCTCTCACTTCTCCTTCTCTCTCTCAATCTCTCAGTCTCTGTGCTTCTTTGTCTCTCTGTCTCTTTCTCCTCCTTTTCCCTCCCTCCCTCTCTTTCTTTCCCTGTCTGCAAGATATTTAGTTATTCTGATATTCTACCAAAATTCATGAATAACCAAACGTAGCATCCCATTAGATAAGAAACTATATTAGCTGAAGAAAGAACTCATCAAGTCTCTGCTATCCAAAATGGTTGGTCTTAGTTTAACTTTAGTAATGCATGAAATTTGGGTTTCCATTTTCCATATATAATAATTGTTCCTTTTTCTGCTTCAAATAAGTTAACAAATGGAAGCTATTTTCTTTTTTTCTATAAATATCCTTTGAATATTTAAGATGTCACTGACTTAGCATGTACACCAAAGATATATGGAATGTGCTCCAAAATGATCATTCTTTTGTTTTACAAAAAGGTCCCAAATTATTGAAAATCTATTAAAATTCAAAATCATCCACTCATTGATTCTTGTATCTTTGCCTTTTTTTGGTAAAGACAGAATATGACCTATGATTTCACTGATGAGGGGAAATCACTGATGTAGAAACTCTCTCCTCCCAATGCAGGGACAGATTAAAAATCAAACTCATCTCTAACTTCTAGTTTCAGAATTACATGGAGAAATTAAGCAATTTGACAGTGATCACAGTTAAAGTTATAACTTGAAACCAAATCCTATTATTTCAAAGTCTTCCACCTACTGTGTCCCCTACCTTTGTCAGTGTTTTTACATAAGACATAATACATAATTTTCATATTAATCAAACTTTGTCTTTTTGATATCATTTTCTAGAGCAGCTTTCTTTGATCTTTTTAATGGTATCTTTTATGGTATGTCAATCACTTCAAGGTTTTCTTCTACTAAATTTTTCCTTCCCAATTTCCTTAGTCATATTTTAAGTAATTCAATTGGATCTAGCATAGATAAAATATTCTGTAATGATGAGATATGTGCTGGCTGGTTAAGAAAATTTAGAGTTGCCACTCACTTGGGGAAAAAAACAGGCAAGAAGAAGCTAGAAATACTCTTATAATTAAAAAAACCTATTTAAATATTTTTGTAAACAAATATAGCTGGCAATAATTTCAATTGCCAACAAAGGAATAGTTTGAATGCAAAAAAGAGAATAATTAAAACAGGAATTAAATGTTCCTAAAGATTGTGAATTATTTTAAATTACCCATTAGGTAGACAATTATCTTGTATTTTCTATTATTACTAACCACAGGGTCAACAAATTCAAAAATTTCATTCAAACTACTATTAAGAGGACATGCTTGTATTTAGAAGCACATCTAGCTAAATATCCTACAAATTACTTCATATTATGCAAGTTTATCAAGCCTTAATTAATATTTTAATTAGCTACTGTGGTTTTTTAAAAAGACTCTTGAATAGTACCTTATTTTCATAAAATGATTTTACCTTGGAAATTCAATACAGATTTATAAAAGTCTTCCACTAAAGACTTACGTCAACATATCTTTGTGTTATGGAGGTGAACCCTGGGTTAGTGAAGTCTTTGATGGTGAAATACAAGGCTTTTTAGAATCCCGCCAAGCTCAAAAGACTTTGAGTATAAATCTAGTGAGAGACTATTATATTGTCCTAGGACAGGCATGACCAAGCTCAGAATCCCATCAGCACATTAACTGCAGCCAGAGTAACTCTTAAAAAAAATTTACTAAAGTCAAGTCACAGAGAGCTCATGAGAACTAGCATCGACTGAGATAATATATTTAAACCATTCCTTCAGTCTCTGAACACTATATAAATGGCAGTTATTGTTATTGTGAGCAGCGACAGTGGACAGATTACTGTAGGAATTTTAAATCTTTGAAGTACTGACATTTTATGAAGATGCAAAAAAATAGTCAACTCTATTAAATGCTCTCGTTCATAAAGGATCATACACATATGCATATATACATACATGTGTTTATCAACATGAATTGGCTATTTTCAAAATTTTGGAAAACTGAAAAGAGACATTAAAATGATTCCAATCATAACTACATAATTCTTTAAACAATTTAGAAGGCCTGTCAGGATCTTGCAATGTCTCAGGGTTATCATTATAAACATAAATTGTCCCTGTATCCTGGTTATCAGGAAATGCTTGTCCATAAAAAGTTCTACTAGTCAAATTAAGAATAAAGAATAATTTCCTATAGTAAGATTTTAAAAGGATGAAAAATCAAAACACATGTTTTTAATAATTAAAATTTAACTAAACAGACCAAAAACTTGACTTACCATATTGCAGTTCTATATCAAAATGACCATGAAATACAAATTTTGAGAATGATGAAGTTAACTACAAAGACACATTTGTCCTTAGTGGTGACAGCTTCTTACTCTATGAAATGCTATGTTTCGTTTATAGCCTTATGTGTGCACGTTATGGAAAATCTGTCACAATAATAAGTTAAACTCACAAAGGCTTTTGAACAAAATTTAAAATTTTGCATTTGCTAATTTCAAAGAAAAAGCTTCACACAATGATATATTTATTTACAATTCACAAAGAAGAATGATCCATGAAAAATCAAATTCTACATGTATAACCTGGAAAAAAAATTATGCATTTATCATAAAATAGTGACAAGATTTAGGATTGGCTATGGTTAGTGAGATCATTTTCTCCAAGAAAATGTGACTCAAGTGAATTCAGACTTATAGCAACCTATATTTTTGTCAAAATATGTATTTCAGAATATTATGGTTAATTTTTTTATCCTACTTTTCAGAAAATACTTTGAACACATACCACATACTTATGATAGTTGATGATATGACTAATTAAAATACATTTTAAATATTCCAATTTTCTTCCAAAATATTTAGTAGTATTTCTCCCTTGTCTAAATCCTAACACTAATGATGAAAATGAATATCTCTCCAAACGTTTTTGGCTCAAACAAACCACACTATATGTGTGTCACTTTCCTGATATAGGAGTAGCAACCATACTCTTCATTTTACAGATGAGAATAGTAAAGCAAAGGAGATGAGTGAATCAAAGGTGGATTTATATAGGTCACAGAATCTAGCCTTACTCACAACTGATTACTTTTCCACTTGACTAGACGTGCTATTTTAGGGCAATTTAAGTTTTCTAATTTAGATTACTTTAACATAAATTAATTTAAATTGTGAACTTAATTTTTTTTCTCCTTTTTTCCTTTTTGTCTATTTTACAAGGATCAACAAATAATATATACAAGATAATTTAACAGAAAAGGACCAGGAAATGTTTAAACATTAAAGTATGTCACATTTGCATTTGAACCACTTACAAGGTTTAAAAATATCATCCATTTCATTATATTCTTTTCCATCTTTCATTTATACTACTCTGCCACATATGTTCTATAAGTACACATCAATGCACCCTTTAATAATCAAAGTGAGCATTTTTCCAACTTAGCTTTTCAATGTATATATATGAATAAAGACAGCATGAATATAGGAGAATTATGAACTCCAGAAGAGAGAGACTGCATTGGTCAGTCTTCTAACTGAGTTATAGGGTAATAGACAACAGCACATAATTTGGGGTTGCATGACTTCGCACAACAACATTTAGAGCTTTATAAACTGTCTGTATACAAACCCAACATTTGTATGGGCATCTCTTCATGATTCTGTGTCTTATTCAATTAAAGTGACTGTAGTCAATGACAAAAATTTAGAATTACATTACAATTTTTTTTTACATAGCTTTTCATTCATTTAATATTTTCAGCATACTAAATACAAGTTGAACAGTTTTCTTTACAGATAGGTAAACCGAAAATTCACTGAAGCTTTATTCGGGGAGGGAGAAAGAAATTGGAGAGGCAGAAATAAAGAAAGAAGAGCAGAAGAGAAAGACAGAAATAATTGATAACATTGACATTCATAAGCATTTCTTTTCTACATGGAATTTTCCCATTGACAGTGATAAAAATGAACTCCAGAGAATCTCCACTGTGTTCAACAAAACGACAGTTCCTTTAGTGTCTCACACACACCCACAAACACAGCCCTTGTTCTAGAAATATTCCCCTTTCCAGACACAATATCTTTTGTAGAACTATGTGTATGAGGATTGAGAGAAGTCCCAGAAAGATTAAATATTTCATACTACCTCTCAATTTTTTTCCCATTTGAAATTTTCAGTGTGGGCAAATTTTCATTTGTGCAGTTTTCAAAACTAAATCCCCCAAGAATTCCTTAAGATATTAATGAAATCTTCATCATCTGATACTTCGCAACTTAGTCCTTCATAGTAATCTTCAAATTCACAGTATAACACTTCATGCATATGGCTACAGGCATTCTCTAGGGTTTCTATAAATGAAGATTTAATTTCTTCCTCCGTTGCACAACCTGCAAAACAGGGCAAGCTATAAAGCAATCTCCTAAAGAATTGGATTAATGGTATTAGCTCTATTTAAACAATTACTTATTCAGTTTATGAAATCATACTCTTAACAGCTTGAGATTATACATTAAACTACTGTCCAATTTATTCCAACTTTTTTTTCCATGAATAAAATTTATTGGTGATTGGAGGTGGTAGGGGAAACACAAGGAAGAAAATTCGTAAGTGATGTTTGTTAGCAAATATTTTAATGGTTGTTTTAAACTTTTAGTAAAGTTATTGCTCATTATATAGAGGTAAAATAATATGAACTATTATATATCCTTGGATTAGGGTTTTCTTGGGGTGGGGGCACCGTTGATGTTATAAGGAACACTCCATTTCAATTGTAAATGAAAGAAGAAATATCACACAAGTTCCAGTGGTTTATAGACTTTTCAGAACACCATGATCCATTGTGTAATGGATATTTTTAGACTTTATTAAACTATTTATTCAAAAGACAACCACTAAGCTTTGTGGAAATGGAAAACAGAAGAACAAGTTTACAAGTTTAGGAAATTCTTAGTTGAATGAGCTTTTGCTTGGTTAAGATTGTACTCAATATTAATCTATAAATGAAGACTTTTTATAATCTAGGACAAACAACCTCCCACTGCGTTACTGAGCCATATTCACAAAGAAAAACAATATCTAAAAATACATTTTACACATATTAGAAGGGAGAGAGAAACAATAAAGAGACAAAAAAAACACAACTAGACTGTGTTTTTGTTTTATAGAAAAATAATCTTTCATTTATCAGGGTTTTTTTTACACTAAGAAATGTAAGCAGAAAATATAAGACTATAAACAATGAATAAAACATATATTTATGTCTTTATCTCAGTTTTGTATTACAATTAAGGGAG
Source organism: Notamacropus eugenii (assembly GCF_028372415.1). Classification (NCBI taxonomy): domain Eukaryota; kingdom Metazoa; phylum Chordata; class Mammalia; order Diprotodontia; family Macropodidae; genus Notamacropus; species Notamacropus eugenii. The sequence goes on from NC_092874.1 coordinate 254,288,750, forward strand.
AAGAAGGAGAAAGAGACAATGAAAAGGGGAGTAAAAATGAGGGCTTTGGAAGAGAAAATATGCAGCCCAGGTGGCAGGAGAGAAAGAAATGACGAGACAAAGACAAAAGAATCAGAGAAAAAAAGAGACAGAGAAAGAGAGAGAGAGAGGATGAGAGAGATGAAGAAAGAACTTTGGTATGTATCACACACACACACACACACACACACACACACACACACACACACAGCTACATATAAAAGAATACTTGGAATCCTGGGATTTTAGTTCACCCACTTTGACCAAGAGAGGGAAGTAGTTGAGTAAAGTGGAAAGAGTCCAGGTCATGAGATCAGATGACCTGGGTGTTTAAATCTGCAACTTGATGTGACTTCAAATAAATTCCTTAAGCCCTTGGGGACTCAGTTTCCTCCTCTTTAAATGGAGGAAATCAGACTCCAGGACCTAAAAGGTCTCCTCCAGCTCTAGGTCTACAATTGTTGGAGTCTCTTTGAACTTCTGTTTCTTCATCTGTAAAAGGAAGTTAGTAATGCTTGCAACTACCCATTCCACAAAATTGTTATGATACCTAATAAGATATCACACATGAAAAGACTTTGAAACAAGCATTATAGAGAAATAAATTAAAGGTTTAAGACAGGCAAAGAGGCAATTTGAAAAAAACTATCCATTTGCTGATAATATGATTATTTAGATAAATCTAGACAATCAGCAAAGTTGTTAATTAAAACAATATCTTCAGCAAGATTACAGGCAATGAAATAAACCCCAAATTTAATATTTCTGTATAATAATAACAAAATTCCAAAAGCAAATCCTATCACAGAAAGGAAAATAGCATTCAAAATGCCTATAAAATGCTTAAAATTGTTGACAATCAATTTGCCAGAGTACAAAAAAAAAAAATACTTGCATACATTCAGTTAAAAAGTGCTCCTTAAAACTATAAAGAATACCATACTTTAGGATATTCAATGTTTGTGGCTGGGCCATACCAATACAATAAAAATGACAATGCGACAAAAATTACTTAATACTTTTACTGCTACAACAGTCAAACTACAGAAGAGATATTTTTATAGAACTTCTTTAAAATAATAAAATTCATTTGGAGACGCAGAGATCTAAAATATCAAGGGAATCAACTTCTAAAAAATAAAAATGAAGGACTAACATTTCCAAACCTCAAACTATATTATAAAAGAGTAATCATGAAAAACATTTTGGAACTGATTAAAAAATAAAAAGATTGAGATCTATGCAACAGGCTATACAAGGGAAAATTGGAAATAAAACCCAATAACCTTGAAAAGCCTAAAACATTAATTATTTAGCAAACAACTCCTTGCTTGATAAAAACTTCTGGGAAAACTAGAAAGCAGTCTGGAAGAATTTAGGGTTAATCTAATTCCCAGGTCACTTAACCTGTCTGTCTCATTTTCTTCCTCTTTAAAATGAAAATAACAGCAGCACCTACCTACCAATGTAGCTGTGCAGATATAATAAGGTAACATTTATAAAGCACCTCACAAATCTATATAAATGCTAGCTCTGACAACCATAGAATTAACTTATGTTTGATGGAGAACCTCTCTTATCATCTTACAACTCAGTTGTTTTAAAATAGAATGACAAAGACACAAATACCTCACTGTATTTTTAATGAATATAGCCTAAGTAGCTATCCGAATGCTGATGATATTAGAAAGCTGGACAAACAGAATTGTGTGCTGGGAAGGAACCCTAGATAGTGCAATTCCTTCTTTTTATACATAAGGGAAATGAGACATAGAGTGATTAGGTGACTTCCCTAAAGTCACAGAGACATTAAGGTGGCAGAGCCAAGTTTCCAACCCAAGTTGTACAATCCCAACATTTCCAATTATAATATAATGCCACAAATGTTAAGTTTTACATGTACTTTAAAAGGTGTATACATCCTGAATAGTATTTATTTTAATGTCAGTGTCTTAATATGATAATGAAACAAAAGGATGAAAATGTCTTTTTTTAAAATTAATTTCACCTACTATGGTGTGTAACAAGTCTTTTAATAGTGTTGCTTAGTTTCAAGTACTTTTTTTCCAAATTACAATTTACAGAAGAATTTTATAATTTAAATTTTCAAATTTAAGAATAAAATTTCTTTTTTCTCACCTACAACTGAGATCAGGTTTTGCTGATCTGTCTTAGAAACCAGCAAATTTCTGATAAGTGAGTATTCCATTCTGCCAATAATGTTTTCTAATGTCATTAAACAGAAATGTCTTTTGGAAATCTTGTTTTTATTATGCCTTACAATGTTTTTTTTTTTTTTACTTTGATGGGATACTTAGGTTAAAGAATACCAGATGGTTTCCTAGAAACTAAATGAAAATGTTGTACAAAAGCCTTAATTTGTAAATGACTGTTGACTATAAACAATCCATATACCAGAAAGGTCTATGCATAGATTACCATTGACAATATATGAGATGAAAAGTTTAATTTTGCATTTTTTCCAATTTTAAGATATAATAGTAAAGTTCAATATATGTTTTTTCATGTAGTAAGGAGGAAAAGGGGAAGATTTTTTTCTGACAGCTCACATACATCCAGAAATATCATAATTATGAGCCAAGTTTAAAGAAGGTAGAATTTGAAAGACAAAATGTTTAAATCACCTTTCTGAATTAAGAACAAGATGAAAAATAAACATCAAAAAAAAGTTCTTTTCAACATCCAAGTCTCTATTTTGACCAACTAAGAAAGACAAAAAGACGTGATCCTTGGAAGGAGGAAGAAAGAAGTGGATAAAAGGAGAGAAAGGATACCCGGTGTATACATGGTAGGATAGACAGCTAAAGGAAGCAAAACCTCACTTAGTTCTCAAAGGAGTGGGTTGAGTAATCCAACTTAGAACAGGGATAAAAAAACTGAAAGCTAGAATCAAATGACAGGTAATTTAATAAATAATTTATGTGCGAAATAACTTTGCCAACCTTAAAATGCTACATTAATGCTAGCTCACAGCATAATTTGAAGTCATAACTTTGGACATAACTTTGATATAAGTATTGGATGCCAGCATGCCTCTCTACTACCACATGGCTTAACCTTAGATTTAACTTCTTTGGTCCCAAAGAGTAGAAGTGGTTCTCAATTAGGACCAAAATGACATCACCATGCTGGAGCCAAGGTACAGTGTGCCCAACCAGACTAATATGAGCTCAGAAGGCTCACAAAAAGGTTGAAGTAGGATCATAAGATGAATGGAAGCAAATTTCTTTTCCAATGGAAAGAAAAACATCTTGATAAATAAAGATTTCCACAAGTGAAAGCAGAGACTGTATAATCATTTATTGGAGCTGTTTTAGAGGAGATTCTATTTCTGAATAGGTTGGGACAGATGACCCATGAGATCTCTTCTAATCCTGACATTCCAGGATAATAAATTACAGTAATCTCCATGAGGGAAAAAAATTAGTTTGTTGTTTTTTTTTTTCACCACATCCTAATGTTCATTCACATGAGTTGTGGCCAGAGACAGTTAAGTGGTGGAGTAGATACAGCACTGGGTCTAAAGTCAAAAACATTTAAGATCAAGCAGAGCCCCAGATACTGATATCTCAAATCCTTGAATGCAGTTCTGGTAAGAGACTGAATCTGTTTTCCAAGGACCAGTCGAATTAGTGATACAGAGGCCCATTACCAGTAGACTAGATACCAAATAATGAACTCTTTTGGCCAAGAGAACACATGAAAGAAAGACATTTCTTTTTAAAATGGTCATAAGTGCTATGTGACCCATTATGCTTCTTCACTGATAGTAACAAAGCATTGGGAAATAGCCCAGATGTTACTTGGTATCACATCATTTTTAGACTGCCTATAAATTTCAGTTTGATTATTGATACTCTAGATGAGAGATAAATGGACATATTAGTAGAGACACTAATTCCTATCAATCTTGACATTCTTGCTATAAACCAAGGGTTCTTAATTTGAAGTCCATAGACTAACCCACTCCTTCAAAGGATTCATGGATAGATATCAGGGTCCATAAACACGTAAGCAGGGGAGGGAGGATAAAGGACATCTGTTTTCACTACCTCTCACCAAAATTTACCATTTCCTTCATTTATAAATCTAGGTAACAAATGTAATCATAAGTGGTCCATAGATTTTACCAGACTGCTAAAAGTGTCCAAGATATACAAAAAGATTAAGAACCCCTGCTATAGATGAAATCAGAAGAAAGAGAAGTGTCAGCTGAAGATAGTTCACAAGTACTCCTTGGAGAAGCAAAGAAAGGAGTTGGCAGAGTGGGTTTTATCCTATTCTCAATGACTACAAGAAATATTATGGGGGACATATGATCCTTTTCACATACTGCAGTGCTCATTATAAGTAGGTATTTAAAAAAACTACTGTAAAAATAATTGTTGTTTATACACTTATATCAGTTGCTAAGAATAAAATGGTAGAAAAATCCTTAGATAAAACTTGACAATACCCACAAAAATCAAATTAAAATAAACTGGTAGTTGGTTACTTCAGTGCAAAGGTGGGACAGGAAAAGGATGAGGAGACCATATATGGTAAAATGTGGTTGAGGAGAAAGAAATGAGAGAGGCCAAAGATTTGTAGTTTATAGAGAACCTTCACTTATCTATGTCACAAATATTTTATTAAAAAAAAAAACAAATGGGTATGTACTCAACATGGTGAGCTTCAGACAATACCACAAAGAACAAAACTGTCTATAGGAGCAAATCAGATGCACAGTGGAGAAAGAGAAGAACAACTGGCTACAGTAATGCACACAGAAGTAAAGGAAACACAAGTGAAAAAACTACAGCCTGGGACCATTTAGTATAGGACCTACTATCCATGGACACCTTAATAACTACATCCTAAAGAAAATCAGTGCATAGTAAAATAACTAATGTTCCTAAGGATGACCAAATGGTTGGTTCAAATCCTCCTTCGGTCATTACCTACAGGACCTTGGGCAAGTGACTTTATATCCCTGAGCCTCAGTTTCCTTATACATAAAGGAAAGATTTTTAACTGGATAACACCTAAGTTGAGGATTCCTAACCTGGGCTTATTGACTAGTTGATTTTGTTTATTTGTTTTACTATTTCAATGTAATTGGCACATAGGATTACTCTGTAATCCTATATATTTTATTTTATACATTAAAAAAAAAGCCTAATTCTGAAAAGGGATACATCGGCTTCCCAAAACTTCTAAAGGGATTCAGGACACAAAAGGCTAATAACTCTGCTATAGGTCTTTACAAGCTTTAAATCATATGATCCTATGACCCATGATCATCAGTAGAATGTTAAAATTCTACTGATTTTGGCTACATTTGGTTTTTAATGAGGCAGAGATTTATATGACATATTTTATAGTTTTCCAAAAAAAAAAAAATCTAGAGGACTATTGCTTAGATGAATAAGCTTCTGTTATCTGGAAAATTCATTTATTCAAAATATTTCATTCCCTGATGATACTAGATTAATAAGGCATTACTACCTAATGATCTCAGGAGAGCCAAATTTACAGAAGACAGAAGAAATTATATATCTTCCATTTGTGAACTGTAGCTATAATCTGCTTCACTTTGACCAAGACATTCTGGGCTAATTCTAAGAGGACTTCCGTGTCTGGGTAAGAAATCAGTTGTTCAACAGCCCTCTCCTCATATACAAGGGACTACCTCAGTTCCTTTCAGGCTGGTCCAGTCTGCTCTGATCTATTCATATTAAGTACAGAGAGACCGTTTTTCTGTGTGGTGGCTCTATATTTTTCTATGGGTGGGTAAGTAGCTATAACAGTAAAGAAAACAGGGGAAAGCAATAAAGAGTCCTTTCCAAAGACTTTCCAATTGAAAGCTATGAAAATCTGCCCCCATCAGTCCCTCCTCCTCTCAGGCTATATCATTCATACTTTGTGTGCTTAAATCTCCACTGCCTCTGGGAGAGAAAAGTGTTTTAATAAATATGTCTTTGCCAATATTTCTTTTCCTCCTCTGTCCCAAATCTGGATAATTCAAATTAAATTAAGTCATGTAACAGGAAAATTAGGTTTTGTTTTTTTTAAAGACTCCTAAGAAAACTTCCCTATCCTTGGTGACTTTGAGTGACATTTTCACCAAAGGTAAATCCCTGGAAGGACTTCATTATAACTAGATAACTCTGGTAGCCCCACAATGCATAGTTCTTTGTGAGGGGATAATTAAGAAGAGGAAAAGAGGTTTAAAGTGTACTGTTTCTCTCTGTCTCTCTGTCTCTGTCTCTCTCTCTCTGTCTCTCTGTCTCTCTCTCTGTCTCTCTCTGTCTCTCTGTCTCTGTCTCCCTCTCTGTCTCTCTCTCTCTCTCTGTCTCTCTCTCTCTGTCTCTCTCTCTCTCTGTCTCTCTCTCTCTCTGTCTCTCTCTCTCTCTCTCTCTCTCTCTCTCTCCCCCCCCCCCCCAATCTTTAAGACAAACCATATTTTAAGAAACAACCAAGACACCTACTCATTTAGGGACTAAATGTAAAGTCAAGATGGTTGGTGGTCCAAGATAAAAGGACCTTAAAACCTTCTCAAAGTGCTTTCCCAAAAGGTCAATACATATTTTCCCCTAAAAGTCATCATCTTTGCACTTAAGTCAATCACAAACTTAAAACTCAAAGAGAAATTGACAGTAAGATAAATTACCTTACATCTAATTTCAGGTTGCTGGTAAACAAAGGGGATGTGACTTGAAACAGGACAATGAGAAAATGGAATCACAATTTGCTTTAAACATCTTTACTCAGTTTTGTCATTTGTAACCTCATGTTTCAAAGCATGACCCAAACCAGTTCTAAGTCTGGGATTAATAGAGGAAACCAAAATAATGATAGTAACTCTTATTTGAAGAAAGAAAAAGAGGAGAATTACAACCTGTCAAAACTACCTTATAACTAGAGTGAATCTAGTTATAAGAAACTCTAATGATTGGATACACACATCTGTACAAATAACCATCCTTTCTTTTCTGCTCCATCCTTAAATATGAAGGTAGAGAGAAGCATTTATCTGGGAGTGCCCAATGGTACTGTCTACCCTGCTTCTGCTTATCTGACTTTCTGACCATCCAGTTCCTCAGCAGAAAAATAAAAGATTCTACAATAAAAGATTCTAAATAAAAGAAAGAGAACAATATCATTTTCAGAGAATTTCAAAAACAGAATGGACAAACATAGCCTGAGGTTATAGACCAGGAATATTAACTCACAATGAATTACAACAAATTTGAAAATATTATGGCTTTAAACAACAACCTAGAAGCCAGATATATTTGGACTTATATCACTTACCTGATATCACATGAGGGTGTTTCTTGGCACAATAGCATTTTTTGATATCTACCATGCTCACACTGCCAGTTTTGGTGAAGTCCAATTTCATATAGGCCTAAACAAAGAAAGGATATCAAATAGCAGGAAATCACTGGAAATCATAAGTAAATGATCTTGCATTTGCTTCAAACAAGGGATTCCTAAAGTACTAAAATAGCATTTACGGCAGGGGGTATGATGGGTGCAGCAGGAAGAATCCTGAAGGGGAATTTAGGAAATCAAGATACCAGTCTGTGCTCTGCCAAACTACACCTTCTTCTACCTTAGGAAAGTCTCTTAACCTCTGTAGATACGTTAGTTCCCTCATTTGTAAAAAGATGGAATCGTACTAATGTCTAAGATGCCCTCCGGCTCTAAGATTCTATAAGCTATGTAAATAGTATGTATAAATTTACTTGGAAGAGATGTATAACTGGAAAAATGAGATTGTAAATATTGCATAAATTATTTAATGGTTTCAGGGTTGTATTTTTTTTGTTATTGATACGCTTTAGTTGTGTCTGACTCTGTGTCCTCATTGGGGGTTTTCTTGGCAGACACCAGAGTGGTTAGCCATTTCCTTCTCCAGCTCATTTGGCAGATGAAGAAACTGAAAGTAAATAAGATCACACAGGTAGTGTCTGACTTAAAATTTGAATTCAGGTCTTCCTGACTCCACAAAGTATCAATAATAGTATTGTGCTCAACACAACTTTGAATAACAAAAGAGGTTTGAAGGATATAAGAAACCATCTTCTTTCAGTCAGATGGCAAATGATAATATTTCTATTTTATAGACAGCAAAAGAGGCATCCAGACTTACACAAGATACCTTCTTAGAACAATCACTACTAAAACTAAATTTTACTAATCCCCATTATGTCCTTCCTTCACTCAGCAGAAGAAGCTAGAGGGTACAGTGGATGAAGGACTGAGTCTGATGATAGAAAGACCTAAATTCAAATCCAGCCTCAGACACTTACTAAGTTGTATGACCGTGGATAAGTCATCTAACCACCATCTCAGTTTCCTCAATTGTCAAATAAGGAAAAGACTAGCATCTACCCACATAGGGTAGTTGTGAGAACAAAATAAGATAATATTTGTAAAGTGCTTACTTAGTGCAATGCCTGCCACAGACTAGACACTTAGTCAATGCTAGTTCCCCCTTGCTACACCTTCATTAAGAAATGCATCTTCTGAGTCAACCCTAGTTCTAAGAAGGTGTAAGGAAACATGAGGAGAAGGAAGAGAGAAAAAAAAGGAAACAATAATCACCCTTGCTAGCCCCGCTCCTGCTACCATATTGCAAGGTAAGGGGTCAGGATGTTGATCTCCCGCGTAGCTATCATCTTACAAGTGGTGAATGGATGTGTTTTCCTGGTCAATAAGGACAGGTATTTTGTTTTTCAGCCTGAGATTAATATCCTATATAATTGTTCACATAAGTACACTCTGGAAATTACTACCAAAAATCACAGTAATGAACAGTGTCCACCTCAGACAGGACTTGGTTGTACCTGTTTAATTTCCCTACTTAAAGGAGACAAACAACCAACTCAATTCAATAGAGAAAAAAAAAGGCAATAATGGGAGGAAAAAGGCAATAAATTCAGAATGTAGTTGTCTGTCACCCATCCTTGGGTTATGGTAATCATAAAACAGCTTCCTGGAAAAAAGCCATCTTTAGCAAGAATGAATCAGAGGTGATTTCCTAGAAAGGTGGTAGGAGGATTGATTCTCTAAGAGTGACTGAAATAGCAGTTGAAAAGGCTAAAGCAAAGTCAAAGAACACAGAATTGGAAAGACCCAAATTAGAATCTTCTATTATACAAAAGAGCAAAAGTGTTCATGATTTTTTGAAAATAGAGGTAAATCTAGATTTGATCTCTGATTACTTCTATTATTAAAATGAAGCAAGAATTGTTGCTCAAGTAATTAAATTCTTGGGCATTATTCACTCTTATCATATCATTAGGAATCTTAGAGATTACCTAGTGTAGGTCTAGACCTTTTAAACAGCATGCCCAGGGTCACACAGAAAGTAAAAGAACCAGGACAGTAGCTAAGGTCTTTTGACTTAAAATCCAGTATCCTTTTCACCATATCAGTAACTAACACGTAAAATAAATTTCAAAATCTCTCTTTTGTGTTATTCTTATTTTTTTAAGAGTGTATCTCCCTACTCACCCTTTGGCTAGAAGTATAGTAGTCACTTAGGGGCCCAAACAAACTGCTGATTAACATGGAAGCTTTGACCTGCAATGTTTCTAACCTGTCCTTCAGGTGCCTGGTGCCCTCCTCCCTCTTCCAGAGGCTCACTATACTGGTGCCAAAGTTAGGAGAGAAACAATCAGCCATAACCCTCAGAACTCCTGAGCTCAACTCATCCACCAGGCTCAGCTGCCCTAGTAGCAGAGATTAAAAACATGTGCCATGATAGCAAGCCCAAATTCCTCTAAGAGAACAATAACGTTTAGCTTTTTAAAAAATATTTAACATAAGCATTACAAAACCTAGCACACTGTACTTATAAACATCTGTCTTAAACATTTTTGTGATAAATTCTATCACAAACCAAAAAGAAACAAGTAAAATATGCTAACTGATCAAAATGCTTAATAAAGAATCTAATTCTCTACTTGATGTAACCATTTTAAAAGACTACTTAAAACAAACTTACTTTTCGAAGAAATGCTTTTCTGTATTCATTCATTTCACCAAAAATGGCACGTTTGAATTCTCCACAATCAACTTGACCATCACCATTGATATCCAGAATTAACCATAGATCCTCAAAGTCCTAGAAATTAAATTAAGCTATTTAATTTAAAATATATCTTTAAAAAGTCATCACAATACAATCTAACTAACTAATTACAAATAGTGGTAAGCAAGCTATTTAGAACCTATGGGATCAAAAGATATGAACAGTTTCCAGGTGAAGTTATCAAAGCTATCTATAGCCACATGAAAAAAAGTGCTCTAATGCATTACTGATTGGAGAAATGCAAATTAAAACAATTCTGAAGTACTGCCTCATAGCTATTAGATTGGCTAATAGAACTGAAAAGAAACATGACAAATGCTAAAGGCGATGTGGAAAAAAAGAAACATTAATGTGTTGTTGCTGAAGTTGTGAGCTGATTCAACCATTCTATAGAAAATTTGGAACTATGCCCAAAGGGCTATAAAACCATGTACACCTTTTGACCTAGCAATCCCACTACTAAGTCTGTATCCCAAAAGAGATTAAAAAACAAAAAGGAAAAAGACCTATATGTACAAAAATTTCTTATAGTACTCTTTTCTGATGACAAAGAACTGGAAATTGAGAGAGGGTTCATTAATTGGGGAATGGCTGAACAAACTGTGGTATGTGATTATCATGGAACATTGTTTTGCTATAAGAAATGATGAGCAGGATAATCTTATAAAAACCTGAAAAGATTTACATGAGTTGATCCAAGGTGAAATGTATTGTGTACGAAGTAATAGCAATGAAGGGAAAATGATCTGGTGTGAATGACTTAGCTATTTTTAGCAATACAGTGATCCAAGACAGTTCTGAAGGACTTGCGATGAAAAATGCTATCCACCCCAAGAAAAAAAACTCATGGTGCCTAAATACAGATTGAGGCATACTTTATTTTACTTTCTTCATTTTTCTTAAGGTTTTTTTTTTTTAATTTTTGGTCTATGACTATTATGGAAATGTTTTACATGACTACACATGCATAACCTATATTAAATTGCTTGCCTTCTCAATGGTTGGGGGGGAGGGAAAGCATTTGGAACTCCAAGCTTTAATAATGATTGCTAAAAAGTTGTTTTTTACATGTAACTGGGAAAAATAAAATACTAAATAGGTCCTATGCTAACGCTTTTAATTTAAAAAAATCATTTTGTGATGCAAATTACTACTTGCCACTTCAATTTTATGTTTTATAGCTAAAGTTTTACACACAATACACTCATTTTTATCTGTGATAGTTAAGAAGCGCAAGTATGTTGGTTAATGGAGAGTTTAAGTAAATCTTAATTTTTCATGGATATCAATTATCCATAATTTATGTGTAATGGGACTAATCATGAACTTTCCCCTCTCCTACGTGCGATGATTATAGCATGTCTAATTGGAGCATGCAGGGACCTGAGTTGGGCTGCCCTTGGCCACTTACAGTAGGCTGCATGTATTCTGAACTCAGTTCCAAGCATCCTTGAATGTTATTGCCTGAGCACTTGCATGACGGGCTGATTTGTGATTAAGCTTAGCATTACATAAACAAATACCACTATGTCATCATTGCTATAACTTGATTATAAAATAGATCCACTTTCAGTCATGTAGAAATCAAAATTCACAAATTGTGCTCCTGGTTTCAATATAAAGAGTCTTAAATTCATCTTCTATATTAATTCCTCCACCTACATCATATTAAGACTATCAGCTTTCAAAAAATTGGAGCATAGTAGCGCACACATATTAAAACAGCATTAGAATATTTTCTTTGATAACTTAGATTTCAGCATCCTACAGATATGTCACAGGATTATCAAATATCTTTATACTAAAGATATAGATGTAGATGAAGTGTAGTTTGGAAAAGTACTTACTGACCCTGGTGTAGACACCAGAAAATAGCATTAAAAAAGAAATGTGTAATATTGGGGGGGGGCAGAAAATATATCTATATGTATATATATATAGAGAGAGAGACAGACAGACAGACAGAGACAGAGAATAAACATTTACATAGCACCTACTACTATGTGGCAGATTACAAAAATTAACTCACTTAATCCTCACAACAACCCTGTGAGGTAGGTGCATTATTATCTCCATTTTACTGTCAAGGAAATTAAGACAACCAGAAATTAAGTGACTAGCCCAGGGTCACACAACTATTAAGTGTCTGAGGCTGGATTTGAACTCAGGTCATCTTGACTTTAGGCCCAGTGCTTTATTCATTTGTGCCATTCATCTGCTTTCAAATTGTCAATTAGTAGTGAATTCTGGTTAATTTAATGCAAGACCAAATTTTACTTATAGATTTTTTAGCACTCAGCAAGGTGTTTTCTACCTTGCTGTTATCATTCAGTCATTCAGTTGTGTCCAATTCTTCATGAACCTGTGGACCCTAGCACCCCAATGCAGTCCATAGAGTTTTCTTGGCAAAAATGGCAAATGGTTTGCCATTTCCTTCCCCAATGGATTAAGGCAAACAGAAATTAATTTATTTGCCCAGGGTCACACAGGTAGTAAGTGTATGAGACTGGATTTTAACTCAGGTGTTCCTGACTCCAGGTCCAGCACTCTATCCACCGAGTCACCTACCAACTTCCTAAGCACTTAATGCATGCTTTTTCATTTATTTATAAAATGAGACTCAGTTAAATTTCTCTATTGAGTGATTTTTCCTGTCAAATTCAAACTATAAATTATACAAATCACAAGAAATATTGCAAAAAAAAAATCCCTCAAGTTGTCTAGCTTTCCAAGAACTTCCAACAAGTCTCAAAAGTACAAATGCTTTCCTCCACCATAAAGCCCTGCTACCTCAGCTGACTCTCACTGCTTCTTACCAAAACTTGTACTTAATTCTCATTGGTTCTCTTTCACATTGTCCAGAATGATCGTTCCAAATTTCTTCCTCTCTCCCACAAACCCAACCCTGCTCTCAAAGGTAACCTAACCTGCTACTTCCCTGAGCATATCAATGCCATGTGCTATTACAGAAGAGAATTGTATCCAAATTCAAATCCGTATTCTTCTACTTGTTACCTGCGGTAACATGGGCAAGCCAGATCACCTCTACATTCCTCTGTTTTTTCATCTGTGAAATGAGGACATTGGACTAGACCGGGGTGAGGAACCTAAATCCAATTCACCAGTTTCACCAAGAATGGTTCCCCTGATAATACTTAAGGGCCCTTCCAGTCCAAAATCCTTTGATCCTATCATTTACTTTCTTTCACTCATCATCTTTTTCTTCACTTGTTATTTCTTCCTTTCCTTTTGTCTCAGATATTCTTACTCATTGTCAAATAATCAATGACCAAATGATAATATCTGTAAAAATGCTTCGCATAGGGCCCGGTACATAGTAGGCACTTAAATGCTTCTTGCCCTCCCTTCCCCCTTGCTAAGCCTAAGAATTCCACCTATGCCCTTGATCCCAATCTCTTCCCTCTCTCCTCCAAGACTGCGCTCCACAAATCAACCCACCTCTTCATATCATTTGTCAGTTTCTGCTTTTTGCTGGCTCCTTCTCCTTTGCTTAAAATAGTAGTCTTACTTATATTTTAAAAAAAGTCTTACCTATACTTTTAAAAATTCTGTCCCTTTACTCCCTTACTTGCCCCCTTGAATTCTTACCTATCTCTTTATTCCCTTACCCTGACAAACTTATCAAAAAAGTTGACTAAAACCTACTTTCTCGTCCTAGTAGACACCTAGGTGGCCCCGTGGATGAACTGCCAGGAAGACTCATCTTCCTGGGTTCAAATCCAATCTCAGATATTTACTAGCTGTGTATCAAGTCCCTGGACAAGTCACTTAACCTTGTCTGCCTCAATTTCCTCATCGGTAAAAAATGATTTGAAGAAGGAAATGGTAAACCACTCCAGTATCTTTGCCAAGAAAACCCCAAATGGGATCACGAAGAATTGGACAGGACTGGAAAATAACTGAGCAACAACTTCCTTATACTTCAAAACATTCCTTCGCTTTACTTTCTTCCTCATCCCTTTGAACTCTCACCGGTCTCTTTATTCCCTTACACTGACAAATTTATTAAAAGAGTTGACTCCACCTCCTGTCTCACTATGCACTCAACTGCATTTCCCTGCAACCAGTCCTCCATATCCACCACTCTGCTGACTGCAACTAGTAACCTGCAAAATACCATATATAATTATTTTTCCCCTTGGTTTTGATCATTCTCAACCTCTCTCCAACAGAATATTGCTGAATCTCCAGCTTTATTCTTTTTTTCATTGTCTTTTTTTTATTCTTTACCACTACATCACTGAGGAGATATTAAGTTTGTGTAAAACATCAAAGATATTAATTGAATTTTTTATCTAAACATTTTAAGAAAAATAATAATTATCATAACCATTTCCAGATGAAGAAACTGAGGATTGGAAAAAATAAGTAATCTGCTTAATTACCAGAGCCAGGCCTTGAATGAACATTTATTCTGACATCAAGATCTGGCATTTTCTGCTATTTCATATTTTCTCTCACCTGACAGGTAACTAGGGGGCATTTTTGGTTGAGAGTAAAACCATGAGCAGACAGGGCAGAAATTACGAGGTTTTGTCTTTGCTGTCTTTGCTATCTTTACTCCAGCTCTTCCTTATATGGTGCCATCACAATGGATGCAGAGGTCAAGTTCTCAACACAGCATGCTGGGTAAAAATCTTGTCTAGGTCAAAATTCTTCTTGAAAAATCCTTTGTAACACCCTAAACTACAGCATATTATCATTTGTGGCTGGAAAGGGAATAAAGTCTGTCTATATATAAAAGAAGTCAATCTGTATTGGAGGGAAGATGATTCAGATCACTACTGAGGAAACAATTAAATGCAAATTTTATTTTAACAATATCCAGCTAAGTTTTTTGAACAGGAGCAGGAGGGAACTAGAAATTAATCAGATCAGTAAAAAAAAGAAAGACTTAGCTGGAAAACTGATTGGGGAGTGGGGAGGGAATATTCCTGAAAAGGATTCATATAGATGCTAAGGGCAGCTAGGTGGTGCAGTAGACAGAGCACCAGTGCAGGACTCAGGAGGACCTGAGTTCAAATCTCACCTCAGACACTTGATATTCACTAGCTGTGTGACCCCAGTTGCCTCATCCTGGGTCATCTCCAGTCATCCTGATGACTATCTGGTCACTGGATTCAGATGGCTCTGGAGGAGAAGTGAGGCTGGTGACCTATACAGCCCTCCCTCACTCCAAACAAAGTCAAGTGCAAGTCATGTCATTATTACTCTGATGGCATGGTCTTCTTTGGCAAGGAAGAACGAACACAAGACACAAATAGATGCTATTGGAGAAGGATCCCACCACTCCATAAATGACTGTTTGCTTTATTGGGTGGCAAGAGAGAACAAGGTCAAAGGAAGATATCATAGCCCCTCTGAGCTGACCAGGAATAGCAGCCAGGCCAACTCACACTATCTTTATCAGGAGGTTTATTAACCTAACCAGTCAATGAATAAGCATTTATCAAGTGTGTAACTATTTTCTGAGGGCTACCTGGTATACAGAGACAAAAACAGAAATATTCCCTGACTTTAAGAAGCATTCTTTCTGAGCAGACAACACACTAACAGTGCATGCATGTATACACATCTACTTTAGTACATATGTAGCACAAAAACAAAACACGTATAGGTTATATGTATGTATGCCTACATGCACATATATAAATACATATTTGTACATACAATGCTTGCGTCAGCCCAGAGAATGCATATTACATATAATGCAACATATATTACATGTTCATATGTTTGTGTGATTATATTTATATAATATAATGTGCTTATACAGTATATATATATATATGCATTATCTCACAAGCACATGTGTTTAAATGTATATACATATTGCAAATATGGAAGTGTATGTATATACATATGTATGCATGTATGGATAGGGGGAGGATGGTGAAAAATGATGAAGAATCTAGTATGATTCCAAGGTTGCAAAGCTGTGGGACTAGGAAGATGGTGTTACCCTCTATAGTAATAGGGAAGGTGTGCAGGTGGCAAGGAGTATGATTTAGAGCAGAGGTTCCCAAACTTATCTAGTCTGTGGCCCCTTTTCAAAAACAATTACTCAGTACCCCCTTGGAAATCTTACAAACTCACAAATTAGGAAAAGAGTCTCAGATTAAGGGTCCGATTGTACCTGAGGCTACTACTGCCTCCCTGAACCTAGCACCCCCAGGGGGTGAGATCACCCACTTTTGGAACCACTGAAGAAGGAAAAATAATGAATTTGGTTTTGGATATGTTGAGCTTAAGACATCTTTAGCACAATAAGAGAGCAATGAGAAAGCAGAGAGTAAACTACTTTTTCTATGAATTTGAGAGTGACGGGAAGGAGACATATAGGATGATAGCATGAAAGAGTGGGAAGCCTCAAGAACATTTTTGTTTTGTTTTGTATAAGGAAGATCTAATCATTTTTATAAACTGAGGAGAAGGAGCCAATAGTGGAGTATGAAATAGAATATTATAGAAAAGCAGTCACTGAAGACATATGAGGAAACGAGAGAATATAAATAGATCAGTTTTGGCAAGCAGAGGGGCCACCTCATTCTCTATAATGGAAAGGAAGGAGGAATGGGTAACAGCCAAACATTTGATAAAACTTGTCAAGATATACTTGAGGAGGATTTCATCTGGCCGAATGCTGAGTTTCTGGATATGATGGAGTCCAGGCAGACTGCAGACCAGGCAGTCAATGGAATGGAATGGAATAACACTCCCACCCCTCACCACAAAGATAAAAGGTCCTATATTTGTCAAAATATTTACTACATCTTTTTTTGTGGCAGCAAAAAAACAAAGCAAAACAAAACACTGGAACCTATGGGGATGCCCATCAGTTGAGTCATGGCTTAACTAACTCTGGTATATGAATGTGATGGAATAACTGTTGTGCTGTAAGAAATGAGGAAATCAATGATTTTGAAGAGATATAAAAAGACTTCTATGAACTGATAGAGAGTAAAGCAAGAAGAACCAGAAAACACTCTTATACCATGACATCAACATTGTAAAAAATAAACAACTTTGAAGACTTTTGTAAATTGATGAAGAGCGCAGAACTAAGAGAATTTATACAATAATGATAATATTGTAAATTTAATAAGAACTGTGATGAACACAATGACCACCCATGGCTCCTGAGGATTGATGATGAATCATGTGATCCACCTTCTGACAAAGGTGATGGAATTCAGGGAGCAGAATGAAAGTATTTTTGAACATGACCAATAGGGAAATTTGTTTTTCTTGACTGTCATATTTATTACAGGGATATTGTTTTTCTTTCTCTCTGTTTTTCCCATTGGGGTCAGGGGTTAGAGAGAGAGAGAAAAAAAGATTTCTGTTAACTAAAAATAAATAATCAGAAATCAATAATAATTATAATATTTAAAATATGTCTTTAGGACATCTCATTTGAGATATCTGAAAAGCAGGTGGAAACATGAGATTGGAGGTCAGTAGGGAAGTTAGGACAGGATAGGTAGATTTAAGAATCATCAGAATACATATGGTGCTTAAATCCATTGGAGCTGATGAGATCACCATGTGAAATAATATAAAAAAAGAGACAAAAGAGAGGGTCCATGGCAAAATCCTGAGGGGCACTTATGTTTAGAAGGTGTGATGTAGAGGAAGATCCAGCAAAGGAGACTGAGAAGGCATGGTCAGATGGGCAAAAAGGAGGGATGTCCTTAAAATCAAAGACAGAGTGATAAAGAGGTAGAGTGATAAAAGTGTCAGAGGCCATGGAAAAGCAAAGGGGAGTGAAGATTGAGAAAAGGTCATTGAATTTGGCAACTAATACATCACTGGTAGTATTGGAGAGGACAGTTTCCTTGTCATGATAAAGTCAAAAGCTGTCAGAAGCTAGATTGTAACTGTCCAAGAAAAGAGTGAGAAGAAAAATTGGAGGCCCTGTGGTATTTGTTCAGTAGCACCTGTATAGGAATAAAGATAACCAATGGTGGGAGTGATCCAAGGATAAGGTTTGGCAGGGTATACCTGGTGATATAAAAAGGGGACCAAGGATTTGAAAGAAGAGGACAGTACAGAGAGGAATTGGTTCATAAGGGGTCAAGATAGGGCAGAGGGGTAAATGGAGCAATTAAAGCTCATGATATGGACAAAAAGATTTGTAAGAAAAGGCAGAGAGAGAGAGAGAGAGAGAGAGAGAGAGAGAGAGAGAGAGAGAGAGAGAGGTGAAAAGCCAATAGGCTATGGTTGGATAGGAGGATTTTGAAATTCTCGAATGGGGAGATGGTATCATTGTGGGTACCACCACAAGATCAAGAATATGACCAACTTTGTATATGGCTGAGGTGTGGTGGAGACATGGAAATAGGAGATGGAGCATCATTTATAAGAAATGAAGGTCAATTTGGCTGAACAGTAGAAAATATGAAGGGGAAAAGTAATAGACTTCGGGTATGATGAAGAGGAGATTCTAAAACCACAGTCTGCACAGCAAGGAGTGCATACTGTAAGATACATGGGGATCTAAATCAGATGACGGAAAAGCAGATTCACATCTCCTATTTCCCTCCCATTCTAGGGCATGCATGCATTGCAAAGAAGGGCAGGAGAGGAAGAATTGCCTAGACCAGCTAAATTGTCATTTTCTACCCCTTCCCCCTTCATTTTTTCTTCCTTAAGCATCTAGATGACTACACCAAAGTTAAATGAGGAAGAAATGACTCATTAAACGTGGATAGTTCATCCTTCTTCATCTACTGAATTCCAACATGCCTTTTAAAGCCTAGCCCAACCACCAACTTCTTAGTTAAGCCTCTCCTGATTCTCTCTGTAGATAGCCTTTTTCCCTTAGTTCTTACAGGGTCCTTTGTTTTGCCAGATCATGGATGAATTTTACATGTACTATTCTGTACAAGAATTATCTGTGTATGTGTCTTATTCCGCTAGTAGTCAGTAAGCTCCCTAAAGGCAGTGACTCTCTGTGGCCTTGAGGCCACATGTGGCCCTCTAGGTCCTCAAATGCTGCCCTTTAACTGAATCCAAACTTCATAGAACAAATCCCCTTAATAAAAAGAATTTGTTCTGTAAAACTTGGACTCAGTCAAAAGGCCACACCCAAAGACCTAGAAGGCCACATGTGGCCTCGAGGCTGCAGGTTCCCCATCCTTGCCTCTGTCCTCAATTGCAATGCCAATATCAGTGCTCAGTACGCAGCAAGAGCTAAATGTTTACTGGATTAAATTCCAGGTATGGGAAATAACTAGGCGACAGTGGGAGCTGTCTACTTTGGCTGAAATGGAGAGCATGGAGAGACAGGGAGATTTGGCAACAAAGGGCAAGAAGACACCAGATAGCAGACAGCTCAGGAGTCTAGACCCTAAAAGGGATAGCTGATGAGGCAGGAGAGAGGGAGACACTGAGTGTTTTCCAAGGAACTGATGATGAAAATGAATCCAGGGAAAGAATGGTTAGAGAACCTTCTGGAGAAAGCCTGGAGTCAGAGAAGTCAGTTAGGAAGGAGACTGCACTAGTCAAAGCATGGAGGTAATGAGGAACTAGAGACAGTCCTGAAAATGGCAAGATGTGGAGAGGAGATAACTTCTCCCAAGGAATAACTAAGATGGTTTTTCTGTTTTGTTTTTTCTTGTTTTATCAACTTGATAAAGCAAGTGGAGGAATGAAAGAAGAGAATGAATCTAAAACAGACAAATGACATCCAAAAACAGCACAGAACCCAAAAGGAAAAACTCACACTGCTTTTCTGCTGGACATACCTTTTCAGGTACCTCTAAGTGAAAAATTTCTAGGGCCTGTTTAAAATCCGCCTTACATAGAAGACCATTCCCTTTTTTGTCCAAATTCCGGAAATATTTTCCCAATCCTGTTAGAATACGAACAGCTCTTTGATGTAATTTCTCTTTCACCATATCTGTTTCAGCAAGAAAAGAGATAAAAATAAAAACTAAACACGTTATTCAGGAATGAATTAAATTAGAGTTGATTTTTTTCCACGTGAAAATGACATGATCAAGGTAATCCATATAGAGATCAAATAATAATAGCTAATATTTATATGGCACTTACTATGTGCCAGGAATTGTGCTAAGTATTTTTATTTATCATTATCTCATTTGAAACTCACAACAAACCTTGGAGGGAGGTACAATTATTACATCTATCTTAAAAATGAAGAAACTGAAGCAGAAAGAGGTGGAGTGGCTTGCCCAGGATCACACAGTGAATATGAGGCCATATTTGAACTTAGATCTTTCTGATTCCAGGGCCAGAGCTCTGCCCCCTGTGCCTGATATATGAAGCCAAAGGAACAGACAGACTTATAGCTAATAGCAGCCACTGTTCACACTGGCTAATTGCTGAGTATTTCTATACTATGGAAGTAAGGTGCTTATTTGCAGAGTTGGAAGGATACCACATTTTCACCACAGAGGCTCAGTTAAGCAATTGGAAATAAACCAGAGCTGTAGCACCACACTGTGGCAGAAGTTTTATTGCATGATTTGGAGAATGAAAGAAAAAAAAGTCAGATTGTTTTATCAGTGTATAAATCTCCTTTGTGTGAAAAATCAAATCTTACCATGTTCTCCTTGTTGAGGATTCCCCATTTCTATGAGCTTCGTTAAGACTTTGTCACTTTCCTATTTTTTTTTTCTATTGTACCCAAATACTACCATTTCTAATCTCACTGTTTGGATGCTCCCAAATAAGTCATTTGAAAGAAAGCGCCCATGCTGCTATGCTGATGGTATTGACAGTTCTAATTAACTTTGAAATCCTTAAATCAGTCAACAAGAATTTACTTATACATGCCAGGAATTAAGGTTACTTGTATTCAGTCAGGATGGAGGGATAAATGACGCGGATGAATTTAAAATCATTTTCCCTGCCAAAATCCACCTAGGGTCATGCTCTCATTTTCCTCATTTTTCTTCCCTATCCAGTTGAATTCATTTAATCTTTAATTCAACGTACTACCTTATTCTCAGGAAATAGGACACAAATAAGTTTGTTTAACAAATTAAAAGTAAAAGAATGAAAAGGAAACTGCTAGCTATAATTAGCAAAGAAAAAAACTAGAGTTTGTTTTGTCCCAAACAAAACCCTTGTTTTGATTTAAATAATGAATCTGTAGCTGTGTATCTATCTCATCACACAAATAATAGCAAGGAATACATTTGGGCACATTGACCAAATAGCGACACTTCAAGTCTCTGTCCACCTTTCCAACTATTGCTCACAAACTGAGGTGAGTCTCAAACAGGAGGAGCCGTTCCAACACCTGAACATATGGGAACTGAGCACAATAAATAAAACACTCAGAAACTGATTCAGGAAGAGGAAGAAACCTGGTTCTTGGTGTGGATAGGAAAAGAAATTTATGTTTCTATATAGAGATATATATGTGGATATATATGTGTGTGTAGATATATATCTATATATGTATAGATCTATATAAAATATATATAAATAATATATGATATATATTATAAAAATGTTATAATATATAATCTAAATAATCTATAATATAATTAATAATATATTAATTAATGTATTATATAATATCTAATAATGTAATATGAATAATCTATAACAATTTATATGCTATTAATAGTTTGTATTAATAGATTTATGTGATATATAATATTAATTCATATATAATATATTATAATAATAATCTATAATATAATATAAATAGTATTACATCGATATATGTATGTATATACAAATATTATCTATATCTACATAGAGAGAGAATGCAGAGGCAAGACAGAATTTGAGGTATCAAAACAAACGATGTCTAGTAAACAGCATATAACCAAAAATAAGGATGTCAGCTACTTTTCTGTGAGATGCATCTATAAAATGAAATACTTTCAGGAACTGCTTAAAATCTGCCTAACATGGAAGTCTATATTCTTTCTTATCCAACTGCCAGAACGATGTTCCCAATCCTGTCAAAATATGAATACTCTTTTGATGCAATTTTTCATTATATGTAGTCTGAATATAGACTTGGTTGATGAATTAGTTCTGCTGGGTTAAAAAAAAAATATTCCTTATAAGAAATGACTCTGGGAAAAAGGATTAGGGAGGATATAGTGGAAAGTAAGTGATATAAAAACAGAAGACATCAAAGAAAAAAATCTATGATATTTGTTCAGATTGAATGTTCTGATATTCAGAACTAAAAAGTAGATAAAATAGTCATCAGGGAATGGAAATACAAGCTAATTCAGAAAACATCTTTTCCATATTCTCTTTAGCTCTTCCACATTAATCTTCCTGAAGTGTCACTACATATCTTAAATCTTTCAATGATTCCCTATAGCCTAATTAATAAAATTCAAAGTCTATTTTTATTTTAAGTTCTCCTACTGCTGGTGCTGGCTTAAATTTCCAACTTATTTCACTCCTGCCCCTCTGCCCATATTAAAGCTTCATCTCAACCAGATTACTCACTACTTCATCGATATGTTCTATACTCTCCTGCATCTATCCCTCTATCCACGCTGTTTCTGTCATCTTCCTCTTCTCAGAAATAGTTTTTTTTTTTCTTTTTGGTCTGTGAATAAGCCTTTTGGTCATCTTTCAAATATGGGATATATTAATCAATCAATCAATAAGCAGTTATTGAGTACTTTGTATCTCTTCTTCTGATCTCCAGGGGAGCACTTGCTTTGTGGAGTTCTATGTAAAATAGTCTTTTAGGTAAACATATATTTGGCATTTGAACAATGTGACCAACCCAGAGAACTTGCACTAGGCAAGTGCTCCCATGGAAGTCAGATGAAGTGATACAAGAGCACTCTCAAGATCTCTCTAAAGAGCCTTGGAATCAATTGCAAAACATGGGAAACATTGGAAAAGAACCTCCCAGCATGGCATGCCCACATCAAAGTAGGTGCTGTGCTCTATGAGCAAAGCAGAATTGCTGTAGCTCAAAAGAAATGTGAGATACACAAATTTAGAACCATAGACCTTCAAATGTTCATATGGACTATTTGTGCCTAATCTGTGGCAAAGTCAACCAAGCTTGTGTTGATCTGATCAGCCACAGTAGGACACACTGTACCTTGACCCCAACACAGTGATGTCATTTTGGCCCTCTTGGAGAATGATGGACAACAGCTATTCAACACTAACTCTGTGGCAGGTTCTGCACTAAGAAGTGAACAGTTTTATTTATTTATTTCTATTCAGGCTTATGTACCAAATGTGACAGTTCAATGGAATGGAATGGAAACTTGAATCCAAACCTGATGCTCCTGTTATCATAGCAAGCTGTCTCTTAGTCAGGACACAATCATTTAAAGAAAACTTTATATATGGACAAGTGGTGATACATATACATATCTTCATAGATAGAACTTACAGGAAGGCATATTTTGGCTCACTAAAGATTAAAAAAAACACTTTCTAACAATTTATGCTATCCAAAAATAGAATGAATTGCCTCCTAAAGAAGTGAATTAATTGGAGGGTAGAGCCAAGACGGAAGAGTGACAGCACATACTTTCTAGAGTGCTGCCCCCAAGCCCAGCCAAATACCTGTAAAAATGGCTCTAAACAAATTCTGGAGTTGCAGAACCCCCAGAATGACAGAGTGAAGCAAATCTCCAGTTCAAGACAGCCTAGAAGGTTGCCAGAAAGTATTTATTGCGCCACGCATGGGGCAGGGCACAGTCCAGCGTGAGCTGTGCTGGCACAGACCAGCGTGGGCTGTGCTGGCACAGACAGGACCTGAGCAGGTCTTGGGAAGACTGAATCTCTCACATCTGTGGCAGTTTCCAGACTTCAGGACCCTAAAACACTGAGAACAAATTGGAAGGTCAGTGGAAAAAGCCTGTGGGACCAGTGTGGGAGAATGGAGTGGTCTAGCCCTAGTCCCAGGGTGGCAGATGGGAAAGCAGGTGGAGGAATATGCCACAGCAGCAGCAGGGACAGAGCTCTAGGCCCACAGATTGTGGGGGAATCAAGTGGCTAACAGTATACTTCCCACTCCCACTGGAAGCAGAGATCAACCTTGACAAAGATTCAAAAGTCAAGTAAATGGCTGGGGAAATGAGCAAAAACTGAAAAAAGAATCAGACTATGGAATCTTACTTTGGTGACAAGGAAGACCAAAACATGCAAACAGAAGACAATAAAGTCAAAGCTGCTCCATCCAAAGCCTCCAAGAAAAATATGAATTGGTCTCAGGCCATGGATGAGCTCAAAAAGGATTTTGAAAATCAAGTAAGAGAAGTAGAGCAAAAAGTGGGAAGAGAAATGAGAGTGATGCAAGAAAATTATGAAAAAAAAAGTCAACTGCTCACTAAAGAAGACCCAAAAAATGCTGAAGAAAATAACACTGTAAAAAATAGAGCAACCCAAATGACAAAAGAGATCCAAAAACCCAATGAAGAGAAGAATGCCCCAAAAAGCAGGATTGCCACATGGAAAAGGAGGACCAAAAGCTCACTGAAGAAAATAATTCCTTAAAGATTAGAATGGAGCAGATGGAAGCTAATGACTTTGTGAAAAATCAAGAAATTATAAAACAAAACCAAAGGAATGAAAAAAAGTAGGAGACAATGTGAAATATCTTATTGGAAAAACAACTGGCCTGGAAAAGAGATCCAGGAGAGACAATTTAAAAATTATGGGAATGCATGAAAACCATGATCAAAAAAAGAGCCTAGAAATCATCTTTCAAGAAATTGGAAGAAAAACTGCCCTGATATTCTCGAACCAGATGATAATAAAGATATTGAAAGAATTCACCTCTTGAAAGAGATCCCAAAAGGAAAACTCCTAGGAATATTGTAGCTAAATTCCAGAGCTCCCAGGTCAAGGAGAAAATATTGTAAGCAGCCAGAAAGAAAAAATTCTAGTTTTGTGGAAATATAATCAGGATAACACAAGATCTAACAGCTTCTACATTAAGGGATAGAAGGGCTTAGAGTATAATATTCCAAAAGTCAAAGGAACTAGGATTAAAATCAAGAATCACCTACCCAGCAAAACTGAATGTAATACTTCAGGGAAAAAAAATGGTCATTCAATGAAATAGAGGACTTTCAAGCATTCTTGATGAAAAGAACAGAGCTGAATAGAAAATTTGATTTTCAAATACAAGAATCAGGAGAAGCATGAAAAGGTAAACAGGAAAGAGAAATCATAAGGGACTTACTAAAGTGGAACTGTTTACATTCCTACATGGAAAGATAATATTTATAACTCTTGAGACTTTACTCAGTACTAGGGTAGTTGAAGGGATGGTATGCACAGGGAGAGCGCACAGGGTGAGTTGAATAGGAAGGGATGATAACTAAAAAAATAAAATTAAAGGGTGAGAGAGGAATATATTGGGCAGAGAAAGGGAAAAATAGAATGGGGCAAATTATCTCTCATGAAAGAGGCAAGAAAAAGCTTTTTCAATGGAGGCGAAAAGGGGGGAGGTGAGAAGGAAAAAGTGAAGCCACATTTGGCCTAAGAAGGAAATAATATGCACACTCAATTTGGTATGAAAATCTATCTTACACTACAGGAAAGGAGGGGAGAAGCTGATAAGGGGGGAATGATAGAAGGGAGCACAAATGGGAGGAGGAAAAAATTAGAAGTAAATACTTTTGAGGAGGGACAAGGTCAAAAGAGAGAATAGAATAAATGGGGGCAGGATAGGATGGAAGGAAATATAGTTAGTCTTTCACAATATGACTTTTATGGAAGTCTTGCATAACTACACATGTATAACCTATACTGAATTGCTTGCCTTCTCAGTGGGGACAGGTGGGGAGTGAGGAAGGGAGAAAAGTTGGAACTCAAAGTTTTAAAAACAAATGTTAAAAATTGTTTTTACATGCAACTGGGAAATAAGATATACAGGCAATGGGGTATAGAAATCTATCTTGTCCTCCATGAAAATAAAGGGGATGGGGATAAGAGAAGGGAGGGGTGTGATAGAAGGGAGGGCAGATTGGGGGAAGGGGTAATCAGAATGCACACTTTGTTGGGGTGGGCAGAGGGGAGAGATGGAGAGAAAATTTGGAACTCAAAATCTTATGGAAATGAATGCTGAAAACTAAAAGTAAATAAATATATTAGAATTGAAAAAAAATTTTAAAAAAGCAGTGAATTATCTATCAAGCAATCAAAAGATAAATTAAGTGCTCACTATATGCCAGACACTATACTCATCACTTGGGGTACAAAAACAAAAAATAAAACAGTCCCTGCCCTCCAAGTATTGACAGGACAACATATGTGACAGGAAACAGCATATGCAGATAGAGGTCTATACAAAATAGCTACAAGAGAGCTTGGGGAGGAAAGCACTAATAGCTAGTAAGGTTAGAAAGTGTATTGTGTAGAATATGGTACTTGAGCTGAACTTTGAAAGAAATTAGAAATTCCAAGAAGTACAGGTGAGGAGACAGTGCATTTCAGGAATGAGACATGGTCAATGCAAAGGCATGTAGATGGGAGATGGAGTATCTTGAGAGGAACAGTAGTAAGGACCATGTGACTGGACCACCAACAAGCATGCTTGAAGGAGAATAAGGCTTAACTAGGCTAGACAGGTAGGCTGGGAACAAGATGTATAGGGCTTTAAATATCAATCAAAGGATTATAGAGGTAATAACCACTGGTGCTTGAGTAGGGTAGATTCATGGTCAGATATGTGGAGAGAGACATAGTCATAGATGTACTTTAGCAAAAATCACATTGGCAGTTGCATAGAGGATTTATTAAAATAAGGAGATACTTGAGGCAAGGAGACCAATTAGGAGGTTATTCCAATAGTTCAGAACACTAGTGATAGGGGCTTAATTATGCTACTGGTTGAATAATTTAAAAGAAGGGGAAAGATATGAGTGATATTACTGAGGCACTGAGATGTCCTGAGGGTAGAAATTACAATGGATATGTTAAAGAGGGTACATAAGCATTTGTTTGGTAGACTAGAGAGGAGACTCAACCATTGGTCAGACCCTCTAAAGATCTGAGTTTTATAATATAAGTGCAATAACCTTGTGAATTTCACTGGATACCTGCAACAGCATTCCATAGGTAGGATGGTTTCTTATGTTAGTGAGTCAAAGAAAATTCCATCGTGTGAAGTACTTTAAAGCATTCTACTGTCTAATAGGTATGTACTAATCACACAGACAATTTCCATTGATAAGTTTTTCTTATTCGTTGAGTGGGACAATTGAATATACTTATAGACTTCCTACTAAACTATCTTATATTTAACTATTTGTTATTTTATATGTTATATTGCATGTTTATCATGTTTGTGTGTTATATACATTATATATAGGATTTTTTTCTATATTTATCTAATTGTCTTCCCCACTAGAACATCAACTCTTTCCAAACAGGCATTTCATCCATTTTACTTGTACTCCCAGTACGTAGAACATAGTTGGTACTTACTAAATGTTTGCTAATTGATTAATGACAAAGGAAGGGTATCTTCCGAAGTGACAATTAGGTCTTAGTATGATTTTTATTATGTATTCAACTACATTCCTGCTCCCCATACTTACTATCAAAATCAATGGGAAAAAGAAGATTCTATAGACATATTTCTGCTTTATATATTTCTGGACTAAAGCCATAATTTTCTTAATATCAGGAACTTTCAATGAGTAAACTCTCCTTACCAATACAAATAAGTCCCGACTTTGCAACTTGGAGTCTTAGAGAGCTACCTCCTGAACTGAGAGGTTAAATGATTTTCTCGGAGTCACTTACCCAGTATGTGACAGAGGCTGGATCTTTGTATATACATAATAATACTACCTTATATATGAGAAATACTCTACAGGTTTCAAAAAATTTTCATTTCTATTATTTTATTTGTTCCTTGTAAGACAAATAGAACAGATATTATTATTCTCACTTTGGGAACACTTGAATGAGAGCATTGGGCCTCAAAGAAATGTCCAACCTCATAATGTTGAGAAAATCAACAAAGACAGCTTTAGAATCCAGCTAGGTCTTCTGGCTCCTACTCCACTCACTATACCATGCTGTTACACAACTTACTAGCAAAGTAAATAATGCATAAAGGAAGGTCAAACTTCCTTATCAAAAATAATCTATGTTTCACTCAATTCATTTTTTCAATCAAATGTTCTAGTATCTGATGGATTCCACAAGCTCATACTTCATATAATTCTGCCATTCAGTTAAATATGGCTGTCATGATAAGAAACACTGCAGTGAAGAAGAAAGATGTGCCCATACACAATTAGCAAAAGAAAAAGGGAAGGGAGAAGGATGGAAGGGGAGGGGAGGGATAGGGAGGAGAAGGAAAGGAAAAGAAGGGAAGGGAAAAAGTAAAGGGGAAGGGAAGGGGAAAGGAAAAGGTAATTGAAGGAAGGAAGGAAGGAAGAAAGGAAGGAAGGAAGGAAGGAAGGAAGGAAGGAAGGAAGGAAGGAAGGAAGGAAGGAAGAGATAACACTGAGACACAATGGAAATGGATTTGGAGTTAGAAGATCTGGGTTCAAATTACTGCTCTGCCATATACAACCTGTGTTGTGGGCAAATAAATCATTTCACCTATCTAGGCCTCTGTTTCCTCCTCTGTAAAATGATGAAGTTTGACCTGATGGGTCATAAGGTCCCTTCCTACTCTAAAGCTATAATCTCGTTATCCCATGATCCTGAAGAACATGGAGAAAAGTCCCTTCATGAGTGGTAAGTAAAATATAGAAAGGCAGTAATTATACAAACCTTGTATATGCTTGAAGACATTTCTGTCACTGGCCTCTTTTTCAGTCAAACCATCTCCGTTTTCCATAAATTTTTTTCTGCAATTAGAATGTTTATAAAAGTTAGAGAAGATTTTTGCCTCCAATAAAAGCCTCAGTCCTCTTTTCAGAATTTCTCTGAATCTAAACAAGTCACTTTCTGCTCACAAGAGAAAGCAAACTTCCAATCAAACAAGAGAATGGAATATCCCTCAAAAAAGACCTAAAATCATACAGTCGAACAAGAGCGTCTTTTAAATGTTCTGTTCATTTTTTAAAAGTCACTTCAATGATTTTTTCAATGAATTTGCATTTATGAAGCAGGAAATCTTTTTGTCAGAAAAAAATTAAAATATTTGAAAAAAGGATAAAATTTTTGGTGGATTACATTTAGTTTGAGCACTATAACGTAAATAACAAGATCTGGATTTCATTTTATATATTTTAACCACTTAATAAAGTAATAGTAACACCCACAACACTTTGATATTTAAAGAAAGATTGCGACTATGAACAAATACTAAATAACAAAAATGCAATAAGCTAGATCCCAATTAGTGTGAACAACAAATCCCCGGAAGTGGTCACATTATTCAAGTTTGTATCTCTTATTTCCACTGGTTTGGGACCAATCAGCCTTTTAATCTCATTTTAACTTTGAATAGTGTGTTTCAAAATACATGCTATTATTTCCCAGGGTTCATTATTCACACTAATAAATTAAAGTATGGAATTATTACTGCATAAAGTGATGAAAGTTGAAAATCCAAGTTGTTTTGTTCTATGTTAGAGTGCCCAGATATCATCTCAAAGGTATTAGTTTCTGCCGTCAATGAAATATCATGATTGAAAAGTTTTATTATCTTGATAATGTATTAAAATTCAAAGCCTAAGAAGAAAAAGATCTTCTTAAAGTTCTTCTTAAAATGTATTTCCTATTTATTTTATTATTCACTTGCCATCTCCTTTCCTCCACTACACATAATATGCATAATATTGTATAAAATATGACATAAAAATGTAGACTGTTTAATACTTTGGAGGTCTTAAATGACTTTAACATTAAGACTCCTTGGAGTAAAGAATGACAATTTAAGGTTATCCATGACCTATATTCTTCTTTTCCCATTGTACCCTCTAAATGACAAATTGGTCTGTGACTTACCGGAGATTATCCAATGCTAATTGATCAACATGTGTAATTCGAAGAGTAATTAATGGATTTTCTTTAATTCTTTTTGGAAGACTAAGATGATAAGAACTCAAAAAAGTCAAGTTAGCACCCTAAAGACAATGACAAAAAGGAATAATTTGCAGCTATGACACACGTTGACTATAAAGAATCTCGACCTACTAGCTTAATATTGCAGAGATACTTAACACAGAATATTTAATAATCCTGAAAAAGTATGTCATGGGACAACCATGTAGATTTTGGTTAAATCTATAAATTGCCTACAAGAAATGTAAGAATTCATCTTTAAATATCATTCAGTTAAACAAATGATAAAACCCAAGTGATATTCTTTTCTCAAAATAAAAAACTAAACTGTTCAAGCTTACAGGAAAACTCAGTTCAACATATAATGTGAGTTCTCCAATATATAGAAATAGTCCTCATGAGCCATAGCCATGTATTTGAAGTCATGGTAGATTTTGCTATTAACTCTTGACACTTTTCACCTCCCTCTTAATGACTAGTAGCCCAAGTTGGTGAAACTGATTTAAAGGGGTTCGTGGGTACTCCATGGCCTAACACCAAGTTTTTCTCCGTGATGAGGGATAAATCAGAACCGAAACTTTAACCTCATTTATTCACTGAACATTTATTAACCTCTATTGCCCATAAGGCACTAGGTTAGCACAACTTTAGGAGCAAATGAGCTAACCAGCAGTCGGAATAGAGAGAGGGACTGGACCTATGAATTCATTACCAGGGAACTCCTGAATAAGCAAGCTCCCTTTACCAATGTAGATAGCATCTGCTCTGCAACTTATAATTTTAGAGTTTCCTGGGGCACGGATAAGTTAAGTGACTAGTCCAGAATCACACAGCCAGTATGTGTTAGAGAGGGGACTTGAACTCAGGTCTTCTGGTTCTCTACTACACTATGATGTCCCTCAACAATAAGTAAATAAATGAGTTTTTGTTCCAATTATTCAAGATAATCTTGAACAAAACAGGAAATGGGAGGGGAGATAACATGAATGTAGGATTAAGCTCACATCACCTTTTGGGGGCTAACATGTATCTTAAAAGAACCAGTGACTAAGAAGTATGCTAAATCTACTTAGGAGTCTGGCTCATTTCTATTATTTTTTAAAGTCACTCAAGGGAATGGAAAGGATTCTTCCCTTAAAAGCAATTCATCATTTCATTAATTTTAGTCAGATTCACATCAACATCAATTTATTAAAATTCAAACAGTATCTCTTGCATGTACAGAGTTGTTCACATGTTTTCTCCAACCTCCCTCCCAATTAGAATATGAGCTTTTTGAGGGCAGAGATCTTTTTTTTTTTTTTTTTTAACTTTTCTTTGCATCCCCAGCACTCAACATAACGCCTGGACCAGTTTGTTAATTGACTTATTTCTGAAGAAAGTTGCATATAGTTTACAAAATATTTTATATTCCATTATATAACTCATAATAGATGCCCTCCATGAAATATCCAAACAATTTTGTCAGGTTCTGAGATAACATAAAGCAATATGAATATGAAGACCAAATTTTTCACATAATTGTCTTAATTGATGCTCAAAGTCTTGATAGTGCTTGGTCTTTGCAAGGAGGAAGGGAGGGAGTTAAGAACTGTTTCTAAAATGTCAAGTTTACCTTTCAGCAAATGAGCCTTTTACAATCCAAAAGAACCCTAAATTATAATGTTACAAATAAGAAAATGGTTTACTTTCCTAATAGTGCAAAAACCTGGGAAACTTTGATTAAAATATTAAAAAGTCATTATTGTGAGATTTTTCAGTTAGAACAGGAATCTCTAACCTTTTTTCTGCTATAGACCTCTTTGGGAGTAAAGCACCTTCTCAGAATAATATTTTTAAGTGCACATAGTAAAATATATAGGATTGAAAAAAAAAAGACAACCCAACCATATTAAAATAAAAATGTTCTTTTTTCCCATTCAAGTTTGAAAACCCCCAAAATCTATCCATGAACACTTGGAGATCTATGGAATCCAAGTTAAAAATCTTTGTATTTGAAGACATAAGATTAGAATACAAGTACAGGCAAAAGTCCTAATAAAATGCTAATGTAAGTGCTTTGACTATTTCCTGCATTACATTTTTGTAACATTTTTTATCACACAGAATGAAATCAGAGTAATATAGTAATTTAATTGTTAAACGAAATCTAAGAAATGATTTGGATTAAATCATTGGGTGTTATAATCACAGTCTTGTTCATAAATTCACTCCTATGGTTCCTTTATTAACCTAAATGATTGAAATCTCATTAGTCAAAAAAGACAACTAAGTCAGTAAACACAGTGTATATATTTAAACAATATAGCAACCCAAGTAGTCATTAAGTGAGTGACTGCTACCATATGCTACATCATATCTTAAGATTTACAAAATACTTTAGATAATATGTTTGTGACATTTGAGCTTCAGTAATACTGGAAGACAGCAAGTATTCTAAACCCTGTTTTACAGATGAAGATACAGGAGCACCACAGGATGACATACCTTCCCTACATTCATGCTACTAACCAGTAACAGAGTCAAAACTAAACTGTCTTCTAATTTTACATAATCTAGTCATTATCACGATTCTTGCTCTCTAAATTACAGTAATATGTCACAAATATAATTATTCTAATCTTGTTATATTTTTCTCATTTCATAGATTATTAGAATGGAACAGAGCTTTCCTAGATAAATGAATAGCAAAATTATATTATCTTATATTATATTGTATTGTATTATATTAATTATATTATATCATATATAGATATGCTTATATAGAGATAGAAATATAGTTAGAGATACAGTAAACATATATAATATATGGATATATATGTAGATAGAAAGAGATATACTAAAAATAAATAGTATATAGAGATAGGTATATATATATATATATATATAGGTATAGATAGATAGATAGATAGATAGATAGATAGATAGATAGATAGATAGACAGACAGACAGACAGGTAGATAGATAGATAGATAGATAGATAGATAGATAGATAGATAGATAGATAGATAGATAGATAGATGGATGGATGGATGGATGGATGGATGGATGGATGGATGGATGGATGGATGGATGGATGGATGGATAGACAGACAGACAGACAGACAGACACAGACAGACAGACAGACAGACAGACAGATAGATAGATAGATAGATAGATAGATGGATGGATGGATGGATGGATACTTAAACCCAATCATAGAAGTTGTTACTGGCATCAGATCAATATCAATAATATAGTGTGTAATAAATTACATTTGACCAAGAGTTTTCCCTCCCACCCAGGATCACACTGCTAAAAAGGATATCAATATATCTTTTGTCCTAATTATGTGACTTTAGAGAGGGCAAAGGAGAGCTGAATAAACAATTTTAAAATATCTAGAGAACAGAAACTGTCATTTCCTTTGGTAGTTTATCCCAGTGTTTAGCTATAAAAACACAAAGCTTCCCTAGAGTCAGTATCCTAAAAGTTCCAATAGATGGTGATGTTACTACATAAAAGTTGCAATTTCAATTAGAAGAATGAGGTTTAGCTTTCCTTACTTTTCAGAGCAGGAAGAGGTTTGTTTGTTTGTTTTTTGGTTGATTGGCTTTTCCCTCCTTTGAAGGGGGTCAGAATTGATTTGTTTTGCTTGGTCACACATATTTGTTATAAGGGAGGAGCTTTTACTGGGCAAGAGAAATCTGACTTGTTGGATAGTGATATGAAAGAAAGAACAACAAAGTATTTTAAGAGGTGCACCAAGGAAGGTAGGGAAAATGTATAAAGAGACACAAATAGAATAATTAGTTACTATCTCATTATACTTTTAAATATATACATATGTGTATATATACGCATCCATACATGTAAATTATATATAATACTTCTGCCAAGCACGTGTTGTTTTTTAAAGAGTATACAAGTAGATCTATGTATAGAGATATACATATATATATATGCACACATGCCTTATATAAAAGTTTTTGTCTTGTAGTAGTGTTTTTAAAGAGTATGTATATATACACACAGTGAGAAAGGTCTTAAAAAGGTTTAAAAACACAACTCTCCCCTTGAGGAGCTCCTATTCGAATGGCGAGGATAACATGCAAACAGTTGTATGTAAACAATTTTTTTTTTTCATATAGAAGCAGTCCTAGGTTCCAGAAGGTTTCACCAGGGAAGTGCTAGCTTTGGACAGTAACTGACAGGAAACTGGTTGGTTGCTGTCCTTCCTTCTTAAAGAGGACCAAAATGGTATCACTGTGTTGGCGTCAAGGTACAGTGTGTGCCTAGTCAGACCAATATGAGTTCAGAAGGCTCTACTGCAGACTGGGCACAAATAGTCCATACAAACAGGAAACTGGGAAGGCTTGAAGTACTGATTCTGAAAAAATTCTCAAGTCTTTCCCCACCACACTCTAGCCTCCTCTTAGGAGTTAAAGCACAAATCTTACCATGTTTCTCTCATCCATTTAGTAAACTTCATTGGCTCCCAACCACCTTCAGAATCAAATATAAAAGTTTCTGCTTGGCATTTAAAGCCCTGGTCTCTTATTGTCTTTCCAATTTTCTTACACCTTTTTGCCTTCCACATTATCTATAATTCAGTGACAGGAGCCTGGTTACTGTTCCTCAAATAAGATGCTCCATTTCCTAACTCTAGGAACTTTCACTGACTGCGCCCATGTCTGTCTCCTCATCTCCACCTCCTGATTTCCCTGGCTTTCTTCAAGTCTTAGCTAAAAATTTGCCTTCAACAGAAGCCTTTCACAATTCTCCCTTAATTGCTAGTGCCTTCACTCTGAGATTACCACTAATTTATCCTTTATGCAGGGAGTGTCAAAATCCTACAGCAGCTTTACACTAGTTAAGCTTAAAACTGCACAAAGAAAGCTTAATTACTACACGTCTTGTTTGTACATAGCTGCCGCATGTTGTCTTCTACATTAATTTGTAAGCTTCTTGACGACAGGGACTGTTGTTGCCTTCCTTTGTATCCCCAGAACTTAGCACAATTCATATCATGCAATTGATTCTTAATAAATGTTTATTTACATGACTGAATGTCTATTGCTCAGGAACTAGCCAAAGTCCGAAGATGTTCATCATCAGACGAACGATCATCTGGCATGGTCTAAGCCACACCAACCCACAAAACTGTCTGTATTTGTGAAGGGAGAGTCTTATAGGGGTGGGGAACCTGCGCCCTTGAGGTCCTATAGGTACTTAAGTCCAGCCCTTTAACTGAATCCAAACACAATTACAAGACTGCACTTGAAGACCAAAGGGCCACATGCATCCTCGAAGCCCCAGGTCTCCCACCCTTACCAGTTAAAAACATTGATTTTGAAGATACTGGGGTCAGTTACAATTTTAAATTGCCCCTTGTCTTTTATCACATTCACCTCTGGCCCAATTTAATCTCACTTCCTCTTGTGTGGTCTTCTGCATCACCTACCCTAGTGAAGCAAAGGGCAGCTAAACAGACATCGAATGCCTAAAAAATAACAATACTTACAACATAAAAGTCTTGAAGTTGATACTGTTTGCCTTTTCTTTGCCCATGTTGGTGACTATAAATGCCTTTATGAATAAAGGGAAGTGCATTGGTTCTAGAAATTAAATTAGAAAATCTTGAGATTATGACATTTTTCTCAAACTGACCTTGAAAATTACTATAAAGTTATGGAGCCTACCTATTGCTGCCAAATTGTCGATACTCATAAATGGTAAGTGACTTGTCATGTGCAAAGAAGAACCCCATCAGGTCTCTGCAAGCATCGCGTCCATTCCTAGATGAGTAGGAAATTATTAAAGTCTTTTCTTTAGTTAACTGAATTTATTTCAAAGTCAAGTCAATGGGAAATGCAAACTTTTGCTAATAAACCCAAAAGGCAAAATAAAACCAAAATATATGTTAAGCCAAATTCTTATCACTGAAGATTCTGATGTTACCTAAACCGTTGAAAGGAAAATAAAAAATGGAAGAAAAACAACATTTATAACTTCATGAGAATAATACGCAGTATGTTTTAATCTGAGTTTTCTAGTTTCCCTTTAAATCATCTTGTTAAAAAAAATCATCTTTTTAATATCCTCTAATTTAAGAAAAATGCTAGTATTTTTATATTCACATTTTACAGTTATTTCAAATTTGTTAAATAACAAAATGGGTCATATCCATTCACTAGAAATTGTTCAAATTCATATTTCTTCAGTTAAAAGGTTAACTGAAAATTAACTTCTTATGTTTAAGTTTCACAAGAAAGTTAACGTATTTGTCTGTATTCTTTGTAGATAAGGCATGTTTATATTAAAATTCACAATTACCTTGACAAAATCCGAGCATCAAATCGTAATTTGTTAGAAAGCATATTTTCAGTTAATGTTGAATGAGTTTTTATCCTGTTAAGAAAAAAGTTAATTATTTTAGGGGAAGTTTAAATGAAAGTACTTAACCTTTCCAAAACAGTAACAAGTTTTCAAGCCATCTGTTAAAAGGAACATAGCTGAAAGGGACCTCAGAGTCCATATAGGCCAACTTCCTCATTTTACAGGTGAGGAAACTGAGCTTCCATGGAGGTTAAGTGCTAAATGCCTGCTATGGGCCAGATGTTAGGCATTGGTGATACAAAAACTGTTTCAGACTGCTAGGACTTTACAATCTAGCAAGGGGAGATAATATGTACTTAATATATATATGAGACTGACAGCCACATGTGTGAGAAACAGTAGGAAAATCAATTTGTGTGGACTATATGGTATGAGCGATGGAAACATGTATAATGCTTGGATAGGTTAAGTGGGAACCACGTTGTAAAGGGTTTTAAAGACCCAAAAGGGGAACTAATAGTTGATACTTGAAGGAGCATGGGAGTTTTTTGGGTCAAGAAGCAACATAGTCGTATCTGCACTTTAGGAAAATCATTCTGGAAGCTTTATGGAAGAAAAATGGAAATGAGGAGTGAGTTGAAGTCATGTGACCAATTAGGAGGCTATTACCATTGCCTGAGAGAGGGGTAATGAGGGTGGTCATTGTAAAAGTGGAAAGAAAAGGGCTAACACAAGAAATGTTGAGGTAAAAACAGAACTTGATAAATGACTCAAAACGTGGGGTGGGTGAGAATGAGAAGTCAAGGTTGTTTACACCTAAGTGATGAAGTTGGGTGACCAATGGTTTCATGGTGCAGTGAACAGAGCACTGGGCCAGGAATCATGAAGACCTTAGTTCAAATTAGACCTGAGATACTTACTAGCTGTGGAATTCTGGGCAAGTCACTGAATCTCTGAGGATAATAACAGCACCTACACCTCTCAGGGTTGTTGTGGCAATCAGAGATAATATTTGTAAAACATCTGCCACATTAGTAGATTATTCTTATTTCTCATGTTGGTACCCATGATGTCAATGATAAAGTTCAGAAAATGGATGTATTTGAGGAAAAATACAACTGGTTCTGTTTTGCATGTGTTAAGGCTGAGCTGGCTATAGAGACATCCAGCTGAAAAGGTTCAATTAGCAGTTGTTAAAGAGAGACTGGAGCTCAAGTGAGAGCCTAGAGTTAGTTATATAGATCTAGGAGCCATCATAGCATAAAGATGGTAATTATATTCATAGAAACAAGTGAGGTCACTGAGACAATGTGTGGAGAGGAAAGAAAAGAGAAGAAGGCTCAAGACAGAGGCTCCAAGTAGACCCATAACTTGGGGCCATGATATGGATGATAACCCAACAAGAAGACTGAGAAACAACAAACAGGTGGGAGGTAAATGAGGAAAGAGCACTGTCTTGTTTAAAAACCTGAGAACGTATCTAGGAGGAAAGGATGGTCAGCAATGTCAAATGCTGCAGAGAGAGCAATAAGTAAGATTATTAAAGGTTACAAGAATTGGTAATTAAGAAATCACTCAGGACTTTGGAGAATAGTTTCAGCTGAGGGATGGGGTGAACAGCCAGGTTGCAGAGGTTGAGAAACAAGTGAGAGAAGAGGAAGCGAAAGCAACAACGGAGACAGCTTTTACAGGAATTAGACTTTGAAAGGAAATAGAGACGCAGGAAAACAGCTTAAGGGAATGGCAGGACCTCGTAATGGCTTTTTCAAGAGCAGTGAGACTTGACCCTGTTTGAAGGCATTAGAGAAAGACCCAGGAGATGCAGAGAGATTAAAGAACAGATGTCAGAGAAATAATTTGAATTTAGTCTTCTGACTCCAAAGGCAATGCTCTTTCCACTGGTCTACGCTGTTGTAACATTTAGAAAAGGGGCACAAATTGGATAAGTAATAGAACCCTTTAACCTTTCCAGGTTGCTAGCCACACATTTAAGAAAGAAGCATCTCAGATAAATACTAAATCCCTTATAATTTCTATTTTATTTGATATGTTATATAATGGTAAAACTTCATTAAAATATTTTAATCAGATGAACCAGAACTCAAATATATGCATATGATTTGATACTAGAATAGTAAAAATTTGGTAGTTCAAAGTAAGCCAAACTGCAACTTCATCACAACATATGAAGCAAATGAAGAAAAAGTCACAGACTGATAGGTACTTCCTACTTAGTCTGGCATTGGGCTGCCTGAAGTTAAACAAACAAAGTAGGTAGAAGCATCCAATACACTGGTCACACATTTACAGAAGGAAATGGACAAGAATAATAAATGATGAAAAATTGTGACTAGCTTGTAGCTGTCATCAGTGGAGAAGCCAAACTAAGGAAATTATCCATCCAAGTATGTGCTCAAATAAGAACCATTTGCATGTCATGGCATCATCTCTCTGATGTCATAGTTCTCTTCTGAGAACAAAAGACAACAATCTCTGTGAATAGTAGTAAGAGCTGCCCTCTGGGGACCCAAGTGGAACCAGCCAGTTGGGCCACACTCTTTCTTTTTTTCTTTCTTTCTTTCTTTCTTTCTTTCTTTCTTTCTTTCTTTCTTTCTTTCTTTCTTTCTTTCTTTCTTTCTTTCTTCCTTCCTTCCTTCCTTCCTTCCTTCCTTTCTTTCTTTCTTTCTTTTTCTTTCTTTCTCTTCCTTCCTTCCTTCTTTCCTTTATTTTTCTTTCTTTCCCTCCTATTCCTTTCCCTTCTTTTTTCCTTTCCTTCCCTCTGTTCATATAGGGTATCATGCCCTTACCTGAGGGTGCTCTGCTCAAAGGAATGTAAATTTTGATCACTGAAGCCTCACAAGATATCATAGGGTTAACAGGCTAGATTTCTTTCTTAAGGACCATGCCTTAAACCCAAATCATTCTGGCTCTCAACAATAGGTCCCAAGACAAGCCCCACTTGCTCATTGTTAGGGCCCTGATTGACTCTAAGTGAATGTAAATAGCAATTGTTTCTGTTTAGGCCAGAAATCTAGTAGGTCTTCCCCGGCCAGATTGTTTTTTTCAAACTAGGTACAAAAGGCCATTCTCTGCCTCATTTTTTTTTTCTTTAACGTGTGCACTTTTATTTGAACTGGTCTTAAGTCAGTATACAGGTAAAGCTCCTCCCCTCCCCCAAGTACTGGCACCAATCTCATAAAACTTTCAGGGAGACTGTAAAGTCTTCATTCACATCTATGTTGGGGGCAAGGAGGGAATTTAGGGGGCCATTCAATATGGCTGACAATTTAAAAAAAAAGGAACAAGTATTAAGGTGGAAGATAAAAAAAGTTTTTATAAAGGATTACATTAGTTTACATGTAAAGCAATACTAGTACCTTCCCCCCTACCCCCTCCTGATCTGGATGTGTTACTTAGCTCCTTTACCCTAGAAGAGGACAGCCTTCATGGAGGCTCAAAACTCTGTAACAAAGCATTATACAATATTTGGAGTGACTATAAAAAAAAAACAAATGTACAATCAGAGTCCTGAAGATGCACTGTAGAACTTGGGGGATGTTTGCCTCCAACATACTTAGACTGCTCATCACCTTCACTGTTCCAGTTTTAAATCCTGAGTCAAGCACCAAAAAAAAAAAACAAACAAACAAAACCAAAAAAAAAAAATCAACAAATAAAGCCATGCCAATCTCATCTCTTTTTTTGGGCAATTATCATGTCACACTCTTTTGACAAAAAAAAGAAAAAGAACAAGCAAAAAAACTCAAGCAGTGCATTTAGAAGTATTTGTAATGGACAATGGAGGGCCCAGACTCATCATACTTCTGCTTGCTGATCCACATCTGCTGGAAGGTGGAAAGAGACGCCAGCATGGAACTTCCAATCCAGAGTATTTGTGCTCAGGTGGGGCAATGACCTTGATTTTCATTGTGCTGGGAGCTAGGGCTGTAATCTCCTTCTGCATCCTGTCGGCAATGCCTGGGTACATGGTGGTACCACCAGACAATACAAATCCTTACGTATGTCAATATCACACTTCATGATTGAGTTGAAGATAGTTTCATGGATTCCACAGGATTCCATACCTAAGAAAGATGGCTGGAAGAGAGCTTCTGGGCTTCAGAACCTCTCATTGCCAATGGTGACAACCTGACCATCAGGGACCTCATAGCTCTTTTCCAGAGAGGAGCTAAGTGCAGCAGTAGCCAACTCCTGCTCAAAGTCTAGGGTGACATAACACAGCTTCTCCTGTGACGTACAATTTCCCTCTCAGCTGCGGTAGTGAAATTGTACCATCTCTTGGTCAGGATCTTCATGAAGTAGTCCATCAGATCACAGCCAGACAGATCCAGATGGAGGATGGCATAGGGAAGTGCATGACCTTCATAGATGGGCACAGTGTGGGTCACACCATCACCAGAGTCCATCACAATACCAGTGGTATGATCACAGGCATACAGGGACAGCACAGCCTGGATGGCAATGTACATGGCTGAGGTGTTGAAGATCTCAAACATAATCTGAGTCATCTTTTCTCTGTTAGCTTTCAGGTTCAGGGGGGTTTCTGTGAGCAGCACAGGGTGCTCTTCAGGGGCCACAAGGAGCTCATTGTAGAAAGTATGATGCCAGATCTTCTCCCAGTTGGTGAAAATACTACGTTCAATAGGGTACTTCAGGGTCAGAATGCCTCATCCCCCAAGTAGCTGTCTTCCTGGCCCATACCCACCATCATACCCTGATGTCTGGGGTGCCCAACAATGGAGGGGAAGATGGCCTGAGGGGTATTGTCTCCTGCAAAGCCAGCTTTGCACATTCCAGAGCCATTGTCAACAATGAGAGCAGCAATATTACCATTCATGGCGAGCTTTGAAGTGGCAAGTTTAAACCCTAAAGAGACAGAGGAGGTGGTGCTGCACCTGGAAGCAGGGGGGAGGTGAGTGCATGCTGGGTGGAAGAGCTCATAGCTCCCTCATTTTTTTAATACAAATTATTAGAATTATACTTATGTTATATGTAAATCTGAGCAACAGAGGACATTCTGAAATTTTTGAAATCTTGATCAGTATATAAATAACATCTCCAATTCTTTTTTCACTTTATCACTGGGAAGAAGAACTGGATGACTGTGGAATAGAGTGTCCCATTACAATACTGCTTCTTCACTTAGTTGTGATAACATTTGTAGCTGGAGCCTAAAGCATTTTTCATGAAAGACTCATTCTTCCATCAGCAGGATCAAGTCCAAAGTATTTCACCTGAATTTCTTGACCAACTACTGATCCCAAGGAACTTGGACATTTAACCTTTCTTTGATCACGTTGGGAGTTATGAAGGAGTACTGCAGTTATATTTGGATAAAGTTTTATCATTATTCCTACCTCTCTAATTTCAGTTACTGTGGCAGTATAAACTGCTCCAAATCCTAACTGATGTTCTGGATCATCTTTGCAGATTTCAGTAATAAATTCTCTTGCTTCATTCATAGCACTAGGTGTTGGTGCAAACACTGAAAATGTCTCTTCATCCACCTAACAATCACCCCTGTTTTAGCCTGAAGTTTTTTTAAGTTATATCCACCTGGTCAAACTTTGTTCTTTTTGATAAAGGCACCTGAACTGTTTCTACAACTGGTACATTTTTCTTTCTACTTTCTCGAGGTTTTGAGATTGTTTTGTTCATAATCTGTAATATTTCTCTCTTGGCTGCTATAGCTTGTTGAATTGTCTCCATTGCAATTTTTATTGGTATTCCCAGTAATCTGATATCAGCCTGTAATGCAATTATACCCTTATTTGTTCCAGCCATTTTGAAATCCATGTCACCATTATAATCTTCAATTCCAAGTATTTCTGTCAACAAACGATAATCTTCAATTTCACCTTCTTTCTCAGAACTGTTTTTGGCAATCAGTTCTATTGCTTACACCAGCAACAGCAGATGAAATCAGAACTCCTGCATCCATCAGTGCTAAACTTCTACCACATGCAGAAGCCACAGAAGAAGAACCATTTGATTCCAGAACTTCAGATATAACTTTTATTGTGAAAGGAAAATTTTGGGGAATAACTGGATACAAAGATTTTTCAGCAAGCGCACCATGCCCAAGTTCTTTCCTATTCAGCCCAGTGACTTTGCCAGTTTCATTAGTTGCATAAGGAGAAAACTAATAATAAAGAGTGACATTTTTCTCTTTTATTCCACTAATAGCTCTTATAATAAGAGTCTGACTTCACACTGAATTCTAAAGAATCAAATGTAACTGTACAAAGTACCTGTGTTTGGCCCCTCTGAAACAGTGCTGATCCACGAAGGGTTCTGAACATGTCTACTTCACAACCAATACCCCTGAGTAATGTCAAATCTCGTCCATCACATCTTCTACATCCATTCAAGACAACACTTCTAAAAACTTCTTTTGAAACAACATTGAAGGATTCTATTATCTCACATGGATTGGCCTCTGGAAAATTTTCTTTTAGTAGTTCCTCAACATCTAATCTTATCTTGTTACTAGCATCATCTCTGGAAACTTTGTCATGATAAAAATCTGTGAAAACAGCATAGATCCTTTCCATGACATGTTCATTGCCAAATGTCACCATCTGTGGTGGGGCAGAAAATAGCTTTTCAGGGGTCCTCTTAGCACTTCCACCCTCTCTCATCAATTTCTGTATCCCCTAGATTATCTGTTGAGTGTGCTTCACCCCACATTTGATGGCGTAACAAAATTTATTCTCTGCAGCAGCTTCCAGAAATCACAATTTGACTGTTAGGTGCTCCAGTCACTACTAAATTTAAAGTACTACAGGACATTTCTTTTCTAGTTGGGTTAATAACCTATTCTCCATCACTTATTCCTACTCATACTGCACCAATGGGACCATTCCAAGGAATATCTGATAATGACAATGCTGCAGAAGCACCATTAATTGCTAAGACATCGGGCTCATTAACACCATCTACTGCTAAAAGATTACAAAGAAACTGTGTGTCATAAAAGTAGCCTGATGGAAAGAGAGGCCTGATTGAACGATCTATAATTCGACTCTCTTCTAAGATGGTTTGTGGCAATTCTCCCTGCTGCAGCAGCTTTCTGTTTATAGTCGATCACTAAAGGCATGAACTGAGAGGGTGAAGGCTTTGTTTTACTGACTGCTGTAACCATCACAGCTGTTTCACCTCACTGTACTACAGCACAGCCATCTGAATTTCTAGACAGGTTTCCAGAGGATATTTCCAGTTTTCTGCTGCCCAAGTTCACTGTCACAGTCCTGTGCTTCATGTTTCCCCAGAGCCTCACCCCTTTCTTGGAGAGAGGTTCTAGGTCCAGCCTGGTCCAAGGAAGGGCTGGCTCTTCAGTGGCCACAAGCCGCAGGCATAAGCAGCAGCATATCTCTCTGCCTCATTTCTTTAATTACTTAGTGGGCATTGCCTTAGACAAACTGAGACCTGGGAAAGATCTTAACTTAAAAAAGCCAAGATTTCACACTGCATTCAGGGCCATCTCTAGTTATCCTGATCTATATCTGGCCACTGGACCCAGATGGCTTTGGAGGAGAGAGTGAGGCTGACTGGACTTTGCATAGCCTTCCCTCACTTAACTACAACTCACTTACATGTCATGGCATCACTTCCCTCATGTCATGGTCCTCTTTGAGAAT
This sequence comes from Notamacropus eugenii, assembly GCF_028372415.1. NCBI lineage: Eukaryota > Metazoa > Chordata > Mammalia > Diprotodontia > Macropodidae > Notamacropus > Notamacropus eugenii. The sequence continues at coordinate 254,332,836 of NC_092874.1, forward strand.
GAAGGACAAACAACAATCTTAAATGAGTTATCAAAAAAAGAAAAAGATGAAAAAAATCAATATTTGAACCTATCCTAATCCCATTCTTGTGCTATAAGTGAAGCATCAAAAAATAAATTTGTAAATAAGAGGAAGTCTCTAAAATGATACATATATTATTAATCTTCTGATAGAAAAAAATAAAACTTTTTTTTTTAAGGAAAAAGGCAAAGGGAAAAGGGGAAAAACTTTCCATACCAGTAGCATAGCTAGAATTTGTCAGCTTTTTAAAAACTTACTTTGTTTCATGAAGTGTTCGTTTCCTATAATGTAGAGGTGTCTTTTCAAGGAAAAAAGGAAGACAAGGAAGCTGTTGGCTACAAATTATTGAATTTTGTTCTGGGTCACTGATGACTGCTCTGAAATACAAGACAAATTGATCAACAATTAAATATAATTCCTATATTTGCTCCATCACTCTTCTATTTATAAACAGTTGGGATAGCTCACTTCTATGAGGCAAACAACTTTTCTAGTACAGTTGTACCTATCTCAGATAGGTACCAAAGAAGCATAGTATAATTAACACCAACAAACAAAAAAGATACTGATAGCAAAAAAATGAATATTGTAGTCTGGCCATTTTACTATGAATATTGTTTGAAATCAAATAAAAAAAACTGTGAGAGTGCTAAGACATCCATTGATTTCAACAAGTTATTAGATTATCACAGAAAAACTTTTCCATATCCTTAACCACTGGGGTGACTATTAATCATTTTACTCTCAATCTAATTAGCACTGAAGAGTTCATATATAAAGAAAAGTACATATTCGCAGAATAAGGGAAGCATAACCTTGTGTTCTCATGCATTCAGTTATGATTTCTATGTTTGATTAACTCTTCAGTATCTACACCCAATCCTGACCTCTTCCCCAAAATCCAATGGCAGTTCCACCTATTTAAAGGACATTTCTGCTTGGATATAATTAAAAGAATTGTCAACTTTTATCTACAGGACTTTTAAGATTTACAAAGGAATTTTCGTATATTATATCCTTTTCTCACAATGATCCTTTGAGGTAGGTACTACTAGTATGGTTCTCCTCATTTCGACAGAACTGACATTTAACACTGAAACTTGGACATTTCACTAACTTTGCCCATAAAGGAAAGGAAAGGAAGGGAAAGGAAAGAGGAAGAAGGGGAATAGGGAAGGGGAATGCAGAAAGGAAAAGGGAAGGGGAAGGGAAGAAGCAGTAGACACTGAAAAAATTGTTATTGGATAAATGCTACTCAGTACTAAAAGTTTACCTGGATAATTGATCAATCATTACTTGTTCTATTACAGCTTGTTGCTTCTTCTCGGCAGCTACAACTTCCTAAGAGAAACAAAAAAAGGTAAGAAAGTAATAGAAATAACAATTTCTTTTTCCCATAGCACAGAGGAGCAATGAAATGGGCTAATAGAGGAATCCAAAACATTATTCTGAGCATTTTTCCATAAAAACAATTCACATTTATGTAGCAGAAGGATATTTATTAGACCGTAAATTTAGCTGGTGTAGAATTTAAAGATAAGCAGGGATTTTTAACCTTTTTTGGAGTCCTAGATCCCTCTGCAAGTCTGGTGAAGCTTATGGAGCCAAACTCACAATAATGTTTTAAATCATGTAAAATAAAATATGCAATGTAGCAAAAGGAACAATTATTATTATCAATAATAACAGTTAACATTGATCCGTGCTGTAAAGTTTACCAACATGTTACATATGTTTTCTCATTTGATCCTCACAACAACCCTGTGAAGCAGGTGCGATTATTTATCCCCATTTTACAGATGAGGAAAACAAGGCTGAGAGAGGTTAATTGATGTGCCCTGAGTCCTACAGCTAGTAAGTATCTAAGGCTGCATTTGAATTCAGATCTTCTGGACTCCAAGGCCAAGTGTATATACACTATGCCAGCTACCTGCCTAGAAAATCACATTTTTTAAAAAAATAAGTTCATAGACCCCAGGTTAGTAGCCCTTGAGTTTATTATAACCCTTTGTTTTAGAGATGAGGAAACTGAGGCCTAAAAATATTAAGTGACTTAGCTGTGGCCCAACGAGCAATAACTGGAGAAACTGGTCACTAAACCCTGGTTGCCTGATTTCAAAGCTGATGCATGTTCCATTCCATCTCATCATCTGAGAATTTAATAAGTTCTTGATCTGGTTCTTTGCAGAGTAGACATGGGGAGAAATATACCTCAGCTAGCAAGAAGTTTAACATTTATTACCTATACTTCAAAATTCGACTACAAATTTTTCTTTTCAATAATTTTCAGTCCACTTGCATTGATATGACAAATCTTCAAATGATAAGACTGATTCAAAGATGTGACAAATTAATTTAATTCTTTATATGTGTTTAATATTAAGTTTCTAATAAAATATTTTAATTAAAATGATTACCAAAAATTAAAATGATTAATAGCCAAAAGCTACCAAAAAAGTTTCTAATAAAATATTTAATTAAAATGATTAATTACCAAAATTATTTAATTAAAATGATTAATTACCAAAAAATTAAAATGATTAACTACCAAAAAGACTAAACTTTAAAAACAGCTTTTTGAAGTTTTCACTTTTTCTCTGATCAATTAGAAAGGAGTTTAATACATCGTGAATTTCATTTCTCTTTGAGCTTAAATTTAATAGTCTTTAAAATAATAAATATATCATGTGGTAAAACATTTTTCCCAGACATTTCTTATACTAGATAAGTCCAGATAAGTCCACTGTCATAAATGGTGGTTATTATCATTTTACAAAGTATATTAGGATATCATAAAATGTTTTATCTTCCTAGTGAAATGAGATAGCATTAGCATTTTTTAAAATCAGAATTCATCCATATTTGAAAATAAATCCCATGCCCTTCCCATGAGAAAAAGAATCATCATATAGTTCACCAAATCACTAAGTCCAAATAATGGTAACTTACAGCTTGAGATCTCTTTTCACATTGCCGCATATTGAAAGGGTTATTTGTGTAACATTGCTGCAAAAGGGCTTTCCTGTCCAAAGCTGGAATGCTGTCCTTGACTTGTTCATCAACATGTGCATTCTATATATAAAACAATGCATGTGGCATAAATAGAAATATTTAGACAGAATAATCAGTCTTAACAAAATAAAATCAGACTTTAAACCAGTACCACACAAAACCATTCTAAAGTTTGGATTAACATACACTTTGGATCTGGCAGAAATTTCAAAACTATATAAGTAGCTATGTGTGAAATAAAAGAATAGATGATCATGAATTATATTTCTATTAAAAGGCATTCAATTCTTAGGAGTTTTTTTTTCCTTTATTACTTGTTCTATTACAGCTTGTTGCTTCTTCTCAGCAGCTACAACTTCCTAAGAGAAACAAAAAAGGGTGAGAAAGTAATAGAAATAACAATTTCTTTTTCCCATAGCACAGAGGAGCAATGAAATGGGCTAATAGGGGAATCCAAAACATTATTTTGAGCATTTTTCCATAAAAACAATTCACATTTATGTAGCAGAAGGATATTTATTAGACCGTAAATTTAGCTGGTGTAGAATTTAAAGATAACCAGGGATTTTTAACCTTTTCTGGAGTCCTAGATCCCTCTGCAAGTCTGGTGAAGCTTATGGAGCCAAACTCACAATAATGTTTTAAATCATGTAAAATAAAATATGCAATGTAGCAAAAGGAACAATTATTATTATCAATAATAACAGTTAACATTGATCAGTGCTGTAAAGTTTACAAACATGTTACATATGTTACATTTGACTGTGAATAGAAAAATAATAGGATATTCCGTATCTTCTCCTCTACTTCCAAAATGAAAACTTCAGACCAAATTTTGTTTGTCAACATGGGGAAAAATTATTTCACTATTAATATTCTTAACTCTCTGTCATTATTAACATTTAATGTTAAAATATTACAAATACTAAAATTGAATTTCTGGACCAGTGATATAACGTTACCTTAACACTAGTCAATTAAAACATTTTCTGGACCAAACACTTTTACCTGACTATAAGGAAATCATGAACATAAAATAAACTTCTCTCTTTTCTATGACCTGTTTATGGGATTCAATATAATTAGTCATGCTAGGATATCCTAATATCACAAATTTTAAGCCAGAAAGGACTTAAAAGATGGTCGAGTCCACCTATCTCATTTTCTAAACGAACAAAGGGAGACTAAGAGAGGTGAGATTAGTAAGTCACAGAGCAATGGTTAGAACTCAGGTTTCCTAACTCTCAATTTCACGCTTTCCTACCATACCATTCTATCTTAGCTTGTTTGATTTACTTAACAAGAATGCCATAATGAATAATGGTTGATCATTATTAAATGACTCATCTTCAAAGAGAACTTTGGAAGCCACCATTAATTGTATTAGTCATTTAAAGAATTTCCTTCCTCTTCCCAAGTGAAAGATTGTAAAGAATCTTTAGAATTCCTCTTTGAAGTAACTTAATATATATATGGGTTTTACATTCCAAGTACATTTATAGATAAGCAAATAAGTTATTCAAAAGTGTCATCTTCTTTATAGAATTAAGGAAATCTGGAGAAGTGCTTGTGGACTGCAGGTAAAAAAAAAGATATGAAATTAGATTCTGAAAATTAGGACAACAAGCTTAATTGTTTCTAGTTTTTGGAAAATTCTAGAATAGCTTATTAAAGGGTGAATATATGAACACTTAGAAAGCAAAGTGGTACTCACCATAAGCCACCATGAATTTATTAAGACCAAGCCACTGTAGAATAATTTCACTTCTTTGTCTGAATTATTTAATCAAGGAAATGCTGAAGATAAATAGTTATACTGGGGAGTTTACCAAGTTTACCAAGCCATTTCTCAATATGTTCTTGTGAACAAGATGGAAAGATTTGAATTATACTTAGGTGTATATAGAAATGACTGAACAAAAGAACCTAGAGGGTATTTTTAATGAATCTGAGTCAGACTGGAGGAAGATGTCTAGCAATATGCCCCCAGGTTATTATGCACTTGGCCTTGTTCAGTCTGAAACCAAAGGCCTAGGTTAAGCTATGGACAATTTATTTATACAATTAGAAGATTACTTGAAATTGGGAGGAAGATTTTTTTTAACGGATAACAGAATCAGGATACAAGATTTTGAACAGGATGGATCTAATAAGAAAAAAATGTGAAGTCCTATATTTGGGTTCAAGAAATCATTCATATGGGGAGGAGAGGGGAGAAAAATCATTGTTCCAGGCACTGTACTAAGTGGTTTTTTTCCTTTTTATAAATTTTACCTTATTTGATCAAAGATAGTATGATAGTGATATAGAGAACTGTTCATTTGAAAGAAAAATCTAGCCTTTTTGATAGCCTACAATTTCAGTATAAGCAAATAACATGGAAGCATTATGTCCAGACCAGAGAATGATGGTACCAGTAGAATGCAGTCAGGCCTAATCAGCCTCTATCTATCTAGAATATTTTGTTCCAATTTGGGGATGACATTTTAAGGAGGATGTGAACAAAAGGAAGAAGGCTGACCAGAAAAATAAATGTTGTAAAAGGAGTGAATGTTGAACTATGGATATTTAGTCTACAGTTAAGGGAACTAGCATTTATTAATCACTCACTGTGTAGCAGGCATTGTGCTAAGCACTGATGATACAAAGAAAGGCAAAAGTAGACCTTCAAGGAACTCACAGCATACTGGGGGAGATAACATGCAAAGAAAACCAAACAAGCAAGATATATAAAGGCTAGGTTAGGAGATAATCATAGAGGGAAGGCATTAGCATCTAGAGGACTGAGAAAGGTTATCTTCTGGAAATCTATAGAAAAAGAAGGGGCATATAAAAGACACATCTATTCAGTTCTAGAGCCAGAAGACCTAGAAAGGGTAGAGGTCATTTTAGCTCCCAACCTCTGATACTCTCTGTTACTATAATCCTGGATGGGTCACTTAATCTCTCAGTATCCCCAGGCAATCCTGAGATTAGAAATTGGGGAGAATATATTGATTTGTAATGATGGAAGGAATTTGTTTCCTCATGAGGAGGATGCCAGTATCCTACACAAATGAAATCATATGTCTAATTCAAAAATAGTTACTTTCTGCCCAGTCTCTATATTGATAATGCATTGTTTGCTTATTGTTAATGTAATTTTGCTTCTTGGGGGGCTGTGTTAAGAGAGTGGAGTAAAAGCAGGGATGAACTTGAGCTCTACCACAAGTTCCTTCAGATTCCTCTAAAAAGTGAATCTGAACAAGTTTTGGAATGTCAGAGTCCACTAGGAGACAGAGTGTGACAGATTTCCAGCCCAGGACATCCTGGAAGGTAGATGGGAAGGATCAGTTACATGGGGCAGAGGGAGTGTGGAGTGCACAGCCTGCACCAGGGTAGAATCTGCCATAGCAGAGTGGAGCAGGAACAGCCCAGCCAGACTGAAGCAGAAGCAGTAGTGTGGATTCTCAAACATATCAGCACAAGACAGGAGTCTAGTAGAACTGAGTAAGACAGAAACACAGGGCCCCCAGTAATAGTAGCAGCCACTTCTGAGACAATTAGCCCATAGATTAAATATCTGAAAGTCACCTACTTGAACTTCTGGGAGCCAAGATGGCAGAGTAAACTGCAAGTGCTCTCAGCCTCCCCTTGTTGACCTTGAAAAACTGAGAGAATATTTCCACAGGAAAAATCTTGGAATAGTGAAATCAGCAGAAGGGAAACACCAGTCTTTTAGCTCAGGAGGCTAAGGAGATTGACAGGAAGGGTTCCTCTTGTTGTGGCTGAAGGGGGCCAGTGGAGGACCAGAGGTGTCCCAGACAACCTCACCTCAGCGGTTTAAGAGGAGATCCTGAGCCCCAAGGGGGTGGAGCCCATAAGCACCAACACTAAGACCCCAAATGTGCCTTAGCACACCCAGGAGAATTGGGTAAACACCAGCACAAACAGGGGTTTACCAGCTGCTGAGTCTGCCTGTGCTGTAGCTCAACCCTAGGGGAGGAGGAGATCTCCTGTGGCCAGACCACCTCTCTCCCACACTTCACACAGTGAACTTCAACGTAACCCAGGGGAAACTCAGAAAGACTTCACCTGACTTCAGCTTTGGCACATAGCAGCCAACTCACCACCAGGTAAGCTGCAGCATTATGTAGCTTTTAGTTGAAAGAATAAGAGGCCACAACACACAAAGCCAGTAATCTCAAGTAAGCCTCAAGCTCCCAGCACAAGAAATATGGGCCAGAACCCACTATGCCCCAGAAGCAGAGACCCACTTTAAAAGCCAGGAAAAAGGCAATCACTATGAGCAAGAAATCAGAAAAACAAAGACCATAGAATCTTACTATGGGGACAGAAAAGGCCAAAATTTGAATTCAGAAGAGGACACTACTGACAACCTACCCACATCTGAAACCTCAAAAGGGAATATGAACTGGTTGAAAGCCCAAAAAGCATTCTTAGAAGAGCTCAAGAAGGATGTAAAAAGCCAAATTAGAGAGGCAGAGGAAAAATTGGCCAATGATTTTAAAAATACAATTGACAAAATGAAAAAAGAATTCATGGAAGAGAACAGCTCCTTAAAAAAAGTAAAATTGGCCAAATGGATAAGGAAGCACAAAACTTAACTGGGAAAAATGGACAAATGGAAAAGGAAGATCAAAAGCTAACTGAAGAAAATAATTTATTAAAAATTAAAATTGGGCAATTAGGAGCTAATGACTATGAGACATCAAAAATCAGTCAAACAAAACTTAAAGAATGAAAAAATAAGGAAAAAATGTAAAATGCAATTTTGCTTCTTAATAGGAAGATCTTTCCCCTTCATTAATAGGCCTGCATAAGTCACCTGAAAGCCTGAGTCACATGAGTCAGCAAGTCACATAGAACAGGAAGGAGCGGAGCAGGAAGGGTGAAACAGGATGAGGCAGAGCTGAGAGGAAAGTGGTCGGACTAATCAGAGCTGGGAAAGCAGTTGGCTAGTATGAGTGAGGGAGCCTGTTTGTGATTTGTTTAAGGGAGCTGGTTTGTGGGAAGCCTAGCAGAGGGAAGGCTTAAGGATATTGCCCCCTGCATTTTTACTAGGCATAGATGACTTTGTTACTATGATGGATTTGGCTTTCTGGTATCTGAATAAGTGTTTTGGTTCTGTCTTCCATGTGGAGAGTCTGTTGTATTTCATGATTCAGAATTGCACCAGCATATTCATGGCCACCATAGGCACCATGAATATTGTATTGGCACTAAAATCTCAAAGGAAAGAAACAGGACTAAAGGATGGACATAAAAGAGACAGATATCCAGCAGGCAACAGTTAGAGCTGTTGAAAAATAGAATGTGTTGTACCTTGGGGAGGTAGTAGGTTCCCAAAACTGCTGGTTTTTGGGGCTGGTTGATGACTTGTAGAAATTTTGCATCTTTCAGGTAAGTGGTTGGACTCAATTACCTCCTATATCTTTTTTTAATGAATCAATCATATGAATATTATATACTTCTACCCTTAGAAAATAACTGCCTTACTCTCACTAGTTTATAAATATTTCCAACAGTCAACCCAAGAGCTGTAACCAACCTATTTATAAAAAGAGCTCAGTATTCTTGAACATAAAAGCAAACAGATGTTTCCATTTGGATATAGTATCTAGGGGGGAAAAACAGCAAAAACTTCCACAATATATAATTTAAAACAGATGTTACTGGAAGGCTTTGTTTTATTTTGTCAACATGACCATGGTGTATTACATACCTATATATTTATATATACATATACACAAACAGATCCTGGATTCCAGCAGAGTATGAAATTGTCTGATACCAGATGGTTATGTTTGTATAAATCTGTTTGGTAGTTTCTTTTACAATGCAATTTTAAAGTACACTATAACCTCTATTATTATTATTAATCTATTAGCTAAACATTGAGTAATTCAGCTAATTTTTACATATTTGGAACAACTAAAAAATTAACTGTTGTCATGTACCATTTGTAAAGTTATTAGTTGTTTTTGTCTAATAATTTTTAAACAGTTCTCATCTTTTTAGCAACTACACTGTTGTTTATAAAAACAAGCTAAATGGGCTTTCTATTTGAATACATCCTTTTACTTATGAAAAAGCATATAGTATCCTGCTAAAAAAATTTTCTTTTGGAAAAAATTACTCACAGCTTTTTCTAAGAAGAGAGCAGAGGACAGGAGAAGAAAGCTAGCTGGCCAAGTGAGGGACACAGATTTAAGGACATATGGTTTTAGCAAAGGTGTAATAGCAATCAAATTAGTATCTTTTGCTGTTTTCGTTTTTCTAAAAGTGCCTCTGATTGAATAATATGATTGGGGAGAATCCTTCCCACTCATTGATGGGTCTGTCCATTGTGGGAAACTTGATTAGGGGAGTTGTTTTGTAGGAGGGTCCTACAGACCTTTGATTCTTTTCTATTGAGGCACTGAGTCAGAGGGTTATGCCCTATGGCTGTAAAAAGTGTATAAATACAATGAGGGCAAGGTTTTACTTTAGGACTTACTGACTTGGGAGTGTGTCTTTGGTCAGAGAGACTCCAGGAAGCTGTTAAGGAGCCTCCAAGCTAAAACCCAGAAATTGAAGCTTCCCTCTATGGTGACTGTGTATGTATGTAATGGTCAGGCAATTTGGAAGTGCTGTCTGTTGATTTATTTTTGACTTGTCTGAAATTTCAGTTTTGATTTTCTCTGATACCTGTGCTCGATTAAAGTGATTGTTAACCCCTTGTAAGTTGCTTTCCTTTTATGAATGCAGATCTAAGAACCTGTGATAGGAGGCCCCCCTAAGCATGTTGGGGTGCTTACTGTTACAAATGGAAATGACATTGAAGATATGTCCCATTCACTTTCTGCTGAACAGAGCCTTCTCATCTGACTTGTAGCGAGTAACTTCTATAAGTGCTTTCCCCCCCCCATTAGGAAGGGATCTCCTTGAAAGCAAGGACATTCTTGTTTTCTATCGATGTTCCTAATGCTTAGCACAAAAATTTGCTTCTAGTTCAATTCATAGTAGTGACTTACTAACTGCTTATTTCCTTCCTTTCTACCTTGAAATACATGTATCTATTTTTATTAACAAAAAATATACAAATAAAATCAGTTTTAGAATATACAGACATCTCAAAAATTTCAAGTGCATTTTTAAAATTTAACAAAACTATATCATAGACATAATAGAAAATTTCTAAGTGGCATGTAAAGGCAAAATTATTAAAACTCAAGATGACAATATTATACGGATGTGTAAAATATACTCAATTCAGATCCTGAAATAAATGAAACAATATCTATCAAATACAAGAAGGCAAACAGTCCATCTCAGCTGTGAGAAAAGACAAATACTTATTACTAAAAAGATTACACATGGTGTTTATAACTACAAGGTTTTTGTCAGTGCTTCTCAGAAAATGGAACACCGCGCACGTCTCATGAGTTTCAGTAGATATGAGAAGCTCCTTCCTATAGCCTGAAAATTCCAAATCCCTAAGGCCTTCCACTCAGCTACAGTTTTCTTATTACTCTTCCTTGCTTATCAATGGAAAGATCAGAACAGTAACTAGATCCAGGTGGCAAAAGAAAAAAAAAGTCAACCTTCTCGGTGGATCCTTGGGAAATAAAGAAAAATGAAAGGAAGGGAAAGACAATGGACCAAATAATGATTCTGGTGGCCTGAAATCCTAGGAACATTAGATAGATAGATGGATGGATGGATGGATGGATGGATGGATGGATGGATGGATGGATAGATAAAGATACATAGATACATATATATGCGTATACATATATATATATATATTCAATATTTGGCAATTCTTCAAGTAAAAGAAGAAGATAAGCAAGGCAAAGAATGATAAGAATCATTTTTAAGTTAAGAACATTCAAAGCTTTCACAGAGATGTATAAAGCTACATAAAGATGTATAAAGATGTATAAAGTATGGTACCATTTCACCTACAATCTTTGGAGACTGCTGCCATGGAACATTTGGTTGTTTCTTCTCTGAATTTATCTGACTATACCGCTTACATTCTTCTTTCATTTCTGTCTGATACTGCTGATATTTTTGCTTATATTTCTGGGTTGGAGACGGCAAATTTTCTGGTATTGTTTTCTGTGAGAAAAAATATTCAATAAAAACCCAGTCATTAAGAGATTGTTGTAGGAACACACTAAAACAAAAGCAGGTTTTTTAAAAATGTTTCTTCAGCTTAGCATTTTATAGAAAATTGACTGGATCTTACAATCTACACTGTAAATGAATCTAAGGAGGGAAGCAGTAAGTTTCCTATTTTTTGTTAGTTTATTGATAGAAACAACTTCTAAGTTGCCTATTGTCAATGAAATCATTGGCAATGTCAGTCTCCAGAAGAGAAATTTTAAAATCCAGTGACTTTGATATACTTTACACTTTTTTCTTCCTTCATGTCTTTTACCTTCCTTTCCATTCGATTACCATTCTCTCTGCTTCCTTTCTTCCTCTTTTTTTACTTTGTTTATTTCTCAATGACATTGATGAACACATCCTACACATCCTGGGAATGGCTAAAGAAGTTGAAATTTCCCATTTATAATAAGAGTTTTCTAACAGAAAAGGGGAGAGGTTCTGTTTTGATAATGCATTTTTTGTTTTAGCATAATCAAGTGCCTCTGACTGAATAAAGTGATTAAAGGTCTTCTCCACCCAATAATGAGATTTGTAGGAAGGGTCACACCTTTTGTTAATGAGGCACTGGTTCTCAAGGGTTGTATTACCCTCTGGCTCTAAAAAATGTATATATCCTCTGAGGTCAGGTTTTACTTTGGGGCTTAGCTTTTGGAAGAAGCTTTGTGTACCAGATGAGACTCTGGGAAGCCACTAAGCAGCCCCCCACCTTTGAAAACCCAAATGGTAGTACTTCCCTCTCTGGTAACTATGTATGTATGGTCAGACAGTTATCTGTCAATTTGTGATATATATCACATTTGAAGCCTGTCTGTTGATTTTTATTTTTCTGTATTTTCTCTAAAGTTTGGGTGCTATTTCCTCTGAACTAAGTGAATGATACATGTGCTTGATGAAAAGTGATCATTCACCCCTCCAAAATTGCCTTTCCTTTAAAAAAGCAGATCAAAAAACCTGTGACAGCACCCCCTCCCCCCATGTATGTCAGGATGCTTACTGATACTGGTTCCAACCTCTTTCACTACAAATGAACAGCACCACTTAGAAGTTTTTCAATTTCCATTTCATCTTTTCTAAATATTAATGCTCATTAGATTCCTTTAACAAGGATTCATTCTGATTCCTTATCAGAGTATTGGCATGTCCTTGGGTTCTCAAAGATTATGCCAAGCAGAGGGCAAAGCTTTGGCAAATCCTATACCAATACAGAAGGGCTCTGAGGTCAGTCGAGCCATGAACTTTGTATCTTTCTGTTGGGGTGTAAGCTCAGTTCTCACGTGAATGGTCTTGGGCAGGTAAAAAATGAAGGCTTCTTGATTGCGAGCTCTCATGAGGTCCCCCAGGGAACAGCTGGGAATTGAGGAGTGAGACTCAAGCTTTCTTGTTTCTCCACCTCTTCTCAGTGGAAACTTGCTGGGGAGAGCATTCCACCCTTGAGATTGGTCCATGGTCTGATCACACCTTTTTGTTAATTAGCTAAGGGCCTGAGAGCATGCACGGTATCCACGTGCGAACTATGTGGCTGGGAGAATTTAAGTGGGGACAGGAAAGCCTGAGGGTCGGGGGGGGTCCTTCCCCTCTTCTGCCCTGCCCCCTCACTCTTTGATCCTTGCTCCTTGAGGAAGAGGGGGGTTCCTTTCTCCTGGAGAAGAACTCACCCTGCATATGGACACATAACTAAAATCCTGAATAAAGCCTACCACTTGTTTGACTCTGGAAAGTCTCTTCTCTCAATACGTTTATCCGGCCGGCCACCAAAGACCTGGAGAAAGGTAAGATGACTCAGGCAGCCCATGGCAATTAGGCCAGGACATCTTTCATTAAAGAAGTGCCTAGTTCTATTGGAAGAGGTTCATCACTTGAAAGTTGGCCATGTGGAGATTTAGTTTTAGTTGAGTTTTTTATGGCAACAGCAATTGTCATGGTAATTCTTGAAAATCATCTGCTAGGCAAAACTAATTTTAGTTCCTTAAAGACAGGGAAAGCAAGGGGAGCACAGGGGTAGAGTACCAGGCCTGGATCTAGGAAGATTTGAGTTCAAATCTACACTCAGACACTTTGAACTGTGTAAAATGGAGATAAGAATGATACCTACCTCCCAGGGTCTTTGTGAGGATAAAATGAGTTCACCATGCTCCCTGGCACATACTAAGCATTATGTAAATAGCTATTGTCATTATTATTTTGTTTTCTTCTTTGTACCTCCAGTGGCCTAGCACAGTGCTAGAAACACAATAAGCACTTAATAAATGCTTACTGAAAAAATGAAAGAGGGGCTGTGATGTGTGATGGAAAAGTCAGGACCCAGACTGACAAAATCATACTTTATGAAAATATGAAGCAACAGTTTTATTATTTAGGGCTGGTGGTAAGTTATGGACAAAGATATACCTATTTATAAGATTCCCCCCACAAAAAAATTACTGACCAGAATGGAAATGGAGAAATTGATTTACCAAAAAGAAGGTCATTTTTTCCTTAAATTGCAAAAAGATTCAATAGAATTAACTTTAACCCCTTTAAAAAAAATCCTTGAAGGTTATTGAAAAGAAGTCATTTTTACCAAAATTATTACAACTAAGTAAAATTTTAATTTTGCTACTCGTGGATGGAGATAAATTTGTTAAATGAATGAATTTGACTTGATAAATAAATTCCTCTCTGAGGCTATGCCTTGGAATGGAACAATTTTTGATTCATTGCACCCTAGTAAGCTTAGAATATAAATCAATTTTCAAAACTTGCAATGTAAGGCATACATCACTCTACCAAGAATCTGGTCTAATACGTAAACAATTTCTGTTTTGTCAGACCATGCATTTGTATAATTTATCTACTTCACTGCATATTTTTTTTAAAGTGACACTATATTTTAAGTACTAATTACAGCAAATTTTAATACTTTCCCAAATTTGCTTCCAAACAGCAGCTATAAATTAAAAAATGATGAAAAGCTTAATCAAACATAATTTAATATACGAGAATAAATATAAGCACTTACACACTAAAGAGTAGTTTACCAAAGATTCAATAATGAATTCACAGATCCCATAAATCCCCTTTATGCTAATAATTCTCAAATCAACTCATACAGCCCTAACTTCTTGGCTGACTTTCAGACTCAAATCTTTAACCTCACAAACATCTTAAATTCAACATATTCCAAACCAAAATCCTTATCTTAGCCCCTAAACCTTCCTTCTACTTCCAAACTTCCCTATTTACCATCAAGGGCACCACTATCGTCTCAATGCCCCAGACTCACAACCTAGGTATCTTCTTTGCTCACTATCTCTCACCCACCCCATATTCAGTCTGCTGCCAAGGCCTATAGATTTCACGTTTGCAATATTGCTCCAATATATTCCCTTTTCTGCTGTGCTGGCCTACTGCAGTAGGCTGATTGGTCTACCTATCTCAGGTTTCCTTCCACTCTAGTCCATCCTCCATTCAGCCACCAAGGTGATTTTCCTAAAGAGCAAGTCTGACCACACCCCTACTCAATAAACTCCAGTGGCTCACTCTTGCCTCCAATATCAAATAGAAAATCCTTTGTTTGATGTTTGAAGTTCCTCATAACCTAGCATCCTCCTTTCCAGTCTTCTTATACCATACTTCCAGTTATACACTCTTTGATCCAGTAATACTGGGCCTCCTGGCTGTTCCACTAACAAGACACTCCTCTTTTAGCTTCAGACATTTTCTCTGACTGTCCCAAATGGCTGGAATACTGTCCCTTCTCATCTTTGCTTCCTGGCTTCCCTAGCTTCCTTCAAGTCCCAGGTAAAATCTCACCTTATAAAGGAAGCCTTTCCTGATCCCTCTCAATTCTAGCACTTTGTTGTTTTGATTATTTCCTATTTATCCTGTACATAGCTTGTTTGTACAAATGTCTTTGCTTATTGTCTCTCCCATTAGGTTATGAATTCCTCAAAGGGAAAGACATTCTTCTGCCTCTCTTTGTATTCTCACTGCTTAATACAGTGACTGGCACATAGCAAGTATTCAATAAATGCTTATTGACTACTTACCTACAGATAAATACTAACCTGCTCATTTGAAAGATCATCAGGATAAGGCAAGCCCCAACTAATAGCAGAGGATGAATATGGAGCATCAAACTTAAGATGAATTGTACTAAGAGGAAAACCTGTAGGATCATCCTAAAATAAAGTCAGATGAGATAATTTGTATCTTAAATTTGACATTCCTTTCAAACACTTACCACACAAACATCTAGACATGCCTACTGCGCAACACCCCCCCCCCCCCCCCGCAACCAAATCAAAGTACCTCATCATCGGAGTCTACCAGTCTCCCAAAATCAAGTTGTGGCACACTGAAAGAAATAAAATATGACTAATTGGTGAGTGTGTTTGTGGGTGTGTGGGTATGTGTTTAAATGACCTGTATTTGGAACCTGAATATACACAGAATTTAAAGATAGATTGCTAACCAATGCCACATAGCAACAACGACCCTATAAGCCTATCTAATTCTATCCTATATTTTTGGAGCCAGAACTCTAGATTAAGAATTTGAATTCTATGGTCTAAGATACTTTTACCAATGAAGAAATGTGATTCCCAGAGTGGAAAAAGATCACAGTTTAATATCCTGAAAACTTACATTTGAGATAGAGCAAATGTGTCAACTTGAGTAAGTCACTTAGTTCTTCCAAGTTTCAGTTTTCTCTTCTGTAAAATGGGAATATTTTCCTAACTCACAAGACTATTATGAAGATCCACTGAGATAATAAATATTTAAGAACCATGTAAATTATAAAAACCCTCATGCAAAAGTTATCATAACTCTTAATAGAATTTGAACACTTGAATTAAAAAAAAAGTATAACTCCTAAATTTAGGAAAAAATAAAGACTTGGCAAAATAACTAAACACAAATCATAAGAATATATTGTGGGGGAGCTAAATATACATCAATGGGTAATTATTTAAAAATTAAACTTCATAAAACAATTAAATTTTTCTAGTCAATGAAAAAGCACTGAAAAGATCACAGAATTCTTAGGCTCAGAATGTTAGGGTCAGAAAAGATCTTAGGGATGATCAGTTCCATCCTTCTCATTTTATGATAAAGAAACTGAGGCCCAGAGATCACAGATCAAGTATGTACCAGAGGCAGAGCTTAAGGTTAGGGCTACTATCTCCCAGCCTTTAGCTCTTTCCACTGTAACGTGGTACCTCTCCAACTATTAAATTTCTGTAATAGTAAGGTTCATGTACTTAACAATACTTAGAAATAAAAACATTAAAAATACAGGCATTAAGAATAAGATACTTACTCAGATGGACGTGGGCTACGTCTTGCCCATGATCTGGGTCTCCATCCCTGTGTGTTTGGTTTTTTTAATTTAAGAATAAGAACACACACATATGTAGTTAGTTCTTCAACATTTCTGTGCTTCAAAAAAAAGTCAAATAATGTTCTATATAGTAAATGCAACTATCATGTGCTTAACTATATGCACATGCATATGTAGATATATGTACCTGACAATTTTTTTTTGTTTCAAAAAGCTTGGAAAGTTATGCAAAATATTATACACCCATAGAACCAATGACTTGGCAAAACTAGGTTAGGTCTAGGTTCATAAAATTATAATTAAATAATCAAGATAAAAAATAAACAGCCCACCAGTTAGTGCTGGTACTGTATAAATGTCATGAAACACATTATTTCAGTAAAAGAGGCACCTGACAAAAACAATTTTTCAAAAATTCCTTTAACCCAGTAAAATTATCAGCAAAACTGGTTTGTCTAAAAAGTATATTTCTGTCATTCTGATTGATTACTCAAATTCTTGAATTCAAATTAGGCTAAGTATTAGTAATGATAAGCTAAAAATTACCATAATCAGTCAAAAAGTTAGGGAAAAGTTATTAAAAATCACTAAGAGATATTAACAGGAAAATAATATAGCTATGATACACTTACACACTATACAGATGTCTGTTTGTGTACATATAGCCAATATATGTGACTATATATATATGAATATATGATGTATCCTAAAATAATATCAGTCTTTTATTATACAACAAAGATAATTCTTAATTATAATTATATTATTCTGATTATAATGTATTATTGTAATACATTAATCTAATATTAATTTAATAATAATTTAATAATTTAATAATAATTTAAATGGGAAGATCTTTCCCATTCATTAATAGGCCCATGTGACCTGCTTGGGTCACATGGAAGCCTGACTCACGTAAGTCTAAGTCACATGGAACAGGAAGGAGTGGAGCAAAAAGGGTGGAATAGGAAGAGGTGGAACTAGAGCACAGCTGAGAGGACACTTGTCAGAGCAGTCAGAACTGAGGGAAAGAGAGGAGACAGACAGCTAGGCTCCTGAGTGTTTGTCTGTGGAAACACCCTAGCACAGGGAAGACTTGGGGATAGTGTTGTCCTCTGCATTGTTACTGTGTATAGATTTTTGTTACTATGATGGATTTGGCTTTCTGGTGTCTGAATAAATGTTTTGGTTCTGTCTTCCATGTGGAGAGTCTGTTATATTTTGAGATTCAGAATTGCACCTGCATATTCATGGCTGGGGTAGATGCTGTGAATATAATCTATTTTAGAGAATTAAAACCAATCATGTATACAATCTCTGATGTTCTTTTTATGGGAATTAGTTCAACTAAAAAGCATATAAGAGCAGAAGCCTCATATTTAATTCCAGAGATAATAAAAGATATTTTGAAAAATATATAGATAAAAGGCAAATGGAATATACTTCATTGTTCACATACTGGAGTAATACAATGCACTAACATTTAGGAACTTCAGACTTCAAGAGAAAGGCTTTTTATAAGGAGAAAATCATTTTCCTGTACTATGAGAGATGTAGGCAGCCAGAATTTAACACATGCTGAGATTCCTGAAAAAGTATGTATATGCATCTTCTAGGCAATTTTGTTTATCACAGAAGTATATGATGAACTATTTTAGGGCAAACAGAAGACACAGGTGACCAGTAGAGGGACCTCCTAATCATCAGTCTTTCCAAAATAAAAGGGTCCTCTCTGACCAATTAGGAATAAAAAGAACTGCCTGTAAAAATCTTTATTTCATATGATATATACACACAAATTATGTAATTTGAATGTCACATTCCATTAAATTGCAAGGTTCTACAGAAAAGGTTCTATATATGGTAGGAACTAAATGATATTTGAATATTACAATGAATTACAACATTTATAGTTTACTTTTTAATCTATTTTTTACTTCTAATCTAAAGATGTCTCTATAAACAAAAGATTAAAATATTCTAATTTCCAGGTCCATTGCTCACAAGTACATAATTTCCACCCCATTAGGATATATACTTCTTGAGAATCTATTAAACGTCTCTTGAATCCTAATTCCTAGGATGGTGCTTTTCTTCTAAGAAGGCATTTAATCATTATCTGTTGAATGTCAATAAAGTCATGAATCTCTTAAATTAGAATATTCTGAAAAGAAAAAGTATTCCTTCTGTTTTATTAGCCAATTTAGAAAATACCATCATTTCACGGGTCCTGGCTATGTTACTATCTTTCCTTATGAATGATAGATCAGTTCCCTATTGGTTCCAACTTTGAGGTGAGGTCCTCTAGACTGAAACCTCTGCCCCCCAATCCTGTCATTCCTATCTCCCTTTAAGAAAAGATACACTCATAGGCCATATATTCTAGTAACTATCCAATGGCCAAATGGGAGAACGAGGCATTTTCTGATTCTCCCACACATGAGAACCCATGTCACTGTAGTACCAGGATGCCCACATGCTGAGAGGCAATAGAATTCCCCTCAGTGCCTTCTGTCCAAGTCCCATCTTGTAGAGCACCTAGTTAGCTGCCATAATGATAATGAAATAATTCCAGCCTATCAAATGGATTGTAGAGGCAGCTCGCACTGGAGTGAGTCATGCTACTTGGACAATCAAGTTCAACCCAATATGGGGGCATCCCTCTAGGCTCCAAGTAGCAAAACTGAAAAATCAATGACTGTACCTTACCCATGAATCTGCCCACTAAAGGAGATCATTCCTTGAGGAATACAGCAAAAAGAATGACATAGCTGACCGAGCCTGAACCCAACAAATCCTCTCAATATCACAATGGATTCAAGTCTAAAATGATCATGCAGATGAACATATTATTCAGGAAAGAGCCCACCAGAGGGGTGCCCACATTCCCAAAGAAGAAGCCAAAGATGTGAGGGCTAGTAGAAGTACGGCCAGCTAGATCTTGGTGAGTAGCTTATTCTTCCATATCAGGGCCTCTTGTCACATAAGCTCTGGGGCATCAGGCAATAAGGATGAAGGAGGGGAGGGAGTTTGGGGATGTCCATTTAGTAGAAATCAGTATGTGGTGATAAATAGGGATAATGGATCCCGTGTGAGATAGAAGGCCAGGGTACCGGGGGACATTGTGGATCCTGATCACCAGAGAGTTCATCTTTAATTTGGTGGGAAAAGAAGTGACTAGACCCAGAAGAGAGAATGTTAGTTTGTGAAATGAAGGACCCTTTCCTGGACCCTTCCTTTACTTCCACAAGTAACTTTGGACACTGGATGGTAAATAATAGAGACTCCATTCTCACTGCTCCTGCTGACCTGTTTGATTTTCCATTTGATCACTGACCCTGTTCATCACCTGTGGTGGAGGCAAGCAGACCCAGATAGAACCATGAAAGCAGTCCTACTTCGCACAAGAACTCACTTTTGTTTGTGTTTTTTCCCCAGGTACAATGCTATGGAGCCAATCACATTGAACTCCTTCACATACTCGATGCCAGCAAGAGCAGTAGCATTGAACTTCAACATCATATGGATCTATCAGCTGAATTCAGGAATACCTGATGGGTAGATCCTAAATGCCTTCCAAATCCTGGCTTTCTGCATGATAGATAAAGTCATCATGCTAATGATAATCCATGGAGTTCTACAATGTATTCATTGCCAGCTCACTATCAACTTTCACAAGTCCTGGACAGGAGAACTTTTGATTTCAATGAAGGCTGCTAGGCCCAGAACAAGGTGGATTGTGTATTAGTAGATATGGTCTAATATGCATGTATACAAAAGATAATGCACCCAGAGACTGGACTTTACCTGCTGCCACCACCCTCCCCCCCAGCCTCTTCATGGACGACAGAATTAGAACTATGTTCCTTACATATCTCATGCTTTATTAGATAATTTAGAAACTATCTAATTTCCCTTGGCCTGGTTATACTACTATCTTTCTCTATGGATGAAAAAGCCAGACAGGCTTTTGTCTAATATTCAACGTAAATATAAGCCCTGAGAGCTTCTGAGCTCAGTGTAAAAGCCACTGCAGATTTCCATATCCAGAAGCCACCCCACTGTTTGCTTCCCTTGACTGAGGTACCCTGAGACTTCTCTATCAGCATCAATTCTCCTTCTCCCCTTGTGAAAATGATAAGGTTTTTTCCATTGCTGTCTCTATAAGACTCTGATGATCTTCAAACAAATTCTATTGTACTATGCATACTATTGGAGAAAGTGAACAGTATCACTCTTGACATTCTCACTATAAGTAGGACCAGAAGACAAAAGCAAATGGCAACTAAATGAAATAGACTCATGGGGTCTCTTGGAAAAAGACAAAGATGATAGAATTCACTTTTCATATGACCATATTCCACAAGAAACATCACTTTATAGTATATTATATCATCACATCTTGCAGTCTCTACGTAGGTACTGTTTCCCCCAAAGCTTCCTTCAGAGCTCCCTTCAGAGCCTCTGACACATACCAGTAGCTTGACAAATGGCTAGTGAATTTAATTGCTCATGATAAAGACCACCTACATGAATAAAATAGAACATTATTATGTGATAAAAAAAAATGATGATGAAGAGTACAAAAAAATGGCAAGATTATATGAAGTGATGCAAAGTGAAGTATGCAGGACTTGGAAAACAATACTAACAATATTATATGAGAAATCTAAATAACTCTAATGTAGCAATATGAAAGCTACAATATGAGAAGTGGAAAAAATATAAAAGAACATTGAAACTGAGCTCAAATAATAATGCCCAAGCTTATCCCCAAAGAAAGGATATGTGAATGCCCCTTCTTCCCCCTCCTTTGCAGGGGTAGGGGTCCATAAATGAAGAATACTACATATACTGTCCGTTGACATGTTGGTTTATTTCACTGAATTATTTTTCTTTTCTCTTTTCTATTCACTGTTATAATGGATGACTCTCAAAGAGTTCAGCAGTATCCCAAAGGACTATTTCATCTAGCACCTGGAGGTGCTTGAGAACTGAAGTGTGGAATAAATGGTGAGCCTGGAAGAATTTCCACAGAGCACTGAAATACTAGTAATATATAGTAGTAGTAGCCTTTGTCACAAATGTATCATTAGCCTGCCTCACTACCACTGGTCTAAGAATGGGCCCACAAACATGGTATTTATTTGTGGGAGAACATTCCCTAGTTTTATAGAGGGAATGTTTTCTACCTACTGTTTTTGCTATTACATCTTATGTCTACTGGGTGTTTGTCAATGAGAAGTAAATTTATAGGCATTTATGAGCTTTACAATCTTGGAAGGGCAACCTCACAGGCTGGTCCTAGAACTATGAAGTAGTAGCTTCCCTCTGGAGGACCTAAGCTGCTAATTGGAGTGCAAATTGTTGGAAGTAACTCAGTGGGGTACCAAAAAAGTAATTTAATTGTATTATCCACTGAGGAACTCAATGAAATGTGGGGAGATTTGGATAAACTTTTATAGAATCAAATATGTCTTTTTGTATATATGTATATATTCTTAAGTATTTGATTTCATAGAGGACTATGCTTCTTAAAATATCTTGTATGAATGTTAAAAATCATAAAATATTCTTTGAAAAATCTACCAGAAATTTCAACAATCTTCTAATTGCTAATAACAAGCCAGTCATAAAACAGAAGGAGTTCATGGCTACTATCATGGAGAATGTCCAGCACAGAATATAAAGGAAAGAAGTAATCCTTAGTAGACTAGAAGCTCCTATTTACAGATGACAGTGTTGATTGTCTCAGATCCCAGAGCATCCTAAATGAGACTGAAAATAATTCAAGAGTTCAGCCTATTCAAATAGGAAAAACTAAGAAGATGAAAAATATCTATTATCCATATTGTGATATGTATTTGGCTGGATGACCTCTGAATTGGACTCACAATTGAACAAGAAGGAAACAGAGATTTACATAGTCTTTAAGAAAACGTGTAACACTTTTAGTGACCTTGCACTTCTCCCTGAGAAAAAGACCCATTTTTTAAGCAATATTCTCCCAGTGGTATTTTATGGCTGATAGTCACAAAATACTATAACCTACAAAGTTGAGATACCACCCAAAGAGTAATAGAGAGGTGTATGATGAGTTTGTAAATGATAAAACATTTTAAATGAAGAATTTTATTGGGAACATGGCATAAAGGATGTTATCAGATATGTATGAATGGAAAAGAAGGTGACTTGGTGATGTGGAGAGTGTCAGGGAAAAATAACAGCTAGCCCATGCACTCTATCAGGATACATGCATGTGAAAAACACTATAGGAACTAGAGGGAGATCATCTGTGTATGATTTATGGAAGGATATGGAACAGTCACACAGAATCAGAAGTCATGGATGGGTTGTGATTTGTGTCACTGAAAGGAAGACTCACATCAACGTATCTCCATGAAAGTAAGATAACTAAGAATTGCAGAATATTTATAGCTGGCAGGGACTCTTCAAAGTTCATTTAGTCAATTCTCCTTATTTTAAAGATAAGAAAACTGGGGCCCAAGAAGATTAAGTGACTGATGTACACTGCATATTAATAAAAGTTTGTGGCAGAATAAATTACCAAAGGATACACAATGATTTAGAGGCAAGTTTCCTAACCACAGCTCCTTCCAAAATACTGAAATTTAAATAATAAAACCTGGTATATAATAATGACAATATCATTTGAACCCCAAATTGTAGTATACATACTTGCATATGTTTCTTGTTTCTGGAGAATTGCTGAGTTAGGCTCTTAGGGGAAGCAGGAACTCCTTTAATTTCTAAATTCATTTAAATGTAACTATATGTTTTGCAATATACTAAAAAAAGAAGAAAAAAGGGCAAGGTAAAATATGTACAAAACTCTGCATAAATGAACTATGCAATTTATTACAATTGATAAAAAGAAATCAGGGAAAGGCTTAACAACAGACTTTCTTAAAATCTGTTTCCTGATTCACCTTTCCCATTTTCTTTCTCTTCGTTGCCACTGAAATATATTCTTCCAACTCTCTTTGCTAGACACTTTTTATACTACTTTTCAAATTAAAATTTGGGAGCTATGTTTTTCTGTTGGGAAAAATAGATTTGTCTATATCTATGCTTAATTACTTAGTCACTATGGTAGATAAAAGAAGAAGTAATTACACTGTTCAGGAACTGAGTACAGAAAGTAAAATTGGAAAGTATACTAAAAAAATCCACTTTTGAGGATAAATTAATTTTTAAAAAGTGGATCAGTGCCTGTACTACCCAAGGTTTGGCAATTTTATTAGAGTTTTTGCCTCCTCATGTCACCAACAATGCATCTTTGTCCAAAAGTTCACTCCCTGTTTAGTAATGGAAAGAGAATCCCGACTTGCTTGCATTTGCTTGACTTGGCATTCAGTATATCCATGGACTGTTCTTGCCCAAGATTTCCTATTTGGGTACCTTTCCATCCCCAACCTGACTGGCCTACATCAGTCTCCCCTATCCAATTATTTTCCCAAAACCTTCAAAGGGTCTATAGGTTCCATCTATAAAGAGAAAAGTTTCCTGGGTTTGCCAGCAAGTGTATGATAGTAATAAAGAGATGACACCTAGGCCCAGCCCTTCCCTAAGTCAATCTCTAAGTATCCTTCAACTAATACAAGAAAAACATTTATTTGAAAGCCATATGCCCTTAATTTAGCTTATTATGCTTAACCACCAAAACTGTTACAGCTTTGCTACTGGTCCAAATATACTGATACTTAAGTACACATCATTGTTGTTCATTCTGTTATGTCCAACTCTTCATGATCTCATGGACCACATGCCAAGCAGGCTCTTCTTGCCTCTGCTATCTCCCAAATCCATCCAAGTTCATGTTTGTGGTTTCCATAATGCTATCTGTCCATCTCATCCCCTACCATCCTCTTTTCTGTTTGCCTTGTATCTTTCCCAACATCAGGATCTTTTCCAAGGAGTCTCATCTTCTCATTAATGTAACCAAAATATTTAAGCTTCAGCTTCAGTATTTGAACTTCTAGGGAATAGTCGGAAGCATTTTTTTTTAAGTATTAACTGATTTGATCTCCTGGCTGTCCAAGAGACTCTCAAAAGTCTTCTCCAGCACCAAAATTTAAAAGCATGGATTCTGCAGTGGTCACTGTTCTTTCCCTATAGTTGTACAGCCATACATTGCTACTGAAAAAACCATAGCCTTGACTTTACTGCCCTTTATCCCAAAGTGACATTTCTGCCTTTTTAGTAAGTGTCTAAGTACACATTTGAATATATTTAGGCACCATTAGTGGCAATATTTGTTGTTGCTATTGTTTGAATACTGTTAATGGGAGATCCAAAATTCAACGTTGGACACATTTTTTTGGAAGTCCCAATAGGTAGTTCTAACTCCACAAACATCTATGGCATGTACCTTAATCACGAACTGGGCAAGCCATAGGGGGAGGAGGGATAAAGGAAGGGGCGGGTGAAATAAAGAAATGTAAACATACCAGGGAAAGCTAAAAAGCTATTCAAGTATAATATTCCAGAGGTCTCAGGAAAGCCACTTAGGCTAAACTCACCCAAGGCATCTTTCCCAGTTCAGCACAGTTTGCAGTTTCCATAAAGACCAGTCAATTCGCCCCTCGTTAAGGGAAAGGGTGGAGGGTGTGGGCTGGAGGGGGGGCGGGGCGGCATTCAGATGGGCTACAATGCAGGACCCCTGTAATGCTCCCAGTCGATCCCAATGTCACCCTTCTCCCATCCCACACCCACAGTGGGGAGGGAGGCACAGGGGGATGAGGCGGGGCTCAAAGACCCACCTGATGTCCTCTGGGTCTGCAATGACCAGGTCTGGGGATGAATGGGAGCGCACGAGGCGGGTAAAAGATACTTCTTCCTCTTCCTTCAGGAGTCCCACTTAAAGAGACAAGTTTCCCTTTGCTTGGTTCTGGGACTCCCGCACAGCACACAGTCTCCGCGGTCCCGGACACTAAGCGCTTTGGTGGCTGGGGATCGAGCCACCTGGAGTAGGCGTGCTGGCCCGCAGCAAAGCAGGCCGGGGAGTTACTTGGTTGCCTAGAAACATATGGACGCTTCCTCCCCTCGCGCTCCCTCTCCCTCAAGCCGGGGCACTCGCAGAAGGGAGGGAAACGAAGGTCTTACGTTCCTTTGTTCCGTTTCTTTCTTCTCTGTACTTGCACCACCTCTCCCCTACAAAGGCTCTGCACCCACCCCACTCTGGAAGAAAGGGAAGCCCAGAGGGACCTCCACACGGTCTCCTCCCCACTGGCCATCTGGAGAACCTGAAACACCCTGGCAGCTCAACTTCCTCAAGCTCCTCTACTTTTGCTCCCTACTTTAGCCTGAGGGTGAAGTGATCTGCTCCGCAAGGGGACTGGGTAGGCCTTGGGGGTCCTACATCTGTTCGCAAAGCGGGGGCTGCCCGCACCATCTGGAACTTAAGTAGGTATCTGAACCTGGTTTCTAAATCTCCAAGGTATTTAGGTTAAGATAAACTTTCTTGTCTAGGCAGCTTGGTGACAGTGGATAGAGTGCTGGGGCAAGTCACTTCATCCTGTTTGCCTCAGTTTCCTCATCTGTAAAATGACTTAAAGAAGGAAATAGCAAACCATTCCACTATCTCTGACAAGAAAACCCCAGATGGGGGTCACAAAGAGCCAAACACGACTGAAATAACTGAACAACAAACTGTCTTATCCAGTAGAGATGGCAGAGCAGATGCAGAGTAAGCAGGTCTCCTTAAAATGAATAATATCAAAGAATCTAGCCCTTTTAGGACCTGAAAAGTCATCCAGTTCTATCTCTTCTGGTTACAAATAAAGAAAAACCAGGGCCCAGAGAGGTTTAGTGATTTACCTAGGATCTCAAAGCAAGTTCTTGGCAACAAATTAACTACAAACCTTATCTCAACTTCCAGTCTTCAGTCATTCCTCTACTATGACATGCTTGTCTCCTAATATTCTTGAGGAATAATTTGAATGCAATAGTCCTTTAAAATATTAAATTTAACTGGGTAGAAGAACATGAGGATGGGGAGGAGTAGTGGTGATGAAAGGTCATGACAAGAAAATCTGTACTGGTTTAAAGGCTCCCCTAATGAATGGATCATGTACAATGGTAGGTTGACAAGCAGTCAAAATAGTAATATGTATAAAATTAGTGGAACTTCATTGCAAGGCTTTCTGCTTCCTTCCTTCTCAGGGCATAAAACCAATGAATCACAGGCAGAAAAGAGAACATAACAAGGAAACTCATACTTGAAACTAAATATGTAGCACCCATGCTGTGTTATCCCCAACTCATACTCACCCTGGCAGGTTGCCTGCATCCCAACATCACCTTGATGGAAGATTGCTCTGTAAATAAGTGTTCTTAAATTGTAATTTATAAGCCCCCACTAAGTGAGCTTATCTTTCAGAACCAGATATAGGTCCTGAAAGTGATGCATTCAGTGAAGGAAGCTGTATGCCTTATTAGAAAGTAGGACAACTGAACTTAGAAGCAATTCCTTTACTTCCCAGAACTGCTCCAGAGACTCCTAGGGTACAGAATCAATCCACAGAATTCCAACAAACTGCGAGCCAACCTGACATAACAGGTGTAGACGCTCAAGTCTACAATGATACTGATAGTCAAACCCTTACCAACTACCTGCTACTCTGCTATAGGAGCAGAGAGATTTGTCAGTGAGAGAATTAGGCCTGTTAGTAGACACTATGCTAAGATATGATGTTACTGGTGAATCTGAAGATAGTTACACATGTATCTAGGTGACAATACTAGAGATTATCCATGTGAAATGTGCCTTGCATGTAATTGCATATGTTCACTCCTGTACATGGGGAAGCTATGTGAAGCTAGGTGACACAGCGGATGGAGCACTGGGCTTGGAATCTGAACTCAGACATTGGCTAGTGTGTGACTCAGGGCAAGACACCTGTTTGCCTCAGTTTCCTCACCTGGAAAATGAGCTGAAAAAGGAAATGACAAACTACTCCAGTATTTTGCCAAAAAAAAACCCCAAAACACCCTCAAATGGGGTCAAAGAGTCAGACACTGCTGATAATGAAACAACATTGCCCTATATGTGAGTGTGGGCAATGTTATATATATATATATATATATATATATATATATATATATATATATATATATATATATATATATATATATATATATATATATATATATATATATATATATATATATATGTGACTATATTTGTTTGTTTTTTGTTTTTCTGTTATAGTCATTTGGCTCTGTTTTGTTTTACTACATTCATGCTGTAACAATGTCTATTTGTTCACTGCTTTGCATATATGGGAATATTTATAGAAAAATTTGACTTTATATATAGACCAATTAATAGTGTTATTGTTGCAGCTAGCTAGTTTTACCTCGTGAGTTCATCATGCTAATTGCTTTTGAATGCTGATTGCTGAGTACTATGGCTATGCATGGAGTTTTGAAATGTGCATTGTTATATTCTATATGTAGTTAGACATGTTAACACTGTAGTTTCCTCCTAAGTTGTACTCTGTATATATGTACTGTTAATGTGTGTTTGTTTTATTTTCCATGGTACTGAAGGTTGGTTACCTGGGATACCATGAAACTCACCCTTGTTTTAAAGCACTGATATTTCTGTTGATACTGTATAGTTACAAGTTTTGGACCTGCTCCAGCTATTCTTTGCAACGTAATACAAAGTTTCAGCCCAATGAAGAAATGTAACCTGAGTCCCAAAGCCCTTTGGTACGGGCTTCTCTCATTTTTGGAGATTAATTCCTTGAGCCTGAGGATTCCTCTACTTTTAAACTCTCAATAAGGCTGCCTCCACCCAGAGACAAGTCCATTCACTGTACCCAATTCTCTACCCACTTTCTTTGCCTTTTCATATGCCAGTGGACCAACCAGAGTCCTCAAAGGAGATCATCCTTTGCTCTACTACCTACCCAATACCTCCTATGATTTTGTCAAATG
Organism: Notamacropus eugenii; assembly: GCF_028372415.1. Lineage (NCBI taxonomy): Eukaryota > Metazoa > Chordata > Mammalia > Diprotodontia > Macropodidae > Notamacropus > Notamacropus eugenii. The sequence goes on from NC_092874.1 coordinate 254,361,319, forward strand.
AGTGTGGGGCGGGGAGTAAAGGAGGACTCAACTAATTGGTAGCTAGTTCTCTAAAAATCTGTTGCTGATGATCATACTGTTGGTTATCTCATGTCTGACTCTTCTTGATTCCATTTTGGGGATTTTCTTGGCAAATACTGGAATGGTTTGCCATTTCCTTCTTCAGCTCATTTTGTAGATGAGGAAACTGAGACAAACAGGGTTAAATGACTTTTTCAGGATCACATAGATAATAAATGTCTGAGTCCACACTTGAACTCATAAAGGGGAGTCTTCCTGATTCCAAGCTCAGTGACAAATTCACTGTACCACCTCAGAAATGACATAGAAAGCAGTACAAAGAGGTATGATGGAGAAAAAGAGTGTGATTAATAAGTGGCTATAGGTTTCATGGTGTTTTTGCAAACTGAATGCAATTTTGGAAAAATAAAAAAAATTGAAAAATATGATTTTAATTGCAATTTTTGACTAAGCTAATACTAATGATCACTGCTGATACTTGAGTGTAAGTTAAGAGTTCACAAAGAGCATTATATGCACTATGGATGTTTTATTATATTAATGACATTTCATGGCACATAGGAGTAATAAATACTTACTAATTGAATGATGTAACATTTTAAATTCATTAGCTATAAGTATTCAATTTATTTGAAAGCAGTTAGCAGAAGTAGGATTCTAGAGAATTTCTTTTAATAGCAGGATCAATGGATGAAAGTAAAAATATATTGTTTCATTCCTGAACAATGTAATTGATTTATATAATGGATTTAAATCATTTAGATTAATGTCCTAAAACTGCAAAGTGAAATTTCTAACTTTCAGTATATTAGCAACATAATTCTACTTCTAAGGGCTTTTATATTCCTGAAATGACAGGACTGAGATAGTTCAAATGGTAGAAGGAAAATTTACAGAGGAACTTTTCTTTTTCACAAGGTATCAGGTGGTGATAGATCTAAAGGCTTTATCAGTGGAAAAGTGACTATTTTTTATAAATTTCAGGTTTATCCCTTCAAGAAGTCAACCTTTTTCAAGGTAAGGAAATGGAAGCCATTACTTTGTGGTTAAAATCTTGGCAACATTACACATTTAACAGGTCTATTGCTTATATGCTGAAGAATAACTAAAACTACCCATGGTTTTCATATTCATATTCCCCTAGGTATGCTAACAATACGTGTAATCCTGTGTGATAGGACTATCTGACAGAGCCAACCTCAGCATGTATTAGGATAAGGCAACAAAACAAAGATATTTGCGGGGCAGGGGTACAGAGTTGAGTAACCCTAAAGCTGTACCTCCCTTGACACAGTTTTCTGGTGGCTTCAGGCTATATGGCTTCCTGGTCACCTAGAGGACGAAAAATTTCTATTGACATGTTTTGGGGGCCTTTCTAACTTGATGGATGTCCAAAGACTACATAAGTCATCATGGTCTGCCCTGATGACTGGACTGTTTTCCATATGGAGACCATTCACCCTTTCCCCACTCCACCCTCACATATCTGTAGAAGCTAAATCCCACTGTATCCTTCTTGCATATTTTTACTATGTAAATCTTCTTCTATTATCTGCTCAGTGAAATACCAGAGTGTGATTTCATTCCAACTGTTTTGCAGTGTAACCTTTCCTTGTAATTACCATGGAGACAGTGACACTTTCAAAAATTCTACCAGCCACTAACATCATAGAACTGTTTGCAAAGAATTCAGGGAAGATGAGAAGCAAGCCAAGTGATGGCATGTCAGGGTAATAGATATCAGTCCCCTTGGTGAACAAAAACACACCTTACAATCAGAGCAACTGTTTATATAGTTTGGTGGTTACATAAAGTCCAGTGATGCAAACTAAACTAAACTAAGGCTGTGATTGGTCTATAAGAAAGGTGACAGGTGGGCTATAAAACATATTGACTGGCAAGAAGGAGTCCCTAAGGGAGCAGAGACAAGATGGCAGAGTAGAAAGATGCACATACTCTAGCTCTTCCCCCATAGCTCATAAAATACCTGTAAAGAATGACTCTCAACAAATTCTAGAGCAGCAGAAGCAACGGAACAATGGAGTGGAGGAGATTTTCAGCCCAAGGTGACCTGGAAGGCAGATGGGAAAGGTCTATCACACTGGACACGGAGTGGAGCACAGCCCAGCCTTGGCTGTGCAGCACTAGGACAAATAGGACTGGAGCAGACCTTGGGGGCCAAATTGCCAGAAGCTGCAGAGGTTCTCAGATCCTTCAACCCACAGGCCACAAAGACACTTCAAAGGTCAGTGAGAGGGCTTTTTCAACTAGAATGAGAAGGGAGCAGAGTCCTCCCCTAGTCCCAGCTCCAGGTGGCAAGGAGGCAACAGCAGCAGCAGCAGTAGCAGTGGACAGTGGCAGCTGAATAACTCTGGCTGAGGTAGGCAGCAGCCAGCAGCCATTGTTGGAACCCTCATTATTAAAGCCCCTGGGGGAATTGAGCAGCTGATCTGAATCTCAGCCCTGAGCATGGTCCTGGTGTAAGGAGGAGTGCTGGCCTGGTTGAGCTGGAGGCCATTGAGGAGTAAACTCCTCTCTCTTGATTGTGCCACCTTGGAGGAACTGAGATCTTACAGGTCCCCAGAGTGTATCCTACTCATGGCAAAGGACCCAAAAGTCAAGTAACTGGTTGGGAAAATGCCCAAAAAAAGGGGGGAAAAAATAAGAGTACAGAAAGTTACTTTCTTGATGAATAGGTTTTTTCTCCCATCCTTTCAGATAAGGAAGAACAACAATGCTTATCACCAGAGGAAGATCTAAAAGTCAAGGCTTCTGCATCCCAAACATCCAAAATAAATTTGCAATGGTCTTAGGCCATGGGAGAGCTCAAAAAGGATTTTGAAACTCAAGTAAGAGAGGTAGAGGAAAAATTGGGAACAGAAATGAGAGAGATGTAAGAAAATCATGAAAAGTGAATCAACAGTTTGCTGAAAGAGACCCAAAAAAATGCTGAAGAAAATAACAAATAGGCTAGCTCAACTGGCAAAAGAGATCCAAAAAGCTAAAGAGGAGAAGAATGCTTTAAAAAGTAGAATTAGTCAAATGGAAAAGGAGTTTTAAAAGCTCACTGAAGAAAATAGTTCTTTAAAAATTAGAATGGAACAGATGAAAGCTAATGACTTTATGAGAAAACAAGAAATTACAAAACAAAACCAAAAGAATGAAAAAATGGAAGATAATGTGAAATATCCTATTACAATGGAGGGGAAGATGAGAGGTAGGTGATGGGTTTTACTTGAACCTTATTTTCATTGGTATTAGCTCAAAGAGGGAATAATATACACAATCACTTGAATATAGAAATCTATCTTATCCAATAAGGAAAGGAGAGGTGAGGAAACCAAGTAAGGGTGGGGGTGGGGGGGACTGACAGAAGGGAAGGTAGACAGAAGCAAAACATTGATGAGGAGGGAAAACGTGTAAAGGAGAGAGAGGATAAAGAGAAGAAAGAATAGAATGAAAGGAAATACACAGGTAGTAATCATAACTATGAATATGAATGGGTTTAACTCTCCCAGAAAACAGAAGCTAATAGCAGAATGGATCAAAAACCAGAATCCTACAATATACTATTTACAAGAAACTCACCTGATGCAAAGAGACACACACAGAGTAAAGGTTAGAGACCAGAGCATAACCTATTATACTTCAGCTGAAGTTAAAAGAAAAAAGCAGAAGTAACAATCCTAACCTCTGACAAAGTAAAAGCAAAAATAGACAATTAAAAGAGATAAGGGTAAGGTAAGATAAATAAGTAATATCAACACTAAATTATAAGCACCATGTGATATGGCATCCAAATTCTTAAAGGAGAAATTAAATGAGTTACCGAAAGAAATAGACAGTAAAACTCTACCAGTGGGGGACCTCAACTGCCCCTTCTCAGAACTCGATAATTCCAACCAAAAAATAAATAAGAAAAAAACTAAGGTCGTAAATAGAATATTAGAAAATTTAGATGTGACAGGAATATACATTTTTCTCAGTAGCACATGGCACCTACACAAAAATTGACCATGTAGTGAATTGTAAAACTTCAAAATCAAATGTAGAAAGGCAGAAATATTAAATGTATTCTTCTCAGATCATAATGCAATAAAAAGTGCATTCAACAAAGGGCAGTGGAAAGATAGATTAAAAATTAATGGGAAACTAAATAATCAAATCGTAAAGAATAAATGAGTCAGAAAACAAATCATACAAATAATAATTTCATTATAGAGAATGACAACAATGAGACAACATACCAAAATTTATAGAATGTAGGCAAAGCAGTACTTAGAGAAAAATTTCTTTCTCTAAATTCTTACCACAATAAAATGGAAAAAGAACAGATCAATGAATTGTCCATGCAACTAAGAAAAATTAGCAAAAGAACAAAAATCCTCAACTGAGCACCAAATTGGAAATCCTGAAACTTATAGGTGAGATTAATAAAATTAAATACACACACACACACACACACAGAGAGAGAGCTAATAAAACCTAGAAGCTGGTTTTATGGAAGAAAAACAATAAGATACATAAGCCATCAGCTAATTTGACTTAAAAGAAAGAAAAAACTAAATATCTAGTATCAAAAATTAAAAGGGTGAAATTAACACCAACGAAGAAGAAATTAAAGCACTCATTAGGAAATGCGTCAATAAATCTGATAATCTGAGTGAAATCAATGAATATTTACAAAAATATGAATTATCTGGATTAACAGAATGCCTAAATAGCCCTGTCTTAGAAAAAGAAATTAAACAAGCCATTCATGAACTCCCTAGGAAAAAATTTCCAGGGCCACATAGGTTCACGAGTGAATTCTACCAAACATTTAAAGAACAATTAATTCCAATGCCATATAAGATATTTGGAAAAATAGGTGAAGAAGGCATCCTATCAAATTCTTTTCATGATATAAATGTGGTGCTAAAACCTAAACCAAGAAGGGCTAAAACAGAGAAATAAAATTATAGACCAATGTCCCTAATGAGTATTGATGCAAAAAAATTTGAACAAAATTGTATTAAAGTGATTATAGTAAGATATCACAAGGATTATTCACTATGTATTTATGCCAGGGATGCAGGATTGATTTAATATTAGGAAAACTATCAACACAATTGACCATATCAATATCAAAACCAACAGAAATCATATGATTACCTCAACAGATGGTAAAAAAGAAAAGCTTTAAAAAAAAAATACAGCACCCATTTATATAAAAAAACACTAGAGAGCATAGGAATAAATGGGGTCTTCCTTAAAATGATAAGCAGATTCTATCTAAAACCATCAGCAAGCATAATCTGTAATGGGGATAAGCTAGAAGCCTTCTCAGTAAGATCAGGGGTAAGACAAGGATGCCCATTATCACTACTATTATTCAATAGTGTTAGAAATGTTATCCACAGCAATAAGACAAGAAAAAAAAATGAAGGAATTAGAATATGCAGTGAGGAAACAAAATTATTACTCTTTGCAGATGATACGATGATATGTTTGGAGAACCCTAGAGAATCAACTAAAATAACTACTTCAAATAATGAATAACTGTAACAAAGTTTGAGGACATAGGATAAACCCCCATAAATCAGCATTTTTTTATATGACCAACAAAGACCAGCAGTAAGATACAGAAAGAGAAATTCCATTTAACATTACTGTAAACGTTACAAAATACTTGGACACCTACCTCCCAAGACAAACCTAGGGGAACATTATGAACATAACTGCAAAATACTTTTCACACAAAGTCAGATCTAAACCATTGGGAAAATACCAATTGCTTAGGGGTAGGCCAAGCCAATACAATAAAAATCACAATTCTGCCTAAACTAATTACTTATTCAGTGCCATGCCAATCAAACTACTGAGAAAGTATATGATAGAGATAGAAAAAATAAAATTCATCTGGAAGAACAAAAACATCAAAAATATCGATGGAATTAATGGGGGAAAAATACAAAGGAAGGTGACCTAGCGATACCAGATCTCAAATTGTATTGCAAAGCAGAAATCATCAAAATTCTCTGGTACTGGCTAAGATATAGAGGGGTGGATCAAATTCTATTAGGTATACAAGGCAGTAGTCAATGACCATAGTTACCTGGTATTTGATAAATCCATAGACCTCAGCTTTTGGGATAAAAACTCATTATTTGATAAAAAAAAACTGCTGGGAAATCTGGAATAAGACACAAACCAGGCATTGATCAACATCTCACATCATACACCAAACTAAGATCAAAATGGGTGCATGATTTAGACATAAAAGGTGATACCATAAGCAAATTAGAAGAGCAAATAATAGTCTACTTGTGAGATCTATGGGGAAGGGAAGAATCCAGGACCAAATAAGAGACAGAGAGCATCACTAAACGTAAAATAGATAGTTTTGATTATATTAAATTAAAAAGCTTTTGAACAAGCAAAACCAATGCAACTAATATTATAAGGAAAGTAGAAATTTGGGAAACAATGTTGACAGCAAATATCTCTGATAAAGGTCTCATTTCTCAAATACATAGAGAATTTATTCAAATTTATAAGAATATAAGTCATTTCCCAATTGATAAATGGTGAAAGGTATAATGTTAATTAGAGTTGAAGATCTTCCCGCCTATCAATAGGCCTTACATGAAACCCATTAAGGGAAGCGTTTGTTAATTTCAATGAGACACTAGGGCAGGAGGGTCATGATGCTCTCCAGCTCTGAAAAGTGTATGCCTCTAAGAAGAGGTTTTGCTTTTGTCACTGTTATTGAGATTTGAAAACCCAAATGTTGGTGCTTCTCTCTCTGTAGGTATGTATGTAATGTTCAGACAGTTGGATCTGTCTCTTGGTCTGTATTTATGATCAGACAGAAGCCCTGTCTGTTGATCTTTATTTTTCTGCTTTTATTTTCTCTGTTGGTGAATGTAATTAAAATAGATTGTTGATCCCTCAAAAGTTGCTTTCCTTTCAGAAAAGCAGATTTAAGAACCTGTGCAGCAGGCCCTCCTGTGTATGCTTGCTGCTACAAAAGGATATGAATGGTTAGTTGTCAAGTGAAGAAATCAAAGCTATCTATAAGCATATGAAGTGCTCTAAATCACTTTTGATTAGAGAAATGCTAATTAAAAACTCTGAGGACCACCTCATACCTATAAGATTGGCTAATATGACAAGAAAAGGAAAATGATAAATGTTGGAGAGAATGTGGGAAAATTGGGATGCTGATGTACTGTTAGTGGAGTTACGAAATGATGATGATCAATGAAATGATCCAACCATTCTGGAGAGCAACAAACTGTGCATACTCTTTGATCCAGCAATACCACTGTGAGGTCTGCATCCCAAAGAGATCACATAAAAGGACAAAGGATCTACATGTGCAAAAATTTATAGCAGCCCTTTTGGAGGTGGCAAAATATTGGAAACTGAGGGGGTGCGCATCCTTTGGGGAATGGCTAAACAAGTTGTGTTTGTTGTATGAATGTAATAAAATATTATTATACAACAAGAAATGCTGAACAGACAGATTTCTGAAAAATCTGCAAAGACTTGTACAAATTGATGGAAAGTCAAATGAGCAGAACCAGGAAAATATTGTACATAGTATCATTGACATTGTGTGACTATGCATGACTCATCTCTTCTCAGCAACACAGTGATCCAAGACAGCATAAAGGGCTCACAAAGGAAAATGCTATCCACTTCCAGATAAAGAACTGAAGGACTCTGAATGTAGAACAAAACATTTTTTTCATTTACTTCTTTCTGTTTGCATTACTATGCTAATTGATAGATTCAGGAAGACCCAAATCAAATCCTGTTCCAGATAAGACCCTGAGCAACTCATTTGACTTATCTCAATTTGTTTACTATGAAATGACATAAAATAACAGTACTTAACTAATAAGTTTGTTGTAAGAAAAATTCAATACCAAGTATAAAGTGTTTTGCAGATCTTTTAAGCAGTTTATAAACGTTCTAGCTACCTTTGTGATGTTATCTTTATTCTCCTCTCCCCTCCCCTTCTCCCCCCTCCACCTCCCCCACCCCCCGTGCCCCAGCTTTGGGTCAGGGTTTCCTGCCTCTGTCCAGCTCAGTTCTTAATCATTCTTTCAAAGTTACCACTCCCAAAGTCATGTCAGACGCCTGGAGCTTTCAGGGTGGGGATCTGATTGCGAGGCCACAAGACGTGATGGAGGCTGGGGACCAGAACTGAGGAGTATGGAAGTGAGGCAGGTGTGGGGCAAGGATGATGGAGGAATACTGGAGAAACAACCAGAAGTTGGACTAATACTTTAGATATCCTGAACAAGGCTCCAAGAGGAAACAGCATGGCAAACCCAAGAGTGCAGTTGGAAGGGGGAAGAGAGGGAGGGCACAGGAACAGACAAAACTGGAGGTGGGGCTAGGATGGGTGGAGAGGGGCAAAGTCTGACTAAGGTAGGGGCAGGGCTTTGGGCTGGTGTGGACCACGAAGTGAGGGCGTGACTAGGGCGTGGTCAAGGCGGGGCAGAATCAGCCGTTGAGGGGCGTTAGTGCCTGTTGGGAGATTGCTGAGGTGTTCCAGTCCCTTCAGGATCTCAGTGACTCAAATCCCTAACCCATGAAGTTGAATCATAGGTTCCCCTGGCTATGGGCCCTGATTCTGGCCTTTATGGTCACACAATCATACCCCCAAACACCAACAATCACGGATCCCAAATTTATCGAGGATTGTGTCAATATCCACAATGAGATGCGATCTAAAATCAGGCTGGCTGCTGGAAACATGAGATACATGGTGAGAAAGAACTGGGTAGCATGGTGATAATTAATCCTAGTTAACATTTATCTAGCACTTTCTGATTTACAAAGCCTGTATTTTGTTTGAACCTCAAAAGAACCCTATGAGGCAGATCGCATAGGTATTCTTATCCCCATTTTACAGATGAGGTAATCAAAGTCTGGAGAGAAGCAAAGGTAAATAATCTCATAGACTTTGAGCTGGAATGGACCTTCGAGGTCATTTTAGTACAACTGCTCATTTTTCGGATGAAGGAATCAAGACTGAGTGGTAAAACCTTTGTCAAAAGGTCGCACAGGCCGTAAGTGATGGAACCAGGGTTCAAACCTGGGTACAGAACTCCAAATCTAGCAGTCTGCCCATTGCATAATGCTGTATGGTAGTATCTATAACAAGAAGGAATTTTTAAAAACCATACTAATCAGACTAATGTCTAGCCTCTTCATTTTCCAGCTGAGAAAACTGAGTACTCCCAAGGTCACACAAATAGTGTCAGTCCTCAGATTCATGGCCAGGACTCCTGATTCTAAATCAATGTTCTTTACCATTATATCAAAGTAGCACAAGTATCTTCCTTGACTGAATTGCTTCCTCTTACTCCTTCCCCTCCCCTAATATAATTGTAATCATCACAGTTATTTTGCAACTGTTATATGTAGAGGTTGGGAACACTTTGCCATTTTCCCAGTACTTTTAAATTTTTTCAATAGTATGTTTAGATAATTGACTATTAAATCTTGATTGTATGCCATATCATTTTCTCTTTATTATCATGCTTTGCTCTCCTTTGTCATAAATGCTGATCTTTACTCTTTGTGGATGGTCTGACTACGTACAGGAAGCCAACTCAAAAATAACTTCCATGTCAATAATGTCTGCAATTTCTCTTCATCCTCACCTTTTTCAATCTTTACATTTTAGTCAAATATCAGAGTGTTTGATAATCTGATATGGGAAGGTTATCAAGCCTTAATCAAATTTCTCTACCACTTCATCCTCAGCAACTAGCTTTGTTACTTAAACTGCAGTTATTTTAATGGCGGTCTTTTACAAGCACTTCTCATTAGTCCAGTGATATTTGAAGACCAAATGTCTCGTTAAATAATGCTTCTGGGAGTTTTCGGACATAAGACAAAACTCACTCAACTATTCCTTTTTTTCCTCTCCAAGGATGAGCTTAGGGGCCACAATTCCATTCAACTATAACTTTCTTCCTTCTCCCAGTTTTGTTGAGGGCAAAAAGAGATAGGATTTAGCTTCTCCATAGGACTGAAGACCTTTAAAAATGTTTTCTTTATTTCATGTGCTGCCATAGACAAAAGAATTCCACACATATTTGGTATTCAAACAAGATGGCTAGCCCACTGGAGTTGCACTCTCTGCAATAGAATTTGAATGTTTGGCAGTTCAGCTTGAGAAAGGACCTCAGTGTCTGGTACCTTCTTTTGCCAAGTGATCTTCAAAATCTTTCTAAGACAATTCAAATAAAAGTGATTCAGTTTCCTGTCATGGCCCTGGTATACTGTCTAGGTTTCACAGGCTTACAACAACAAAGTCAGCACAATGGCTCCGTCAGCCTTCAAATTAGTAGGCAATTTAATATCTCTTCTCTCCATACTTTCCTTTGGAGCCTCCCAAACACTGAACTAGCTCTGGCAATGCCTGCATCAACTTTATCATAAATGTGTACATCCCTGGAAAGTATACTGCCATGATAAGTGAACTTAATTCACAGCATTCGAAATTTCATTTACTGTAACTAATGATTCCACGTATGGATGGTGTGATGCTAGCTGGTGGAGAACCTATATTTTCTTGGTGTTAATTAGTAGGCCAAAATTAGCACAAGCAACAGAGAAATGATTCATACTTTGTTGTATCTCAACCTCAGAGGCTGCATTGAGTATACAATCATTTGTGAACAAAAAGTCTTGAAGTAACTCTCCCGACAATTCAGTATTGACTTGTAGCCTTTTCAAGCCAAATAATTTACCATCAATTTGATAGAAGAGTCTGATGCTGATTTTGTCCTCAGTGAAGAAGTCTAACAACTATCATGTTGGTAAATCCTGTGGAATTCTCCCTTGTTTCATTTAGTGGCTTCTGAATTTCCCCACCATTTTCATTAAACCAATCTTGATGCTTAAGGAGTGTTTTGAGCCAAATGAATTAATTCAGGGCTGTTCACCAAATCTCTGATCAATGCCCAGTCCTTTTCTACTCCATTGTTGCCAAATGTGTATTAGCTCAGTTGTCCCTCCACCTTAGCAAAAAAGTGCTCATTCTAGGAGAAGCTCTCTGATCTGTTGACATTGTCTTCTGGTAGCCATTTTCACTTGCAGTCACCACTTTTGTTGAATATAAATATTTAGCTTGAATAGTTTGTGATCAGTCTAGCACCATGCAAGACAGATCACCTCCATAACTCTCATATCCTGTCTGTCTCTTTTCCTTACAATGACACAGTCTATTAAATGCCAGTGCTTGCTGAAATGGTGGATCCATGAAGTTTTATTGCATTTAGGTAAAAGGAAGAGAGTGGTTGGTGATGAGGTCTTAAGATGCACAAGTCTTCAGCAGTAAGTGACAATTGCTGGGCTGTTTCTGGCTCCATGTCTCCCAAGGATTCCTTGCCATTTCTGGTGGTCTGTGCCTACTCGGGTATAAAAGTCATCCAGAATTATAAGCTTGTCCTCTTCTGGCACATTGATGATAAGGGTCTCCAGGTTTTCATAAATATTTTCTTTGACCTCATCAGAGTTCATCATGGTGAGAGCATAGGCACTGATGATGGGGTGGCATAGCACTTTCCTGTAGGTAGCAATCACATTGTCATGAGTCTGTCATTTGCCCCTTTTGGAAGGTGTACAAGCTTGTTGACTAGATGAGTTTTGATTGCAAAACCAGTGCCAGCTTTACAATGTTCCCCACCACTACAGCCACTCCAGAGAAAGGTGTATCCAGCCCCAACTTCAGCAAGCTGGCCTTCACTGGCAGCCTTGTTTCACTCAGGGTTGCTATTTGGATGCAATACCTGCTGAGCTCTTTTGCAACAGGAGCTTTTCATCTTTCCAGTCTACTGGATACCATGTTGTTCATAAAAGTATGTGCATCTATGTACTGATGATCAGTGGAATCATCTTTGCAAAAGTTTGTGTGTGTGTGTGTGTGTGTGTGTGTGTGTGTGTGTGTGTTTCAACTGCAAAATGGTAGTCTTACCTACTGTGGCAAGCAGGCCAGGATTGGGTGAAGCCGACAATTTTTGGAACGCTTTTTCTTGGCCCCTCCTCATGCCAGGAGGTGAGCAGTAAGATCCATAAAAGGCTGCTCAGCCAGGGGGCTGCTCAGTCCCACTGAAGTTTCCAATGAGAAGACTGGGCCACTGGTGTGCAGGGTTGTGACTACAATTCCCAGTGTATCCATATCCATTGCTTCATCACTTGCCTGTCACCACAGGATTTTGAGGTAGGCAAAAAAAATGGTAAAATGGTATGGGTGATGATTTTTGATTCATACGTAAATTGGATTTAAGTGAGGCAGAATTGTTCAAAGTCATCGGCCTCACTCTCTTGCAGAGTCATTGGAGTCCAGTGGCATGACAAAAGTCAAGATGACTGGAGTTGACTTAGTATGCAGTGGATAACCTTAGTTATCTTCAATGTCTGACCCGGGGGCTCAAGACCACATGTGACCTCTATATCTTTGGGTGTGGCCTTTTGATTGAGTTCAAGTTTCACACAACAAATCCTTTTATTAAAGGGATTAGTTCTGTGAAGTTTGGATTCAGTCAAAGGGAGACACTTGAGGACCTAGAGGGCCATATGTGACCTTGAGGCTGTAGGTTCCCAATCCCTGAAAACACTCCACAGCATCTACTTCAGCTGCCTTCATGACTGTTGGAACAAGTTGCTCTCAACTGTCCATTCCACTGGGGAAGTCTTCACATGCTTGAGGTAGGCACCCCCTAACACTTTGATGGTAACCTGTTGGTTATTCTCAAACTGGTCTAGCCTGTCTGCTGAGATGGTTTACCAGAGTGTGGCCACTGAGCATGCTACAGCTTCTTGGAGTCACAAGTGAGAGTTGGGTGAATCAGGTAGACAGAGAAGGAGGAAAGCAGCCCTGAATAGGGCTCAGTAGCCTTCCCACCATCTAAGTATTACCTGATTATTTTTACTTTCTTCAGTTTTAGTATCAGTCAGTCAACCAGCATTCATTAAATACCCACTATGTATTGGGACAAGTACTGGGGATATAAAGAAAGTAAAAACAAAAAAACAACAAAAAAAACCCAGCCCCTGCTCATAAGGAACTCATAGTCTAGTTAGGGAGACAATATTCAAAGAACTATGTATTAACAAGATGTATACAGGATAAATTGGAAATGATCTCAGGAAAGGTGAAAGCATTAAAGGGGATCAGGAGATCAAGAAAGTCTTTTTGCAGAAGGTGGGACTTTAGTTGAATCATGAACAAAACCAGGGAAGCCAAGATATCGAGATGATGGGGAGAGACTAGCAGGCATGGGAGACATCCAGTATGGGTCCAGGCAAGGATGACAATGTTGTTGAATCATGGAGCACATTGGGGGTGGAGGCATGAGGTTTAAGAATGAGGTTGGAAGGAGCCAGGTTATGTAGAGCTTTGAACACTAAACAAAGTATTTTATATCTCATCCTGGAGGCAATAGGAAGCCACTGAAGTAAATTGAACGGTGTAATGGTAATTTAAATGGGAAGATCTTTTCCATTTATTAATAGGCCAGTGTGACATGCTTAAATCACATGGAATCCTGAGTCTCATGAGTAAATCACATGGAACAGGAAGGGGTGGAGCAGGAAGGGTAGAAGAGGAAGAGAGCAGAGCTGAGAGAAAGTTGGTCATGAGAGCAATCAGAACTGAAGGATTCGGGCAAGCCCACAGTTGGCTCTGAGTAACAGAAGGGCATTTTGTTTAAGGGGAGCATGTCTGTGATTTGTTTAAGGGACCTGATTTGTGGGAAACCTACCAGAGGGAAGGTTTAGAGATAGTATTGTTCTCTGCATTGCTATTGTGTATAGATTCCTTTGTTACTTTAATGGATTTGGCTTTCTGGTGTCTGAATAAATGTTTTGGTTCTGTCTTCTATGTGCAGAGTCTGTTGTATCTCATGATTCAGAATTGTACCCGAATATTGCTTACTGTGAATATTGAGTTGGCGCCACAAATGGGGAGACTGGAGAGGGTGACATTGTCAAACCTGGGCTTTAGGAAGATCAGTTTGACAGCTGAGTGGAGGATGGAATGTAGTGGGGAGAGACTTGAGGCAGAGAGACCAAAAGGCAGACTACTGCAATAATCTAAGTATAAGGTTATAAAGGCATGCACTAGGGCTAATCACTCAGTCAAACAGCATTCATTAAGCAACTATATGCCAGGCACTTTTCTAAGTACCTAGGATACAGAAAAAGGCAAAAACCCAAAACACAAACAATAGTCCTTGCTCTCAAAGAGCTCATTTTCTTTTGGTGTTTTAGGATTTTTATTGTATGCTTCCCTCTTGCCCTCCTCTTCCTCTCCATCTCTCACTCTTATTCTAAGACTGACCCACTTTGAAGTCAGACGAATCCTATTTAATGTATTTTTATGCAAGTGGCCAGTGGTAACACTTCCCAGCCTGATTACACTCTTCTCTTCAGTCATTTTCTGGCTTGTCGTAATTCTGAGTTCGCAGTTCTCCACCATTCACGTCTGTACAGCATCATGAGGAACTGAACGCTTGTTATTTGAAGTAATGATTAGTCTAGAATTATTGGCATTTGTAGCAACAAACAGTGTGGAATCTTTGAAATAATTATGTAGTTTTTGAAATACAATGTAACTTTATCTCCTCCTACTTGAATCAAGGGAGAATTCACTGTCCTTCTGCCATATCTGTCTAGGGTCCAGTAATCCAAAATGCTGATCTTTCACTTCAGTGTCATACAACTGCATTTCCTATCAATTATTCATCCACCCCTCCATTCCACACCTGCTTCTGTCATCTAATTCTGAACTTTGTGTCTTATTTCTTCATCCCTGTTTGCTCTCTCATCTGTGCATTGTTTATTGCATCTTAACCTGTATTATTGCTACTTATATCCACGTTATCTCCTTTTTTATTCAACTGTGTATTTCTTGGGTCAAAGTCAATGAAAATATAGTAAGTGCCAAATATGCGTTAGGCCCTCTGCTAAGCAGTGGAATCAATTTCTGTTTTGTAGATTTGTAATCCATCTTTAATGAAAACTTTCTAGAATGGAGCAGGGAAATTTGTTTTAAAGCAGGATGCTTATTTAGGCAAAAAAATGCATGCTTAATACTCTAACTACAAAATAGAGTGCTGAGCACAATATAAATGCTCAGTAAATATTTCATTGACTGCTCTGGTTTTTGAAGGAAATAAAAGACATGGGTAAAATGAGACTTTAAAATATTTCATTTTCATATGTAGACAAGTGGAGATTATAGTTGTTAGGTTTGAAAACACATCCAAGAGACAGCAACTGTCTTTGTTCTTTTAAGGCAAATCTCAACCTCTTTCTAGAATTGAGAATGTATAGTCATGTAAAATGGAAACCTGAGGTCTATTTTAATGTTTCATACATCAAGGTGTTTTGTAGCTATAAGAAACATCAGCAGACAAGTTTGACAAAATTTTCAAAGACCACTATACAAGTACTAGCCTGGCAATGGACAATCTGCCTGTTATCTATGAACCAGCCTAATTCAGAGAAGTTCATTTCTAGGTTGATTGAAAGGTGATGAGTCATTCATTTATTCATTCATTCATTCGTTCATTTCATTCGTTTGTTTGTCACAGCAACTCACCAAGACCATCCACAATGGTGCAGAAGGTTTGTAATTGGTGTCAGTATGAGGCATATCCACATTGACAACATGGAGCACTGATAAGTTACTTAAAGTAACCAAGGAGATTAGAGTATACTTTTAAGGAACAAACAGCTAAGACTACACATTTGTGTTTTACAAGAATAATAAATGTAAACTTTCAAAAAAATTGTTATTTTACTTCAATTCCTAACTATGCACAATTTGGTTGTTTTTATTTTTCTCTTTCAGACTTGGGATCCTGCTTTAGCAAAGACTGCTAGAGCATGGGTAAAAAAATGTGTTTTCCAACATAATATTCATATTGGCCATAAATATCAATGCCATCCTGTTTTTAAAACTGTAGGAGAAAATATGTGGATGGGCACATATACCAAACATGTTCCCAGAAATGCTACTACTGAATGGTTCAGTGAAGTTGATCATTATGAGTTAGGCTTCAGGAAGTGTTACAGACGATACTGTGGCCATTTCACTCAGGTAAATATCTTTTATTCTTTTGCCAATTTCTCTTATTGAAAACCATGAATAAAACAATATTTAAAAAATCAACTTTGAAAAAAATTTTTGAATACTGTGTTCCTTCTGCAGAGATTCCAAAATATGCCTAGATGTGATTTATTTGTTTTAATGATTCCATACCAAATTTATAAAAAACAATTAACCTTCTACCCCAAATCTCTCTTTGGAAATATTTCCAAATATACATATAGATGTACATACGTACATATGTTCATTGTAACTATCATGTGCTGTTATGTAAACAAAAATTATGTGTTATCATGCCCCCAAAATATTTACAGTGTACTTGGGATGATAAAAAAAAAAAAACGTAAGTTTTTGCAAAATTATCAGGTCCAAGATCAAATGGTCTTATAGATTTGATCAGAGTTGGAAGATGTTTATCTGAGAGTGCTTCCTGGAGAGAAACATTGTTGACTTGAAGGAAATAATGCACAAGGTCTGGAAAAGAGTAGGAAGTTGGATGTGCCAAATGAGAAATAACAGACAAAGGAGTAGAACTGAGAGCAGAAATGATTAAATTAAGGAAAAGAATATTCTAAATATTTCCCAGGAGTGTATATTATTAATTCATTTGTATTTCAGAAACCCATACTGAAACTGATTCCATTAATGAAAACTCCTTAAAACCATTTGCTGTGCTCTCTTCTTTATACCCGAAGGGAACCCCAAAGGGAAAGGACCCTCACTCCAGGATTCTCCTTCATTCATTATCATACCCTGCTGACTAATATAATGCTTTATTTGTATAGCAGTAGAAAGACGGGTTTTGTGAGATCACTTTCAGAAATAATTCTTTTGGAGAAGGGAGGTTGCTGAGGTACCCAAGAAATACTAAATGACTCATTTCATGGCTGCCCCCAAAAGTACAGTTTATTCCCAAATGGTCATGTAATGTAAGCATTGCCTTATAATTTTCAGGGTGTTTTATTTTTAAATCCATTTTCCTCTAGGTTGCCTGGGCTGCTTCCTATAAAATTGGCTGTGCTCTTAAAATGTGTCCTAATTTAGGAAAACATATTGCAATGTTTGTGTGCAATTATTCACCTGCGTAAGTAATTATGTTGTTTAAAACTTTTTAAAATGGAAATTAATTGTAGATTTGTTTGCTATTAAGAAGAGTAACAGTAAGACCTATAGGATTATGTAGTTCAAGTAGAAGAAATCATATAAAAAGGGGTTGGGGAGCAGTACTACGTGGAAGAAGACATAACAATGTAACCCTGTATAACACTGTCCTCTACCTCTTCCACAGATCATTGAGGCATTGTCATAGAGATGTTGGAGGACCAAATATGGACATGCTTGTCTAGAACTGTGGTTTTCAAAGGGTGTATAATGACTTGTGTCCTGCAATTTTCTTTTGTTAGTTGTGATGCACAATTTTGCTTTATACATATTTATTTAGAACTTCATAAACTAGAAAGTATCTATTTTGGCCACCATAAATCCAGCTCCTTTTGTATTTAACAGATAACTCTATGAACCATGTTAACATGTGATTTTCTAAGTCAGTATGTAGCCAGCGGACAGCCTTACGCACAGTTTAGTGACCCTCTTTCCATTTTAATTTGACATCATGTTCTAGATTCATAGTAAAACATTGCAATGATTAGAGTTTTAAGTTTCTCACTGTTGTTTTCCTTTACAATGCTGAAGTCATTTTATAAATTGTTTTCCTGGTTCTGCTCCCTTTACTATGCATCTGTTTATACAAGTCTTCCCAGGTTTCTCTGAATCTATCCCTTCCATACTTTCTTAAGTCACAGAAATATTCTTTTTATTATTTTAATTAATTAATTTGTAGTTGTCAGCATTCACTTCCACAAGATATTGAGTTCCAGTTTTTCTCCCCATCTATCCCCTCCACCCACCCCAAGACAGCATGCATTCTGATTACCCTTTCCCTCAATATTCCTCCCTTCTGTCACACTCCTCCCTTCTCTTATCCCTTTCCCCTCTGTTTTCTTGTAGGGCAAGATAGATTGCTGTATCTTATTGCCTGTATATCTTATTTCCCAGTTGCATGTAAAAGTAATTTTTAAAATTCACTTTTAAAACTTTGAGTTCCAACTTCTCTCCCTTCTTTCCTTCTGACCCATCCCCACTGATAAGACAAGCAATTTGATATAGATTATACCTGTATAGTCACACAAAACATTTCCGTAACAGTCATATGGTGAAAGACTATATTTACCTCTATCCTATCCTGCTCCTCATTTATTATTTTCTCTCTTTTGACCCTGTCCCTCCTCTACTTACTGCCTCCTCATCTGCCTTCCCTTCTATTATCACCTCCCACCCCACTCCAGCCCTTATCCCCTTCCCCCCTACTTTACTGTAGTGCAAAATAGATTGTCATGCCAAATTGAGTGTACATGTTATTGCCTCCTTAAGCTAAATTAGATGAGAGTAAAGTTCAATCTTTCCCTCTCACCACCCTCCTCTTCCCCTCCATTGAAAAAGATTTTTCTTGCCTCTTTTATGTGAGAGATAATTTACCCCATGGGAGAAGTGAGGCTGGTGACCTTGCACAGCCCTCCCTCACTCAAAATAAAGTCAAGTGCAAGTCATGTTATCATTTCTGTGATGGCATGGTCTTCTTCAGCAATGAAGGATGAATACAACAATGTGTGAGTAGACACAGCTGCCTGAATGGGGACCCAGTTGGCTGGGTAACTCAACTCCTCCTTTCCTGTCTATCTTCCCCTCCCCTTCTCCTCTCCAAAGGAAGGTAAATTTGGATGGCCAGAGGATGCTGTTAATGTGGGATTTACTGGCTAGATTTTTCCTTTCCCTTCCTTTCCCAAAACCTTAAACATTACTGCACTCTGAAGCCCATAGATTGGACAACACTAGATCCTGCCCAAGCTCTACTTAAGGGCTGTTTTTTGGACCCTCCTGGCTTAAGAGTGATTATCAATAGTAACTGTTGCTGTTTTCCTCCAAGCCTGGTGTAGTTATTTTCTTTGCCTCATTAAAGGAGCCTTCCCCTGATGACTTCTTAAAGAGGCCTATTCACTGAATGGGCATTACCTCACCCTTTGTGAGTACCTGAATGGACCTTGGCCTAATGGGGCCAAAGTCTCCCATTGCATCCTGGGTCATCTTCAGTCACCCTGATGAATATCTGGTCACTGGATTCAGATGGCTCTGGAGGAGAAGTGAGGCATATGACCTTGCACAACTTTCTCTCACTCAAAACAGTTAAGTGTAAGTCATGTCATCATTTCTCTGCCAGCATGGTCTTCTTCGGCAAGGAAAGACAAACACAACAACAACAAATTCACCCAATTCTACTTTTCCCTTTCTCCTTCTCCCAATGTATTGCTCTCTCACCCCTTAATATTATTTTTTAAATAACATCCCTTCCTATTTAACTCACTCTGTGCCATCTGTCTATGTATGTAATCCCTCCAACTACCCAAATACTGAGAAGAGTCTCAAGAGTTACAAATATTATCTTTCATGTAGGAATGTAAACAGTTCAACTTTAGTAAGTCCCTTATGATTTTTCTTTCCTGTTTACCTTTTCATGCTTCTCTTGATTCTTGTGTTTGAAAGTCAAATTTTCTATTCAGCTCTGCTCTTTTCATCAAGAATTCTTGAAAGCTCTCTATTTCCCTGAATGACCAATTTTTCCCCTGAAGTATTATACTCAGTTTTGCTAGGTAGGTGATTCTTGGTTTTAATCCCAGTTCCTTTGACTTCTGGAATATTCTATTCCAAGCCCTTCGATCTCTTAATGTAGAAGCTGCCAAATTTTGTGTTATCCTGATTGTATTTCCATAATACTTGAATTGTTTCTTTCTGGCTGCTTGCAATATTTTCTCCTTGCCTTAGGAGTTCTTGAATTTGGATACAATATTCCTAAGAGTTTTTCTTTTGGGATTTCTCAGGAGATGATTAATGAATTCTTTTGATATTATTAAGAGCTTTCAGAAATCAGCATAATTTTAATTCATTTAGTAATAACATATTCATAGAATTTAAAAATAAACAATTGACATGATAACTATTGATAACTACCTAACTAATGAATATTATTGTTTTTGTAGAGGGAATATTGTTGGAGAGGCACCTTATACAAAAGCTTACTATTGCGCCCTTTGTGAGGAAGGAGATACTTGTGAAAACAATCTTTGCAGTAAGCAACAATGATTACAAAAACTAACAATTGCAAATTACAAAAAACAATTAAATGGGATAAGAGGATTTCCACAGTTGAATGAGTTTAAAAGTTTTAGCTTCTCACTGAGTCACAGAACGTTAGAAGAAATAAAAATAACAATAATAATTTGCATAGTTCTTTAAGGTTTGCAAAGCACTGTATAAAGATTTGTCTCATTTTATTCTCACAGCAGTCTTGTGAGCTGTTATTACACTCATTTTACAGATGAGAAACAAAGGTTTAAGGGATTTGCTTAGTCAAATTTGAACTTCTTGACCAGGGCTCTATTCACTGTGCCACTAACTCATACCCAAACAAGAATATATTCTACAATATATTCCACAAGTAGGCCTCCAGACTCCATTTGACAGGGAACTCATTCCCTCTGAATTCCCTCATTTCACTTTTGGTTCTCATTATTTGGAAGGTTCTTTTCTTATATTGAGCCTAATTTTGCCTCTGCAATTTTGTTATTACTTTTTGCGTTTGTCCTTCATTCTCAAAAAGGAGCATGACATCAAGATGATGACATGACTTGCCGTTGACTTTGAGTGGAGTGAAGGAGACTGTGCAAGGTCACCAACCTCACTTTCTCCTCCTGAGCCATCTGGGTCCAGTGGCCTGATATTCATCACGATGACTGGAGATGGCCCAGGATGCTATGAGAGACCCTGGCCCTTTCACACTAAGGTCTTATCACATTCTCACTTTTGAGTGAGATATACACATTCAATGAATAGGCTTCTTTAAGTAGTTACTAAAGGGATGGTCTCTTTACTTAAAAAAATCACTCAGGGAGAAGACTCTCAGTGCTCTGCGTAAAAGAGAAACAAATACTATTTGGTAATTATATTCATTCTAGTGGGTTTGGACTTGTTGTCCAGTTTATAAGCTCCAGAGTGAATTGGGTTTAAAAGGCTTGATCTTTGAGCAAGAAATGTAGCCAGTAAACCCAAAGGAAAAAAAGGCAACTTTTGGCCATAGAAGGTACTAGGAGTAAAAAGAACAGATCTAAATGCTCTTCTACAAAACTGTCTTTCAGGCACTTTAAGATCATTACATTATCTATCCTAAGTGCTCTCTTATCCATACTAAAGATTTTCATTTCCCCATATGGCATGATCTGAAGGCCCTTTAATGTTTTGTGACTTCCTCTGGGAGCTTGCTAGCTTGCCAGTATCTGTCTTAAAGAAGCAAAGGTAACTCTCAATAACGAAATGAAATCTCTTTAAGGATAGAAATGATAATATTTTCATTTTCCAAAGTTCCATGTACTATAGCTAGAGTAGTCACTCAATAAATCTTTGTTGAGTAAACAAAAACATAAAGCTGCTTAATAATTTACTTAAAAAGAACATAACAATTTAATAATAACATGTTCTCTTCACACCCCATCCCTAGCATAATTCCTTAACCCTAATGTATTTATCTGAAAACAGTGCTGTACTTGGAGTCAGGAGAGACTTGAATTCCAAAGCCACCTTACTAGCACTTACTAGCTTTGTGAACAAGAGCAAATCATAAATATTTCTGCATTTGCAAAATGGGAGTTTCCATGCTTGCCTCACAGAGTTATTATGAAGGATAAATGTGATCATGTATATGAAAGTTTGTATAATAATAATCTTAGAATGCTGTATAAATGTCAATGTCACTGTTATTATTGTGAAGCCAATGGAGAAAGGGGAGAACAAGTATTTGTATAGAGTCTATTATGCGCTACATGCATGCTACATGCTTTAAAAGTTTTATTTCATGCTATCCTCACAACAACCCTAGGAGGGAGGCACTATTATTCCTATTTTACAGATGAGGAAACTGAGGCAGATAACAGTTAATGACTTGCCCAAGGTCATACTGTTTAGTAAGTTTCTGAAGCTGAATCTGAACTCAGGTCTTCCTAACTCCAGGCCCAGTGTTTTATCGATCATACCACCTAGCTTCCATTGGGAGGAATTTTAGGCACCTGATAGACTTTTGGGGGAAATTTGTTTTTTAGTTAGACAATTATTTTTTATGTCCTTGTACTGCTACGAAGATCTAAATCTACCAGAAAAAACTCTCGCACACTGTGACAATTTTTTTCACCTTTCAAATAGCACCACATAAAAGACTGCCTATTCCCTTTTGTGCTAGGCCTACCTTCCCTCATACTTCTCTAGAGACAAGGAATAACTACTGAAAGTACAATTTTTGCTGACTTGCAAATTATATACAGAATTAAATATGGTTATTCAAACTTTAATCATTCCCACACTTGGTTAGTAAGGAGGATGTCTTTGCCAAATTGGCTGGAATATAGAAATCTTTTGAAAGGGCAAGGAGGTAGAGATTCTGGGAATTTGGATTAATGGGGCACTCATTGTGGTCCTGGGGCAGTTAAGGGGTCCTAGGTGATGGCAGGGCTTTAGTGCCAGGATGGTTAAAAAAAAGGAGGAGATTGAGAGGTACCAATGAGAAATCTTTTTTAGTTCACAATTTTAGCTAGGATAGACATATACTTTGTACATACAAAAGCTTTTCACAAATATTTTCTGATTCATAGCTTCTGTCAGTAATTTGAAAGCATAAACTTTTAAATGCTCTAAATCTTCCTATTATGTGTTTTAAAAATAACTAAAATTAGCTTCCTAAGTTGATAATTGATTTATTTTTAAAAGTGAAAAAAAACCTAAAGACCTTTTGATTTGTATTTTTTCTCTTTCTAGGAAATCCATTACGTGACAAAGTTGAAAGTATGTATACATTAAAATAGCTAATTATTAACTAAGCTATTTTTTGGTGTGACATTATAATAACTATTCTGTGCTGTCCTTGTAACAGGTTACCCCTACTGGAATCCAAGATGGGAAGTTCCTCGTCGGATGACTTGTAATCCATTTTGTCAAATGTGTGTGTCAGTCAGATTGGTACTACTGGCATTAGCAATTCCTGGTATTTTGCTACTCCAAAAGAAATACCCAAATATGCATTTAATGACTTAGTTTATGAGGAAGGCTTAATTACCATCAATCCAATTCTCTACTAAATCTCCATGCCTTAAATATCTCTCCCATTTGAATTAAATAGCAGGTCAGAGGAGATCCTGTGGAGAAGAAAAAAAATGGACTAATGAAATCAGGTGGTAAGGCTGAAAAAGTAATTTATGTGAACTTGGCATTATAGCTACATAAATGTGAAACAATTTTCATATGCCTGTTTACCAATAGAATGAGTGCCTTGGCATTAAAGATAAAGTTACTGTAAACTATAAAACAAATTAGTTGATATATTTTGCTTTGGCTCCAATATGACAATATCATCACCATGATTCACGATACAGAATATATGGGCATTGTCAGTTAGATGTGTGACATAAGGGTTGCCCAATATATTTATATAAATATATATTTAAGAATAATATTAAGATCTTATATGTTAAGACCATTATATAACAATTAACAGTGGAAAGGAATTTCAAAATGAAATATGGTATTCCAATATAATTCATGGAAATAAACTCTCAGTAAGTAAATTCACAGTTTTTGAAACACAAAATTACATTTTAGAACAAGCCAACAAGAACTGCTTTATTCTGACCAAGTTAAAAAAAACTTTCTTTTTAAATCTAAAAGAAAAATGTGAGTAATGAATGAAGCTCTGCACTGAGATGGACAATGGTTTTATCAACTAAAGCATTAATTTAACATCTTCCTACATGGTGACAAAAGAATTAGTTTTTAGTTCAATCAGTTTTTAAAATTCTGTTGTTAGAGTACCAAATTGACTTAATTTTTGCCACTGTTAACCAATATTGTAAAAAAAAAAAAAGAGTTTGTAAAATGAATTGTTGTGAAACAAATAGTATTTTTCCATGAACTGCCATTATAATGTGAGAAATATATTCTTGAAAGGGGATAGTGAGGAGTAGCTTCCTTGTCATTGTGCTTTTCAGCTGAAATACTGGTGTCTCTCAGCTGGCAAATGTCTGCATTGCCTCTGGATTATTGGTTATTTCTGCACAATAAAACCATTAGCATTAAAGTTAAAAATGCCCATCTGCAATGTTTGTATTTCCAAGTATCTGAATATTTCCACTTATCTGAATAATTGGTGAAGTAAAAGCAGATGTGTCCAGGTTCTTTAATTTTTGAACTTTTGAATCTGGTGTTTTGGTATATTGTAAATGTGGTTATTGCCTTCATCAGGTTTTAATACAAACCCTGTCATCATTAAAATTTGTGTTAACAATGGCTACCAAACAAGGTTTAGACAAGATAAAGACAAAGTTATGCATGAGAATAATACAATGTTGGAATTCAGATTACTTTTCCACTTGTCTAATTTATTTTTGCCATTTGATTTGTTGTCATGCTATATTAATAAACTTTTGCTTAAAATTAAATGTACAATTAAAACATTATTTGAGTACAGAATCTTCAATTACTCAGATTAATTAATTTATTTAAAAGTTTGTCAGGTTATTTGAAAGATTATATCATATCTATGTATATGTATACGTATACAAGGAGAAATTAATAATCAGTCCATGCAACATGATAAATACATAATATAGAATACTATATAGGTATATACATACATATATGTATTTTGAATGCCCTGATTCTCACTGGCTTTCATAAAGTATTATATTAGAGTAGATATTTTCTTAGGTTTTGCGGTTAAGATTTTTTAAAACTTCAAAACAGGGATAATTGTATAATTTCCAAGTAAATGCACAGGTTCCAATGATAGTACTTGGACTGTGTAAGTTACGGTAGTCTTTATTCATAAAGTTTGTAATAAGCAGTAGTCTCTAACACTGAAAATATTTATGTAATTGTATTCTGACACCCACAAATAAAATTAATGTACAGAATAAAATGCTCACAAAATATCATTTCTAAATGTTAGAATTCACTTGCTATTTATGAGTTATGTGATCAGGAAGATGATCAGGAGTAGTCATTGTTTCCCATATCTTTCCAAACTAAAAACTTCCAGGAACACAGGAAATATTCACCCAATCTATAGTCATTAAAACTGAATTCACAAGATAAGACAACCACCACAAAACCTAGAAATTTCACCAAATACCACTGAAGTCTTCCACTCCAGCCCCTTCCTCCAAATCTAACCTGCATGGGATCTTTCAAAGCAAGCTCATAGGCTTGTCCCTGTCTGGTTCCTCTACTGCAAAAAGTCAGGAGGATTGATTCTCCTTTCTACAAAAGACCTCTTCTGAATGTTTTAAATGCAC
This sequence comes from Notamacropus eugenii, assembly GCF_028372415.1. Classification (NCBI taxonomy): domain Eukaryota; kingdom Metazoa; phylum Chordata; class Mammalia; order Diprotodontia; family Macropodidae; genus Notamacropus; species Notamacropus eugenii. Next base: position 254,386,909 of record NC_092874.1, read on the forward strand.
AGAATGAAATTCCACAGAATTATAATGGAGCCTAATTATCTTGAAATACAATTATTAAAAAAAATTCATGGACCCCAAGTTCAGAATCTTTGCCTTAGAGTATTTTCTTCAACAAGTTTGCCATCTCTTCCATGAGTGATCCTGCCATGCAAAGCTTGGGGAGCTCTGGGCAGGTGCAAGGTAGAGAGGGAGTATAGGAAGTGGGTCCAAAGTATCCTGACAAATCAAGAGTCTGGGAGTGGGCGGAGCCAACAAGAACCTGAGGGCGGGGAGTACTGTTTCAGCGAGGGATCCTTCCAATCACAACTTAGGGAGCCATCCTTATAGGTGACACTGCCCTCCAATCAAAGCCTTAGAAGCTCAGGGAAAGGGCAGGGGGAAGGCGGGGGCAGACGAGAGAGAACTCTCCAATCAAAAACCCAGGAGCTCTGGGAAGGGGCGGAGCAGAGGAGCACACAAGAGAGAAGTCTCCAATCAAAGCCCCGGGTATTCTGGGCAGGGGCGGAGCAGAGGAGCAGACTGGAGAAAAGTCTCCAATCAAAAGCCCTGGGAGCTGGACAGGCGCTAGCTTGCTGCGCATGCCTGGTACCTGAGGCGCGAGGCCCGGCGGCCAAGTTGAAGCCATGAGGCGTTGGCCGTTCCATTTCTGCCTCCTGATTCTCACGATCGAAGCGCCGTCCAAGAGCAGCGTTCCAGACATCGATGATGTCGAATTTATCCACGAATGTGTGGAAATGCACAATTTGCTTCGGACGCAGCTGTCCCCGCCAGCAGCCAATCTCCAGCTCATAGTGAGTGGATTTAGAAATACTTTCCTATTTCCGTTTTAGCGTCCACTCTCATCAGCCAGTTAACGTTTCAAACTACAACAGTTTGAGAATTGTCCAAGTTTGCATTTCAGGGTAATTGGTTTCCTTTGTATTTTAAGCATTTAAGCATCCACAGTCTTTCACCATGATGCCAGAGGGGCCCATGGCTTGTAAAAAAGGTAAGAATCCGTGGTTCAAGCCAGCCCCATGTATTAAGTGCCTACTATGTGCCAGGCACCATACCAAGTGCTGGGAAAATGGATGACGACCCTGCCCTTGCTGGCTGGGGCCCCATTCAAGCTGCCCCAGATGGTCCCAGTTTTGTCTCCAGAAGCCCAAAGGCTGATGATACACGTTGGGCATCCTTCTTTGTGGTGTGTGGTTTCAGGTCAAGGGGTCTCATTCTTTTTGGGTCCTTGCCCACAGAACACCCAGGAACTTGGCCTGTTGAGTGGGCTACTGGATCTTATCACTGTGGTAGCCTCAGCCACCACGGATGAGCCTTCAGAACCTTAGACAGTGCCCTTAGAAGGTATGACCTAGATGAAGATAGAGTAGGCTTATAGGAGAACTGGTAGAAATGAGTGTCACAAAAGCCTAAAGAAATAGAAAGAGTAACTGATCGTTTGTAGGATGAGGATTGAGGAAAGAACGTTGAAATTGGCACTTAAGTAACTTTTGGTGGAATGATGAGGTTGGCAGCCAGACTGTAGGCAATTGTGAGAGTGAAAAGAGAGGAAATGGAGGTACCTATTGTAGATGGCCTTGGCATATTTAGCCGCAGAAGGAAGGAGAGGTATGAGGTGACAGATAGCAGGAAACAAGGATCAAGTTTTTGAGGATGGGAAAGGCATGGGCATATTTGTAGGCCATAGAGAAACAACAAGTAGACAAGGAGAGATTGAAGATAAGTGAGATGTAGGGATGATAGAGAGGGGTCAGTCTGCTAGAGTAGAGAGGATGGAATTGGGACCATTTTTGCATGTAAAGGAGTTTGCCTCTTCAAGGAGAATGGCTATCTCATTACATAAGAAATGGGTGGAGGAGATAGGAGCAAAAACATATTTGGGTAAGATGCAATGAGGAGGAGGGGGAAAGAGGGAGCTTCCTGTCAATGGCTTCAATTTTTCAATAAAATATGAGGTTCTCAACTAGAAAGGTGGGTGGGTGGGTGGGAAAGCCATGAAAGTTTGAAGAGGGGTGAAAAGATTTGGAAGAGCCACTGTGTAGAATGAGATTGTGAGTCAGTTAAGGAGAGAGAGCCCAGTTGAGGTTATGTACCATAAATTTATCAGTACAGTAATATGGTTCTACGATTAACTCAAGCTTCATTCAGCAGCATGTGTGTGGGACTAAAGATAGCAGAGAATGGAAGTGATACAAGGCTGAGACATGACAAGGCAAGACTACAAAAATGAACATGGGACTCAAGAGAAGTGAACTGTGCTGTGTTGAACAAGTTTACCATTGGGTCAGGATGGGGAAGGGAGAAGAATGTAACTAGTGTAGAGGTGATGGCCTTGAAAGAATTTAGGGGTCAAGGGATTAGAGACCATGGTGTGGATGAAGATCAGGACTTTGGGTTGCAAGGCAGCAGGAGAGGGAAATTGACAGTAAATTATTATCTGATAAGGGTATTTCACAAACATGGAAGTGGTACATTTGTGGGTGATGCCAGTTCAAGAGTGTGGCTATCTTTGCATGACACTGAAGTGAGTTTGAGAAGTAGATCATGAAAAATGTGTACATTTAGGAGCTGTGAGGTTAGGATGTTTAAGGGAACTACTTATCTACACAAATATATGAGAATATATACGTACATATGTGTATGTGTGTGGATACACATATAGGTGTACATATATCTATACATATAGACATGTGTCTATACATGTATACGTATGTGTATACACACACACTTACACACCCAAGTATGATGACAAAAGTTGAGGAAGACTGTGAGCCAGACACTGAACTCTTTAAGGAAAGAAGAATGTCTTGGAGTTTGGTAAATAGATGACAGCTAACAGGATTTTGATTGGGTAGTAGATATAGATATAATTAGATAGATATAGATTAAATGAACCTCAGCAGAGGAAAAGAGGTTACTGAATCATGGTAGTACAGGGTACATGGACAAAAGTTGCTCAGCATGGGGAGACATGGATAGGTTGCAATATGCATAATTGGAGAAGACATTCAAGTTGGTGAGAGCACAGATTCATTTGAGTATATTTTAAATATTTTTCAAATAAAGCAATTTTTTTAAAAGTCCATTTCCCAGTTTTTTTTTACAGATGTTTAATTGATTCACATTTAAAGTCATAATTTTTAAGTTTGTGCCTTCATTAAACTACTTTATATTGTATTCTCTGCTCTCCTTCTTGTTAGGGCAGTATTGGTCTTTTCAATTTATTTTGTTTATAGTAAAATATCCCTATCTCCTCCTACTAATTCCCCTTTCTTACTACCCAATTCTGAGTTCCTAGAATTTAATTTTATTGCTATTCTTTTTCCCTCTAATTTGTAGCTCCCCTTTCCAAAATGTTGTTTTGATTTCACTCCCTCTGTTACCCCTTTCCTCTCAAATACTCCAGTCTAATCCTTCCTGTTTAAATTTTGTGCTTACATCATCCTCTCCTTTTGGTCTTCTTATCTATCTGGACTTTTGGAAGACGGTTCCATTTCTGACCATTGTATATCTCATTTTAGAATGCTGAAACAATTTAAAGCATAATTAAAATTTATTTGTTTTGGTTTGCAGACTTGGGATGAGGCTCTAGCAAAGACTGCCAGAGCCTGGGCAAGGAAATGTGTTCCTGAAGGTAATATTCATTTAGAAGAACTGCGAAAATCTCATCCTGTTTTTAGTGGCCTTGGTGAAAATATGTGGAGTGGGCCTAATAATGAATATTCTGCAACTATTGCTATTAAAAGTTGGTTCAGTGAAGCCAAGTTCTACAATTATGAAAATAACTCATGTTCAGACATCTGCTCTCATTATATTCAGGTATGTATTTTTCATCATCTTGTTGATTTAAAAATTTCCAAAGTGCCTAAATTCTTACTGATTAGTTTTCCAAGAGATTGTTTTTAACAACTTAAGTAAATGAAATTATTATTTGTAATAATTCTAATAGAACTAAAACTATTTTTAGTATTTAAGTTTCATTTCAAAACTGTATGGACTAAAATAATTTGTATACAAAACCCATATTTTATTAAAGGATATATTTAAAATTCAAGATGTGTTAAATATGATTAACCTTTTGTCCATTAATGGAAGTGAAAAGCACTCCTTTGAAAGTAATTTAGAACCCTAGCTTCTGAGATAAAATTTCACCATTTGACAAAAACTATAAGGAAAACTGGAAAATAGTATGGCAGAAATTGACTGACTGTGTAACAAAATAAATTCCAAATGGGTACATGATTTAAAAATAAAGGCTGATAGTATAAACAAATTAGGAGAGAAAGGGACAGTTTGTATGTCAGATTTATGGAGAGTGGAAGGATTTATGACCAAGCAAGAAATAGAGAACATTATGAAATGCAAAATGGATCATTTTGATTACATTAAATTGAAAAGGTTTTTGCACAAGCAAAGACAATGCAACCAAGATTAGAAGGGAACCAGAAAATTGGGAAATAGTTTTTACAACCAGTGTCTCTGATAAAAGCCTCATTTCTAAAACACATAGAGAACTAAATCAAATTTATAGGAATACAAATTATTCCACAATTGATAAATGGTCAAAGGATACGAACAGGCAGTTTTCAGAGGAAGAAATTAAAACTCTATAGTCATATAAAAAATGCTCTAAATCACTATTGATTAGAGAAATGCAAATCAAAACAACTCTGAAGTACCACACCATACCTAACAGATTGACTAACATGACAAAACAGGAAAATGATAAATGTTGGAGAAGATGTGGGAAAATTGGAACACTGATTCATTGTTGGTGAAGTTGTAGATTGATCCAACCATTCTGGAAGGCAATTTGGAACTATGTCCAAAAGGCTATAAAAATGTATATACCCTTTGACCTAGCAATATCATTTCTAAGGCAATATCTCAAAATTGGGAAAAGGACCTACATGTACAGAAATATTTATAGTAGCTCTTTTTGTGAACTGGAAATTGAGGGGATGTCCACCAATTGGGGAATGGCTGAACAAATAGTGGCATATGAGTGTATTGTGCTATAAGAAATGATGGCCAGGTGGACTTCAGAAAAAACAGGAAAGATTTATGTGAACTGATGCTGAATGAAGTGAGCAGAACCAGGAAGACATTGTTCACAGAAACAGCCACAGCGTGTGATGACTAATTTTGATGCACTTAGCTCTTCTCAGCAATGCAAAGACCTAAAACAATTCCAAAAGACTCATGATAGAAAATGCCATTCACCTCCAGAGAAAAAACTCTGGAGTCTGAATGCAGGTCAAAGAATACTATTTGCTCTTTTTTTGTTTTGTTTTTTCTTTCCCATTCTTTCTAATTCTTCTATACAACATGACTAATGTGAAAATATGCTTAATAGGAATGTACATATAAAGCCTCTGTCATTTTGCACACTGTCTTGGGGAGGGATGACGGGAGAGGAGTGAAGAAAATTTAAAACTTATAGAAGTAAATGTTGACAACTAAAAATTAATAAAAAAAATGATAGCTTTAAAAAAAGTAATTTAGAATCAGGAAAATAAAATAACTTCTTATGATATTCACTTCAAACATTAAGAAAATTGTGGACTGTATTTAGACTAATAAGTTACTCTAACATCTGAATTACATTATGCACTGTATATTATGCATTAATTATTTGAGCTCACTAAGGTATCATTAAGCTCTATAATTTTGTTTCCTCAGAAATTTGATGTTTTTATTTCACTAGGTTGTACTACAATCTGTCTGGAGTGCATTAAAATTGGTTTAAGCTATTATTGAATCACAGTGGTAGTGTAAACCAGTCTTACATCTCTCTACTGTATGTAATCTTTATTTCAGTTCTTTCAGATTCATCTTGCCTTGTGAGGGTAAAACAGCATCTTTTTCAAACATCAAATTAGTTATGCTGCTGCCTTTAGAAATTTATGGTGATTTATTATAAAACCCAGATTCCTTAAAATTCATTTCAAGGCATTTAGCTATACCTTCCAGCCATCATCATTTCACCAGTATGAGTATTTGCTTTATCATTTTAAATTGCAAACCAACCCTGCATTACATTGAATTATCTCCATATTTCCGCAAATGCTTAACAATAACATGTGAAGCCTTTCTAGAGATTCTTCTAATGTTTTGTGGATACTAGCTGTGATAGAATCTGTGTTTTCTTGATTCAGCATCTCTGAGTTCTCTGACTTCCTTCCCATCATGCAGCTTCATTGGACCCAGCTTTCCTGACATAGCATCTTGGCTTGGGTACATAAAAGGTCAGGAGGTATCTAGGTGTTGCAGTGGAAAGAATGCTGACTCTGGAGTCAGGAAGACCTGAGTTCAAATCTAGCCTCAGACACTGTGTGACCTTGGGCAAGTAACTTAATCTCTGTTGCCTCAGTTTTCTGAACTGTAAAATGAGGATAATAGCAACATTTACCTCTCAGGAGTATTGTAAGGATCAAATGATAAAATATTTGCCAAGCACTTAGCACCATGCCTGGCATATAATAATCACTTAATAAATGCTCATTTCCTTCCCATTCCTTTCCCCTTCCCCACATGTAGTCAATGCTTCTCAGATTCTCAAGTTACCTATATCCACAAGAATCACCACACTCTGATAATGTGCTGACTAGACGTGTTTCCAGATGGAAGGGAGAGAGGCTGAGCATCCAGGGAAGCTAAATGACGCTATATTCTTGCTGTATATCCTTGTTTTTAAACACAGTAAACTTCCTTTGTTTTATGACCCTTAAGTGCCTTGTATTCAGCTGAACTCTGAAACGATCTGAACTCAGCCAGCTCTGTAGCTTACAGCTGTGTTTGCAACACTAACACTTTGGCTGTCTATTCATTACACTTTATTCTTAGTATAATCTTAGTATAAGCCCATCTTTTCTGGTCGTACATCAAGGGTCATACCCTCAATAATGTGTTTTATGCTTCTTCTAGTGTGCAGGTCATTATTGGTAACATTCCATCCTGCTTAGACTCAGATTGCTTTCCATCGGCCTTTTAGTCACTTGCAAATTTGAGTCCTCTAATGTTGGTGTCCTGTGATTCATAGTCAGATAGCATAACTGAGATAATGTTGGTATTTTTAAAATAGGTATTTGAAACATCAAGAAGATTGGAATCATTGGAAGTTCTACTTCATTTTCCAAATGTAATTTCTTCCAATTTAAGTCTATTCAGTTGTGAACCCAGCTCCTTGTCCTGTAGCACTTTAAATGATGAGTAAAGCAAAATTCATCATTAAAAGCTCTTTTCAGACAAGGAACCTTGCCTGAGTGTGTTAGGTATCTACCCTCGTTACCTCCATTTTTTTTGTCCTCTCACTTCTTAAGCCTTTGCATTTTGCTTTCAGACCTTATAGTGCAACTGAAATTGCCCCTCCCTGAAGTTATTTATTTCTTTATTTCAGAATCCAATGACCTACTCTCATTCTTCTTGACTTGTCTTCAACATTCATTTGACACTGTTGAACATACTTTCCTCTGGGATACCTTTTCCTCTCTAAGTTTTTGTGACAGTGTTCTCTTGATTCTTCTCCTTCCTCCGTGAATGTTGCTTGAGTCCTTTTTGCTGACTCAAAAGGGGTAGCTGCATGTTAAAGTGGATAGAGGTGAACTTTGTAGAATTCGGAAATGTTTGGGTTCTAATCCTTCCTCAGTGCTTGCTAGGATTGTGACCTTGGATAAATCATTTAACCTCTCTCTACCTCAGTTTTCTCTGTAAAATTGTAGTCCTTTTTTTGGTTTCAACCTTGAATGTTCTTGAAATGATTTCACTTAGTTGGCTAGCTTGTCATGCTCTTTTTCTTTAAAACAATAGTCATGGTAATTCTTTAATAGATACAGAAAGACAGTAATGTTCCTCACACATGGACAAATGTTGGCCTATCTAAATTGTTCATTTTGAACAAAATTCTTTAGAGAAATAGATTTTATGGCTGTACGAGCACAGCACTGCTATTTTACAGTATCAAAATAACTAAGTTTTAAAGTATGCAAAGAAGTTCTAGCCTAATTGCAATATATCTTATTTGTAAAATAAACAAAAGAAATAGATTATCAAATAAATCTCTTTCTTACTTCCAAAGAAGTATCTAGGAAATTTTAAAAGATACCAGGAAGTTTTATTTCACTGTTTCTTTTGGTTATATGAAATGATACTGCTCATACTCATTCTTCTTTGTAAGATTTTGCAACGTAGTATTACCTTTAGAAGGTAAATAAAATATTTACTAAGGTGCTAAAATATGCAACATATGGAAGCAAACAAACATAATGGCAGTATATGGTAAATCAAAATGCCCACATACTGGAGATGAAGACTCAATATTTGACCCACAACAAAAAATGCTGCCAGGATAACTAGAAAGAAATCTGAAAGAAAATAGCTTTAGACCAACAACTCATACCCTATTCCATATGCCATAAGCAGTACAAATAAATATATAACCAAGATATTTAGGCTCAAATTTTAAACAAATTAGAAGAACAAGGGAAAAGATTCCCTTTGCAACTATTGTTAATGGAAGAAATATTGACCAAACGAGATCGAGGATCACAGAAAGTAATTGTTGTGCACAATCTTGATTGCATAAAATTGAACAGGGTTTGCAAAAACAAAACTAATGCAGTTGAGATTTGAAGAAAATCAGCTTGGGAGAGAGGGACTCTTTACAGTAAGTTTCTCTGGTTAAAAATTTCACTTCTAGGATATATGAGGAACTGATTCAAATATGTAAGTATTATGGCCATTCCTCATTAGACAAATGGCAAAAGAATATGAAAAAGTAATTCTTAAAGGAAGAAATCCAGGTCTTTGGCAGCCATTTGAAAATATGCTCCACAATATGCTCCAAATTACAAATAATTAGAGAAATGCAAATTAAAATAATCTGGAGGTTTTAATTCATGGCCATCAGATTTTTGAAGGATGGGGAGAATGAGGAGAATGACTTGTTGGAGGGGTTCTCAGAAGATAGGCACATTAATGCACCAATGGTAGAGTTATGAATGGGTCCAACTATTTTGGAAAATAATTTGGAACTCTGCCTTAAAAATGACTAATTTGTGAATACCCTTTGATCTAATGATGCCTCTCCTGGGATCATACCAATAAAAGATCAAAGAAAAAGAGAAAAGAACCATATATGTGAAAATACTTATTACAACTGTATTTGTTGTGTTGAAGAACTGGAAACAAAGTAGATTTCTACCAATTGTGGAAAGACTTTACAAAAAAATACTGTGGTGTATGAATGTAATTGAACATTATTTCATGGTTCTAAATGATGAGAGGAATAGTTTCTGAGCAACATGGGAAAATTAATATGAACTGATGCAGAGTTAAATAAACAGAATCAGAAGAACATTTTCTATAATAACAAGGACAGTGTAAGAAATTTTGAAAGATTTAAGAATTCTGATTAGTGCAATAATGAACCACAGTATTCACTTCTGGAAAAAGGTTATTAATTTTTAATATATATATATATATGCACACATATATACATATATGTATGTATATATTCATATACACACACACATACAATTTCAGTCTTGTGAATTTATTTTGCTTATTAAAACAGCCAATTTTTATTTCATTTTCTTTGATAGGGTATATTTGAGTGGTAACAGGGGGATTAGTGATAGTCCTGACAAAAAAGAAAAGAAAGAAAAAGCATCATTAAAGAGAAAATGCATGGAAGAGAACAAAAGGCAGTTCAGAGGCAAGCACAGACAAGGAGCCAGTTTTTGGAAGTAGCATTTTGAACACTGGACAGCATAGGAATAAATGGAACTTTCTATAAAATGATAAGCAGTATATACCTAAAACCATCAGCAAGCATTATATGCAATGGGGACAAGCTAGATGCATTTCCAGTAAGATCAGGGGTGAAACAAGGATGTCGATTATCACCACTGTTAATCAATATGGTATTAGAAATGCTGACTGTAGCAATAAGAGAAGAAAAAGAAATTGAAGGAATTAGAATAGGCAGAGAAGAAACTAAATTATCACTCTTTGCAGATGATATGATGATATACTTAGAGAATTCCAGAGAATCAAGTAAAAAACTACTCAAAATAAAAAACAACTTTGGTAAAGTTGCAGGTTACAAAATAAACCCAGATAAATCATCTGTACTTCTATATATTACTAACAAAGCCCAACAGCCAGAAATAGAAATCCCATTTACAGCTATGGTAGAGAGTATAAAATATCTGGGAGTCTACCTGCCAAAACAAAGCAAGGGACTATATGAACACAATTACAAAATGCTTTTTACACAAATAAAGTCAGATCTAAATAAGTGGAAAAACATCAGTTGCTCATGGGTAGGCCAAGCTAATATAATAAAAATGACAATTCTACCTAAATTAATTTACTTATTCAGTGCCATACCAATCAAACTACCAGATAATTATTTTCTAGAGCTAGAAAAAATAATATCAAAATTAATGTGGAAGAGCAAGAGGTCCGGAATATCAAGGGAACTAATGAAAAGAAATGCTAGGGAAGGTGACCTAGTCCTATCAGATCTCAAATTGTATTATAAAGCAGCAATCATCAAAATCACTTGGTACTGGCTAAGAAACCGAGAGAGGGGTAGACCAGTGGAACATGTTAGGTGCTCAGGACACAGTAGTTAGTGAATATAGCAATCTACTGTTTGATAAACCCAAAGACCCCAGCTTCTGGGATAAGAACTCAGTGTTTGACAAAAATTGCTGGGAAAACTGGATAACAGTGTGGTGGAAACTGGGCATAGACCAATCCCTGACACTGTACACAAGAATAAAGTTCAAATGGATACATGATATAGGTATAAAGACTGATATTATAAACAAATTAAGGGAGTAAGGAATGCTGTATTTGTCAGATCTATGGAGAATGGAGAAATTTATGACCCAAAAAGAGATAGAGGACATTAGGAAGTGCAAAGTGGATAATTTTGATTATGTTAATTTGAAAAATTTTTGCACAAACAAACCCAATGCAACCAAGATTAGGAGAGAAGCAGAAAACTGAGAAAGAATTTTTGCAACTAGTGTCTGTAATAAAGGCCTCATTTCTAAAATATATAGAGAACTGAGTCAAATGTACAAGAATACAAGTCATTCCCCAATTGATCAATGGTCAAAGGATATGAATGGAATTTTCAGAGGAAGAAATTAAAGCTATCTATAATCATGTGAAAAAATGCTCTAAGTCACTATTGATTAGAGACATGCAAATCAAAACAACTCTGAGGTCCCACATTACACTTATCATATTGGCTAATATGAAACAACAGGAAGATGATAAATGTTGGAGAAGATGTGGGAGAGTTGGAACACTAATTCATTGTTGGTGGAGCTGTGAGCTGTTTCACCCATTCTGGAGAGTAATTTGGAACTATGTCTAAAGGGCTACAAAAACGTGCATACCCTTTGACCCAGCAATATCACTTCAGGGACTCTATCCCAAAGAGATCATAGAAATGGGGAAGGACCCCACATGTACAAAAATATTTATAGCAGCTCTCATTGTGATGATCAAAAACTGGAAATCAAGGGGATGCCCATCAATTGGGGAATGGCAGAGCAAGTTGTGGTATATGAATGTAATGGAATACTATTGTGCTATGAGAAACGATGAACAGGAAGACTTCAGAGAAGACTGGAAAGACTTATATGAACTGATGCTGGGTGAAAGGAGTAGAACCAGGAGAACTTTGTACACAGCATCAACCACAGTGTGTGAGGAATTTTTCTGATAGACTTAGTACCTCACTGAAATGCATAGACTTAAAAAACTTCCAAGGGGCTCTTGAGGCAAAACACCTTCCACATCCAGAGAAAGAACTATGGAATTGGATTACAGATAGAAAGAGACCATTTTCTTTTGTATTATGTTTTGTTTGGTTTTATGGTTTCTCCCATTTGTTTTAATTCTTCTACGCAACATGCATTTAATAGGAATGTACGTTTAGAACCTATATAAGATTGTATGCTGTCTCAAGGAGGCAGTGGGGAGGAAGTGGGGAATGAGGGGGAGGGAGTGGAAAAATTCTAAGATATATGGAAGTGATTGTCGAACACTGAAAACAAAATAATTCTATTAAAAAAAAACAAAAAAAAAATAGGAAACAACTCTAGGCAAAAAGAAAACATTTTAGCTTTTTGCAGATTATATACTTTATAATATATATTATATTTACTTAGAGAACTCTAAAGATTTAATTTAAAATTAATTCAAACAGTAATTTTAGCAGGATATAAAATGTGTTCATAAAAAAACACAAGCCTTTATATAACTTAATAAGTATCTCCAAAAAGTAAAGATTAAAAAAATAAACATAATTAAAAATAACTACAAAAACTATATAATTATCTGGTCATTCACTTACTATGACATGAACAGAAATTATATGAATGCAATTATAAAACATTCCACAGAAACAAAAATGTGCTTAAATATTTGGAGAGAGATTAATTGTTTGTGTTGGGTAGTGACAATATAATAAAATTATATTATTATTTATAAATTAATATCTAAATTAATTTATAACTTCATTGCAGTATCAATAAGATCATCAAAGAGGTTACTTTTATAGAAGTCTTAAAATAATAAAATTTATCTGGAGAAATGAGGTCAAGAATCTTGAAGGAAATGATGAAAGTAATTGGGAAGGAATTTGCGGCAGTAGGTGGGGGGGGGCAGGGCTTAGGGGGGAATTGCCAGTTGTACCAGATCTGATATTATACCACAAAAATGTTGACTAATGGAACAGATTAGATACATAAAATTCAGAAGCAATCAATATTTTGTTATAGTGTTTACTAAACTCAGTATTCTCAACTGCTGTGAGAATTTGCAATTCACCCAAAAAAGAAAATGTTGGGAATATTAGAAGGCTGGTAGGAATTAAGTTTAGACCAACATCTCATACCACGTACCACAAGAAGTTCCAAATAAATAATATGATGTAGATATAAAGATACGTAGGCATATTTTTATGTATTAGTGTTTGTGTGTATATACGTTTATATAGTTATATACTTATATTTATACATATAAGTATATCATAAAAAATTAGAGTATAAAATGGGTAATTCAGATTCCAAAAAAAAAAAATTGATAAGCATTCTCCCCATCACCACAAAAGCAATGCCATTAGAATGAAAGCAGTTAATTGGACGAAAATCTTTGTAGCAGATTTTTCTGCTAAAGAACTAAAATCCAAGAATAGAAGGATTTGATACAGAATACTAGAATCTCAGCCTTTCACTAATAGATCAGTGGTTAGAAGCTATGGACAAGCCATTTGGACAAGTTCATTCATATGAACTAATGGAAAGTGAAATGAGCAGAAATAACAGAATAATTTATACAGTTACTAGAGCAACTGAAAGAGTTAAGAACTACAATCAATACAACAACAAATCATAAACTCAAAAGTATATTAATAATAGTATAGTACCTACTATGTGCTAAGCACTGTTTTAAGTGCTTTACAATGACTTCATTTGATCCTCACAAAAATGCTGTGAAGTAGTAATAGGAATAACAATAATGATAATAATGGCTAGTGGCTAACATTTATATAGTACTTACTATGTGCCAGAAACTGTACAAAGGACTTTATAGTTATTATCTTATCTCATCCTCACAACACTGTGAGTTGTTATTACTCAGTTTTATGGATAAGAAAACTGAGGTAAAACAGAGGTAAAATAACTTGCCTAAGGTCACACAACTAGTAAGTATTTGAGGCCAAATTTGAACTTGAGTCTTTGTGATTCCAGACCCAGTACTTCCTCCTCTGTGCCAGTTACTCACCATTGCTTGGCAGAGGTGCAAAATGAGATATACATTTTTAGACATAGTCACTCTCTGGACCTGTTTTATGTATACTTATTTGTTACAAGGTAGGACTTTTATCTTTAGGTGGAGAAAGAGCTAAGGGGAGTGTGGAATTTGGAGTACAGTGATAAAAAATGACAATCCCTTCTGTCAAGGATCCTCCATTCCATTCTTCTAATTCTTTTTGATTTCTACTATTTTTCCTTCTGTTCCTGTGTGACTTAAGTAGGTTTTCAAATGGCACTTAGCAAGTTACTTAATTTGACAAGAAGAATTAGAAGCCAAAAATAGTGCTGCCCCTTGCACTGTAATATATTTTGTTTCTGTACATAAAAGGAAAATGAACGCCATTGTATATGACATTCATTGGTTGAAATGTCCTATAGAAATTGAGTTTTTTTCTACATTCTGGTGATTATAACTATAAAAGACTTAGCTTCGATATTCTGGTGATTAGAACTATATATGGGAAAATTGTCATAAATTTTTTCCTGAGCTCCAGTTGCCTGCCAGTGCCCTCTTTCAGTTCTTAATTCAGTGACTGCAAAGGGTAGTTGTATTTTATATCTTTTTAAAAAATTCTTGCTTTGTACTTTTAATCTGCAGTTATTAGTTTTCACTGGATTTTGTGGTGCATAAGTGATAACTGAATTTTTTTATAATGTATTTATTTATTTTTAGTTTTCAACATTCATTTCCACAAGATTTTGAGTTCCAAATTTTTTTTGCATCTCTCCACTCCCCCCACCACTTCCCCTTCCCCCAATCTGCCCTCCCTTCTATCACATCCCTCCCTTCCGTTATCCCCACCTTCTCTTATTTCTTGTAGGGCAAGATAGATTTCTGTACCCCATTACCTGTATTTCTTATTTCCCAGTTGCATGCAAAAACAATTCTCAACATTTGTTCCTAAATTTTTGAGTTCCAACTTTTCTCCCTTCCTCCCTCCCCACACATCCCCACTGTGAAGGCAAGCAGTTCAATATAGGCTATACATGTGTAGTTATGCAAAAGACTTTCATAATAGTTATGTTGTGAAAGACTATATTTCCCTCCATCCTATCCTGTTCCCCATTTATTATATTCTCTCTTTTGTCCTTGTCCCTCCCCAAAAGTGTTTACTTCTAATTACTCCCTTCTCCCATTTACCCTCCCTTCTATTATCCCACCCCCACAGCTAACTTATCCCCTTATTCCCTACTTTCCTGTAGTATAAGATAGATTTTCATACCAAATGGAGTGTGCATGTTATTCCCTCCTTAAGTCAAATGTGATGAGAATAAGCTTCACTTTTTCCCTCTCACCTCCCCCTTTTTCTCCTCCGTTGCAAAAGCCTTTTCTTGCCTCTTTTATGAGAGATAATTTGCACCATTCCATTTCTCCCTTTCTCCTTCCAATATATTCCTCTATCATCCCTTAATTTTATTTTTTAGATATTGTCGCTTCCTATTCAACTCACCCTGTGCCCTCTGTCTATATGTCTGTAATCCCTTCAACTACCCAAATACTGAGAAAAGTCTCAAGAGTTACAAATAGTATCTTTCCACGTAGGAACGTAAACAGTTCAACTTTAGTAAGTCCTTATGATTTCTCATTCTTGTTTGCCTTGTCATACTTCTCTTGATTCTTGTGTTTGAAAGTCAAATTTTCTATTTGGCTCTGGTCTTTTCATCAAGAATTCTTGAAAGTCCTCTATTTCATTGAATTATCATTTTTTCCCCTGAAGTATTATACTTAGTTTTGTTGGGTATGTGATTCTTGGTTTTAATCCTAGTTCCTTTGACTTCTGGGATATCCTATTCCAAGCCCTTTGATTCCTTAATGTAGAAGCTGCCAGACCCTGTGTTATCTTGATTGTATTTCCACAATATTTGAATTGTTTCTTTCTGGCTGCTTGCAATGTTTTCTCCTTGATCTGGGAACTCTGGAATTTGGCTACAATATTCCTAGGAGCTTTTCTTTTCTGATCTCTTTCAGGAGGTGATCAGTGGATTCTTTCAATATTTATTTTACCTTCTAGTTCTAGAATATCAGGGCAGTTTTCCTTGATAATTTCATGATAGATGATGTTGAGGCTCTTTTCTTCATCATGACTTTCAGGTAGCCCCATAATTTTTAAATTGTCTCTCCTGGGTCTATTTTCCATGTCATTTGTTTTTCTAATGAGATATTTCACATTGTCTTCTGTTTCTTTATTCCTTTAGTTTTGTTTTATAATTTCTTGAGTTTTCATAAAGTAACCTTCTCTAGTCTTATTTTTTTCCCCTTTTTGGGGTATTTTCCCAGCCAGTTACTTGATTTTTGAGTCCTTTGTCAAGTGGAGGGTATACTCTGGGAACCTGTTAAGTTCTCATTTCCTCCAAGGTGACACAGTCAAGGGAGAGGAGTTTTCTCCCTCCTGTCCTGCGCTCTGGTCTGGGAGCAACCACAAGCTTTTCTACCCAGGATCTGCGAGTGGAGTTCCCTTTCCACAATTATCTCCAGCTCCACCATGCCAATGTTCCTTCTTACCCCAGGGTCACCACTCAAGGCTGAGATTCAGATCAGCTGCTTGATTCCCGTCCCCCCCCCCCCCCAGGTCTTTAGACCAAGGGCTCAAAAACTGGATGCTTCAACCACCTGGGGCCAGCGCTAGGGCAGGACCCTGCTCCCTTCTCACCCAGGTGAAAGAGTTTTCTCACTGATCTTTAAAGCTTTCTCTGGTGTTTGTGGGTTGAGGAATCTGGGAACCAAACCCAGGATTCCATGTCCTGAAGCCTGCTCCAGTCCTGTCTGAGCCACTCCGTGCAGCCAAGGTTGGGCTGCACTCCATGGGCTGTGCTCCATCTGCTGCACTCCACTCTAGGCCCAGTGTGATACACCTTTCCTATCGGCCTGCCAGTCTGCCTCACACTGGAAATCTCTTTCATTCTGTTGTTTTGTAACTTCTGCTGCTCTAGAATTTGTTTAGAGTCATTTTTACAGGTATTTTATGGGCTTTGGGGGAGAGCTACAACAGGTCCATCTTTCTACTCTGCCATCTTGGCTCCACCCCTCTAATGACTGAATTTTTAAAAAGAAAAGAAAACCTTGCATCTGTTGCACTAGGCCAAAGATAGGTCTAGCTGACAGTAGTTTCACATTGTATTTGAAATCAGTGTTGTTAGGGACACATTTATTTATGAACAATCTTCAGGGAGAATTCTCAGACTCTGTCTATAATCTTAAGTTGGTATCTGATAAACAAACATGATAAAGTAGCTTTTATATGTTCTCAAGGTTAATCCTGGAAATTATTTATGTTTAGAGACCTAGGTAAACAATATTTTAGATCAGAATAGAACTATTTTGTCAAGTAAGTTAATAAAAAGACTCTTGGTAGTGTTTACCATATAGGATATAGCACATTATCTCAAGGACTCTCTAATAGGAGACACCTTAGCTGTTTAAGTTTCTAAGCAAACAGCTTTAGTTCTTTGTACACTCAGAACAGTGTTCAAGTTGTTTTCAACAACATTCTCTTCCTACTAACCCACAGATGCTGAAGTGTGTGGCCTATCTCATGTCCATTGACAATAGCAAACTATAGGGATTAAACTGTATGTTTTATTTTGAAATTGTTTTCTAGATTGCTTGGGATAATACCTACAAAATTGGCTGTGCTGCTATTGAATGTCCCAGTGTTGGAACTGTTCTAAATGCAGCACATTTCATATGCAACTATGTACTGAGGTAAGTTATTTATAATGATTGCTTTAATATTTTTACCTCAAAACTGTAATTTTATCTATTGATATAGATTAGAGCTCCACCTTGGCTTAGTTTAATGAACTCTACTGGTAAAGATCAACCAAAGTTCTCCTGTTGTCTTGTTTTCCCATGGTTTGGTTGTGGCCTTGGGCTCTCAAAAGTAAGGTCAGCAGAGTACAATCTCTGTTAGGTCCTACCAGCCTGAAGAGGCTTTGGATATATCCTTGTCTGTGTGCTCAGCTACTTTTGTCCAAAAGCCAATATAAATTCAAGAAAAATCATCAAGAGAAGATTGGTCACCAAGTGATTATTAAATTCATAAAAATTCATAAATTTATTAATTTATTACTATTATTACTATTTTTATTAATTATTAATTAATTAATATTTATTAATTGTTAATTATTACTATTAGTATTGCTGTTGTTGTTGTCACTGTTGTTGTCACAGTTGTTGTTTGGCCAGAGCAACTTGGTAAATAAATTAAATAAAATCTAATATATTTTCCTTAACTTTTTCCAAATTATATAGTCCATATGTAAAAATGTTTTATAAATAGTAGGATGCTATGGAAATGTAAAATACATTTTAAAAATAGAATATTATAGGGAAACAGTGTAGGCATATTGATTTTTCTTTGAGAAGTCACTTTATGTAAGTAATAGAACATCAAAATATTATCTCCTAGGAACCCCTTAAGTTGTAATCTTAAAATCATAGTATTGGAAAGGACCTGAGATAAAAATTATTAAAGGATCTATTGATTAGGTACTGAATTAACATGCAGAGATAGTTATCTGCAGATTTTATTTATGTCTAGAGTAGAGACTTGTTTATATGAAAAGTCAGTGGGCCTTGAACATTAGCATCCTCAACCTTATATACTATGTGAATGCACAAGCAGCTTCAAAAAAATGGAATTTTACAGAAAGCAGGAGGAAAAGATAAGAGTATATTGTTGTTGAGTAGTTTTAGTCATGTCCAACTCTTCATGACCCCATTTGGGATTTTCTTGGCAAAGATACAGAAGTGGTTTGCCATTTTCTTCTCTAGTTAATTTTACAGATGAAAAACTGAGGCTAACAGGACGAGGTGATATTAGTAAGTGTCTGAGGGTAGATTTGAACTTAGGAAGATGAGTCTTCCTGACTCCAGGCAAAACACTCTCTCCACTGCACCACCTACATGCCCATAGTTGGAAATAGACATAACTTAAAAAAACAAGATATTGATTTTTAAATTTCAGTTGCTTTACATTTATCTATAAATTCTACGTGTCATCTTTTCAGTTCTACTAACTTGTTAACTCCTAGAGGACAAGTTCTAATCATTTCTTATTTATATTCTTATTTCTTCAAGCATACAGTACATTATGTTGCTGAACAATGAAGGTAGAAAGGACATCAGCATTTATTATGCATCTACCATGACCTAGGCAATTAACATGTTTCTTGAAGACAATAACTATATCTCAATTCTTCTTGCACTTGTCACATCATAGGGAAAAGTACCTTGCTCATAGTAGATGTTTAATGCATTTGTTGAGTGGATAAATGAATAAACAAGTGATGAAAACAGTGATGATGATTTGACTTTAAGTTATGAATACTTGATAGGATCAAAATAACTTTTGGCTGTTTGCAAAATATCAAATCATTCCTCAGAAGATAAAGATTTGCCACTAAGGAGTGAAGATGGAAGAGCAGAGGAAACCTTACACCCAGGTTCTCCCAATATTCCCTTCCAAATAACTTTAAAATAGCACATCAGATCAAATTCTGTCGCTGCAGAGCTGGGTCAGGATGAGACATTTTTCCAGCTGAAGACAACTTAGGAGGTTGGAAGGAGAGGACTGTGACATTGAGATGGGAGTGGATCTAGAGCACATACAGGGGCAACATCAGCTGTGGACCTTAGAAGCAGCTATGACAGCAAGTGAAGCAGCTTTGGCAACTCAGCCAAGAGATAGTAAGGGAACTGGACAATTGGCCAGAAAGAAATTAGAAGAGACACCTGTACTAGCATTGAGCACAGGATTGGGCACAGTTTTGCAATTCTTTTGCCCATACTCACTTCTGGGTTATAGTTCCACAGTGCAGAGGAATGCTTGTGGAAGGAAACAGGAGCCTGGAGGAGCAACGATGCTTGTGGCTAAGGCTGTAAGAGATCAGGGTACAGACTGGTAGAGAAGTGATCATACAAAAGGAGGAACAAAAACCCACTGAGGAAAATAATTCCTTAAAAATTAGATTTGACAAAGAGAAAGCTAATGACTTTATGAGAAATCAAGAAACAAAACAAAATAGAAAGAATAAAAAAAATAGAAGACAACATGAAACTTCTCAGTGGAAGAACACCTGATCTAGAAAATAGATCCAGGAGAGATAATTTGAAAAATGTTGAATCATGATCAAAAAAGGGGTATAGACATCATCGTTAATGAAATTATCAAGGAAAACTGCCCTTATATTCTGGAACCAGAAGACAAAATATAAATTGAAAGAAAACACCAATTATTTCATGAAATCAGTCCCCAAATGAATATTCCCAGTAATATTATAGCCAAATTGCAGAGTTCCCAGGTCAAGGATAAAATATCACAAACAGCCAGAAAGAAACAATTCAAGTATTGTAGAGTTGTGGTAAGGATAGCACAAGAGTTAGCAGCTTTTACATTAAAGGATTGGAAGGCTTAGAAATATGATATTCCAGAGGACAAGGGAGCTGGGATTACAACCAAGAATCAACTACCCAGCATAACTGAGTATAATCCTTCAAGAGAAAAAGTGGATATTCAATGAAATAAAAGACTTTCAAGCATTCTTGATTAAACGACCAGAGAAAAATAAAAAATTTGACTTTCCAATACAAAAATCAAGAGAAGCATAAAAAGGATAAACAGGAAAGGGAAATCATGACTTAATAAGGTTAAACTGTTAATTTATCTTATCCTACAGGAAAGTAGAAGGGGAAGAGAATTGGGGGGAGGGAGTAGTCAGAAGCAAAACCCTTTTGAGGAGAGAATGGGGAAAAGGAGAGAGAATAGAATAAATGGGGGGTATAAGATGGAGGGAAATACAGTTAGCAATGGTAACTGTGAAAAAAATTTTGAAACAAGTTTTTCTGATAGAGGCTTCATTCCTTAAACATAGAGAACTGAGTCAAATTTATAAAAGTAATGGCCATTTCCCAATTGATAAATGATCAAAAGATATAAACAGTTTTCAGATCATCAGAGCTATCTATAGTCATATGAAAAAATTCTCTAACACATTACTGATTGGAGAAATGCAAATTAAAATAATCTTGAGGTACTACCTCATACCTTCTTGATTGACCAATAGGACAGAAAAGGAAAATGATGTGTTGGAGGGGATGTGGGAAAAGTGAAACATTAATGACAGTTGGTGGAGTTGTGAACTGATTCGACCATTCTGTAGAGCAATTTGGAAATGTGTCCAAAGGGCTATAAAACCATATGTACCTTTTGGCCTAGTAGTACCACAACTAAGTCTGTATCCCAGAAGAGAAATATGGAAAAGAAAAGGAATCTATATGTACAAAAATATTTATAGCAGTTCTTTTCTGGTGACAAAGAATTGGAAGTAGCGGGGATTGCCATCAATTGGGAAATGGCTTAACAAATTGTAGGATATGATTATAATGAAACATATTGTGCTATACGAAATGATGAGCAGAATGCTCTCAGAAAAAAACTGGAAAGACTTACATGAGCTGATGCAAAGTGAAACATACTGTGTACAAAGTGACAGCAATACTGTAAGATGATCAGCTGTGAATGACTTAGGTATTCTTAGCAGTACAATGATCCAAGACAGCTTGGAAGGACTTATGATGAAGAATGCTGTTCATTCCCAAAGAAAGAACTGATAGTATCTGGATACAGATTGAAACATACTTTTTTACATTCTTTATTTTCTTTGAGGTTTTTGTTGGTGGTGAATTTTTTTGGTCTTGTTTTCTTTCACAATATGACTAATATGGAAATGTTTTGCATGACTACACATGTATGACCTATATTTAATTGCTTGTCTTCTCAGGAGAAGGAAGGAAGAGAATTTGGAACTCAAAATTTTAAGTTATTTTATTTTAAATAAATGTTAAAAATTATTTTACATGTAATTGGAGAAAAATAAAATATCAAATAAAATTTTTAAACAACAAAAAAAGCTATAGAGTTTGAGAATGATGATTTAGAAAGGTCATTGGAATTGGCAATTAAAAGATCATTGGTAACTTTAAACATACCAATTTGGGATGGAATGATGAGGTTGGAAGCCAGATTGTAAGGGATAAGAAGAGAGTGAGAGCAAAGAAAGTAAGAGGAAAGAGAGTGAGAGGAAAGGAAAGAGGCAAGGCTCTCAATGGAGAGCAGAGAGGAAGAGGGAACCATGGAAGGTTTGAAGAGGGATGAAAAGGTTTGAAAGAGCCTTTGTGGAGAACGGGATAGTGAGTTCTTAATGGAGGTATAGTATGTTTCCCTAGTGACAGTGAGGGCCCAGTTGAGGTTGGATCCAATCAGAATATCTGCATAATTTTCTCCACCTTCATTCAGTAGCATGTGTGTAGGAGCAGAGGTGGCAGATGAAAGTGGTCCAAGGCTGAGGTTTGTACAAAACCTGCTGATAACATCCACAGTTGGAGATGTGGATTAAAGAGAAATTGATGACTCTATATGACAAGAAATATTAAAAGTCAAAATACTCAAAATATGTATATGAGAAAATATTTCCTATGAAATATACCTGATCTGGAAAACAGTTCAAAGAGAGATAATTTAAAGTGATTGAACTATCTGAAAACCATGAACAGGGCTTGCTAATCATATTTTAAGAATTTATGAATGAAAACTGGCCAAATAAATTAGAGAATATCCACAGCAAAGAGACTGTCTGAAGATCCTCTGATCTTCTGAAAGAAACCCCAAAATGAAAATTGCCAGAAGTGTCATAGCCAAAATTAAAAGCTTCCCATATTGAAGAAAAATACTACAAACAGCCAGATAGAAAGATCAGTGTCAGCATCACACACAGTTTTACAGCTTCCACCATAAGAGAGGAGAGCTTGAAATAAAATATTCCATATGATAAAAATACAACCAAGAATAATTTTCCCAGAAAACTGAGTCTAATCTCACGTGAGGAGAAATGAAACTTTAACAAGAAGTCTTCTAAGCATTATTGATGAAAAAACCAGAGCTGAATATAAACTTTGAAATGCAAATATGGGAATCAAGAGAAATTTATAAAGGCAAATACTAGAAAATTGGAACGAACTATATAAAGATGTGTTAACATAGCTGGGCATGGTGGTACATGCCTGTAATCCTGCTACTTGGGGACCTTAGGTGGATTGCTTGAGTTCCAGAACTCTGATTTTTAGTGATACTAAAGCTAATTTATCATCCACACCAATTATAGCACCAATTCGATGAGTGCCCAGGAGAAGGGTGTTATCTTACTCTATTATTTCTTCCTCCTCTGCGTTACACGAGGAGGTTGCCCTTCACTTTGCCAAGGCAAATCCCTCTGGATGCACAAGTGATCCCATTCCATCCCATTTACAGCAGATTTCCTCTCCCTCTATCATCCCTACTCTCCCACTAATCCTCAGTCTTTGTCTACTGGCTGCTTCCCTAATGGCTACAGACATGCCCATTTCTTCTACATCCAAAAAAAAAAAAAGTCACTATCTGTCCCTTCTAGTTATCGTCTCATATCCCTCCTCCTACTTGTGGCTAAATTTGAAAAGGCCACTTACAAGAGGTGCCTCCACTTTTTTTCTTCTTACTCACTTAATAGTCTATAGTCTGGCTTCTGACTCCCTCATTCAACAAAAACTGCTTTCTTCATAGTTACCAATGGGCACTTAATCAAGACTAATAACCATTTATCAATCCTCGTTGTTCTTGCTCTTTCTACAGCCTTTGCCACTATCAGTCACCTTCTTGATTCTCTCTTCTCTAAGTTTTCATGACACTCTTGGTTTTATTCTCCTACTTTTCTGGTCTTTCTTTTCTTTTTTGCTGAATCTTCATCCAAGTTTATCCCACTAATAATGAGTATCTCCCAAGGCTCTGTCCTGAACCATCTACTCTCCTTCCTCTATACTATTTCATTTGACAATCTCAGTAGCTCCCATGGTTTTACTTATTATCTCTATCTCTCTGGTCTACTTGCTAGCCCTACATTATCTCCCAATTTCTAGTCTTGCATCTCCAACTGACTGTTAGACATCACACTAGATGTCCCTAGACATCCTAAACCTACAGTGTCCAAAACTAAACTGCTTCCCCTTTTGATGCAGGATATTGTCCATAGAAGCACAACACTCGCTCAGAGGAAGTGGACTCCCTGGGCAACAAATTCCTGAAGATCATGCCCATTATAAGATCCTCATCTCCCATTCAAGAATATATCTCTCCCCACGTGGAAGTATCCTTCAGTGAGACTCCCTCCCACCACTGCTAAGATCATTCTCTTTTGTCCTTTTGTTTCATTCCCTCCATGTGTGACTTCACTCATTTACTTGTAGCTCCTCTTCTTGCTGAGAGAGTAAAGGAGCTATTTTCCCTTGTTTTTTGCCATTAATTTAATTAGGGCACATCACACATTCCCCTCTATCTTCTATCTCCTCTCTCCTTTTTTATGTACCCTTTCCAATCTGTAATTTAGTCCTACAAAATACTTTGATTCACTTGTGGTAAGGGGATGGGTTTGTGAGATTTATTTCTCAGACCTGTTCCTCTACTATCACTTCTATTTCTTTTATCCTTATCCCCTTATGCACCAATGAAATGAGATGTCTTAATGATTCCTCTGATATTATAGCTTTTCTTTGATGTGTTCACAAGTCAATTGATCTGTTCATATTTTTTTTTTGAGGAATGCTCCAAAATGCCTCTCTTTTTCTGCACATTCATCTTTTTTTCTTTTATTATTGATGATTAAACCTGGGTGTTCAGAGTACGTCATTTTCAGTAGTATCTTGAGCTCCTTTGCTTTTTGGAATTTTCCTTTCTGATTTTTGGTGGGTGCAGGGTAATCTTATTTTATTCAAACTTCCTTTATTTTTGAAGGTCTTTTCCTAGTTGTTTGTGAAATTTGTTGTCATTTTACTTGTTAAATTCTAGAAAGGATCTGTAGATCTTTTTGTGTTTTTTGCTTTATTTCTGTATTCAGCAATTCTGGGTTTTTTCTTGAATTATTTATTGCATTATGATATACAGATTCCTGTCTTGCTATGTTGTTGTTCAAGGCCTTTCATCTTTTAGCTGTTTCTGTACATCCTGTATTCAAAATCAGTCTATTTTGCTAGTAAAGAGATGATGTGTTCTTTTAATGTTTCTGCTTCTTGCTGATTTTCTTCCAGATTGCTTTTCACTTCAGTGTGTATTCACAATACGTTGTTCATATTTTGGAGAGATGTGCCACCATGGATTGAAGTTTTTCTCTTATGCTAGTTAGGGGCCAAGGTCTCCCAGTGCATCCTGGGTCATCTCCAGTCACCTGATGAATATCTGGTCCTTGGATTCAGATGACTGTATAGGAGAAGTGAGGCTGGTGAGCTTGCACAGCCCTCCCTCACTGAAAACAAAGTCAAGTGCAAGTCATGTCATCATTTCTCTGATGGCATGGTCTTCCATGCAGGCCATGAGTTCTGCCTTTTGTTCCCTTTTAGCTTCTATTGAGATTTTGATTTCTTTCTTTCAACATTTGGGAACATCTTCCTGGGGTTTCATGCTGTGATGGGAATCTACAGGGGTCCTTTGTTTCATCAAATATTGGTTCAGTCTTTTTTATCTTGCTATAGAAATGTTTTAATTTCTTTCAATTACATGGTCACCATCTTCCTTTTTTGGAAACATATGCTGTAGATTTATCTGCTTGGGTTACAAGTTTTAGCAGAATTTTCTTCCCCTTGACAGCTTTGGTGGTTTAAGATCTCTTCTGGAGCTAAAATTTGGAATCTATGTATGTATTTGGAACTTTATTCTAGGATGACTGGATGACTCCTTTGGTCCTAACATTGAGAGTTACCCATTAACTTTTTGTTGGACCCCAAGTGTATTTTTTAGTACCAGAGAGGAACCCCTATCTGCCTGCCTTTCAATGGATCTCATCTGCCCTTCCCTATAATTCCTTCTATTGCCTTTTAAAAATAATGTCATTTCACTTATTCTGTTACCCTGTACATTTCTACTTAGAAGTTGATACACTGCTTTTTCTGTTTGCTCGATTCTGTTATGCTAATGTACTTTTCTCATTGAACAGTAGAAGTTTGTGCCTTTCCTTAAATCATCCATCTGATTCTATATTTATTGGATGTAGTTAATATATCTATATACCTTCTGTTACACTGACCAGTAAGCAAATCTGATTATTGTCATCTTCTCCTCAAATAAACATATTAACACTTTAAAAAACCCTCTTGGCTTAATTTTTCTTTTTAAATTTTGCTATAGGAAATAGCATATATGTGTATATACATATAGATAGATTACTTTAAAGTAAAAAAAAACACAATATTTTCTTATAATTTCATAGGTGGTGAAACTAAGACTCAGAAAACCAAAGGGTTGAAATATAATCTGTGATATAAATTGAAGGAGGTGGATTAGCAGTTGTGGGAGACAAAATTTCTATATGAGGTAAAATCAGAGAAAGTTTTAAAGTCCATTTTCATTTTAAATTATGCTGCTTTGTCACTGGTACATGAAGAGGAATGATTACAGAAGGACCTATTTTCTTGGTTAAGTATTTCCTTGAGGTCATTTTCTTAATTCATACTAGCATTTTTTATTAAAAATTGATAGATATGTGTTATTTAATTTCATATGAAAATTGATATTCTAACAAAGTTGTTTTCTGCTTTTATAGTGGGAATCGTAGGAGAAGGCCTTATAAAGCAGGAAGATTTTGTAGCCAATGTAATAAGGAAGATAAATGCCACGATATGCTATGCAGTAAGATTAAGGCAATAGATTGAATGTGGAAAGAAAAGAATAATATCCATAAATGTATTAGATGATAATGATATGCTTTCATAGTAGTTTCTTACTGTCATGTTATTATTGTTCCACCTATAAAAGTAGAATTATATCATTTTCGAGTTGGGAGCTACCTTAGAAGTAATTTGCTTCAACCTATAACTATAACTATATATATATATATATATATATATATATATATATATATATATATATGTGTATATATATATATATATATATATACACACACATATATATATACATATATATATGAATTCCCTTCTAACAAGTGATCAACCAGCAATTTTGTTTGAAAATAAGTTAGCTCACTAAATGACCCCTTCATTTTCTGATAGTACTTTAGATGTGCTTCCTAATACTGAACTAAAATGTGCCTCCCTGTAAGTTCCACATATTAGTCCTAGTTTTTATCCTCCTAAGCCAAGCACAATAAATCTAATTTTCTTTCCTGTTGTTTATATATATGTATATACCCATATATATGTGTATGTGTGTATATACACACATATATGTAATGTGACATGTATAACATATACAATTGCAATCTTCAAATATTTTGAGATATATATAGATATGAATATAGATATACACAGACATATACATCTCTAAATATTTAAAGATTGCCATAATGTTGGTAGCAAGGTCTTCTCTTTTCCAGACTAAACTTTCTAGTTCCCTCATTCCTGGCTTTTTAATCAAGAATGCTTAGATATCATCATTCCTTTAAAAGTCCATTTTCCTCCTTGTATGATTATACTGAGTTTTGTCAGGTACATTTACCTGAGTACAGTAGTAGTTCCAGAGCAGAGAGAAGTTATGGTCACAAGGGAGGAGAGGCCCTACCCGGGTAAAGATCAGAATGCAGACAAGGAGAGCAGTGGCCACACTTCTCCACAAATCATATCACCTTGGAAGGACCAAAAACTTATAAGCTCCCCAAATTAACTCAGGCTATAAAAGCACTACACCTGGGAAAATACCTTCCCCCCCCGCCCCATTCTCTGCAAACACCCAGATGTGAGCAGAGTCCAACTCTAGGAAAAAATAGGCTGGGAAAAAGAGCGAATAACCATATATATATATATATATATATAAAACCTTAAAAGTTACTCGGGTGATATTGAAGCTCAAGATACAAATTCAGTAAAAGACAACACCTTGAAAACATCTACAAACTAAGTCTTAAATCAAAGTACAGGTTATACACAAGTCCAACAAGAATTCCTAAAAATGCTTAAAAAGAGATTAAGAAAAAAGCAAAAAAAAATTTTTTTTAATCAGATAATAGTGGTAGGGGGGAAATTGGGAAAACAAAGGAGAATAATGTTAAGAAAATTATGAAAAGAGAAATAACTTGATAAAAGAGGCACAAAAATACTGAAGATATTAATTCCTTAAAAATTAGAATTAGTCAAGTGGCAGTTAATGACTTCATGAGACATCAAGAAATAAGAAATAGAAGGCATTTTCAGACAAGGTCAATATATAGGCTAAGGAACATTGGGCTGGGATTAGAGGGGCACAAAACATACCTTTTGCCAAATAGTGAAATGTGTATCCTTAAATGGAGGCAGGGTTCAAAGAAACAAAATGGAGGTAACTTTTTGACTTCACCATTTTGCTTTCTAGCTAGTCATGCCATCACATCATCTTTCTGTTTGCCCTAGTGATGTCTTTGTCACTAGATGTGTTGAAATAGATACCAAATTGCCACTTTTTAATGGTATTTTAGAAGGAATTTCTCATTTGAGTGGTAAATGGAACTAAATGACTCTGAAACTGCATTTTAATACTAAAGATTTAGGAGTTTTTGGAAAGATTTTAAAATAAATTAATCTCGTTGGCAGTGTTGGCATAAAAGTAGTATAGGACAGTAGAAAGGGTCCTGGATTTATGGGGAAGGAGGCGTTCAAAATGATTCATTACCTTGTTCTGCTACTTAATATCTAGATAATCTTGAAAAAAACCTGCTTCATTTTTACTATTTATCCCAACATTTTTTATTTTATATTTTATCCCATCAGTTAACATAGTTGCTGACACATAGTAACAATAAATAAATACTTGTTGAATTAAATTGAAAATGAATTAAAATCCTGAGGCTATTTCCTCATCTCTAAATTGAGGTATGTGACCTAAATGTCCTCTCAGGGCTGATGACTTCTAGCTCTAATCTATGATTTTGAAATGAAACCATTTGGATTTCCCCTTCTATTCTTAAATTGTTTTTCTTTGCTTTCCTTTTAACATGTCCTACATTCTTCCAAAGAATACATTCTTATCTTTAATAAGTCAGATTATAGAGATATTGTTCTGACCTTTTTAGCTTATGCTAATGCAAATTTTATATGTATGTAGTTGCTAATTGGTTCTGGGGAAAACATGTATATTACAATCTCTTTAGTTTATTAGAACATTTTCCCTACGTTCCTTATTTGTGAAAAGTCAAGTATTTGGTTCTCTGTAACACTTCCTAGAAACTCTAATTGCTAACTGCTACAGTAAGCTGCATCTTTTCTCTTCATTTATCAGATATTTGCTCAGTTTTTCTTTCATGCCTTGTATTGCGCTAGGTGTTTTGATAGATATAAGGAAATATAAAACAAGGCTTTTGACCTGGGTGGGGGGAGGGGGAATAGTTCTTAAAAATCTACTTGGATAGACAAAACACACATGCATATACGCAAAGAAAGTGTTAAATTAACAATACAATATATAAATATGCAACAACAATAAATATGCATGTAAGTATCACATGATTGTTATAGGCAATAAGTGTTCTATGAGATCTGATGTGAGAAATAGCACTGAATACAGTGTAAGGTAAGGCTTCATGGGGAAGTTAAATTTTGAGCAGAATATGAAGAACAGGATAGGCTTTGGTGTAGAGGATGAAAAGTATGTCCCAGAGGAATAGAAAATGAACATAAAGGTTTTTGTTTACTTTTAAATCAATTTTTATTTTATTAATCATAGCAACATCTCTATATATTTGAAAAAGTAACATGTGGAAGATATTAATTATTTAATATGCAGGAGGTATATTTATTCATTTATAATTCACAGAGGAATTTACAGAACTCTTGCAATAACTCTTCAGCCTGCCAGTTAGAAAAAAATTGTCTTGATTATTTTCAAGAAAAGGCTGGATTACTACTTTGGGGAGATATTGTAGAGGAGATGCCTCTTCAGATATGGGTTAGGCTAGATGACGTCTGAGGTCTCTTCCAACTTAGATTTTGTGATTCTAAAAATATCCTTTTTTATCTAATATAGTTACATACATACTTTTTCTCCATCTTTCTAGGTAACAGTATGCGTGAGAGAATTGCACGTATGTATTTTTCTCTTTCTTTAATTCTTGAATTATTTGTCTTGTCTGAGTGAAAATAAGCGTCCAATTACTTCTTTATTTACAGATTATCCTTTCTGGTACCCACCGTGGGAAGTGCCTCGGCCAATTGTGTGTGATCCCCTATGCATATTTTGTTTATCGTTTAGACTCTTTTTATTTGCAGTAGCTGTTGCAGTAGTTTTCCTATTACAGCATAAATTTCCAAATATACGGTTAGAAAAAGATCTATTGTTGGCTGAAATATTAGCACAAAAAAAGTCAGAGAAAGATAAAGACTCAGAGAGCGACAGCATCAACTCAGATGTGAGCCCCCAAAACCTAAACAAAGTAGCCAAAGTCTGAAGGATTAGGGAAAGGTCATAGAATCAATAAACCTGAATAAGAGTGAGAAGAAAATATATAATAAGCTATGTATGGCTAAGAAGCTATGCTTTTTATCCCTTTTGTTGAACTCTTAACATGGACAAGAAATAAGATGGCTAAAAGGAATTGGCAAAGAAATCAACAAAAGTTTTAGTTGTATTTATGGTCCAGCTCCTTAAAAGTGAAAAAACTTCCTATGCTATTGCATTTAATAAAGATATTTCCATTTTAATTGTTTTAATGAAGATATTTAATATTTATATGAGATATTTATATTTAATTGGTTTTTGAATTTAACTTCATTAAAGGTTTTTAATGAATGATTAAAGTTGTCCAGTGTTTTTTTTTTACAACATATTAATAAATAGTCAGTATAATATGACTAATTATCTATTGGAGAGATCCATAAGAACAGATATTTATGTTTGGAAATGTTTTTAAAGATTTCAGAAGAGAGTAGCTCTCTTTGACTATTCTGTGCAGTTGAGATATGTATAGTACCTCTGTAACTTATTGAAAGATTTAGGTAATTGTTAAATGAACTTTTATAAATCTAGCTAATTACTTTACCATGTTTCCTTGCTTTTGCTGCCTGCAGGTGTTAATAAGTGCCAATAGTTTTTGTTATTATTTTTTTAAATTGTGATTGAGGACTCCAGGCATTTTGTGTGAATGTAGAAATATATGTGGATACATATATATATGCATATGTAGACATAACATAAAAATGGAAAACTATTAGTTTATAAACCACTGTTAATTACTTACAAATTTAAAATATTATGCATTAGTTCAGAATTAGTAAATGGATAAGAAAAGAGGCCTGAAGAAGAAATTGCTAACGTAGCAGAATATACATGTGACATAATCTTTACAACCGTATTCTAGCATCTTTTGCTTTTTTCCAGTTACATTTAAAAAGAGCTTTTGCTCATGTTCTTGGTATATTATTCTCTCTTTTTATTTTAATCCTGTTTGGATGTTTAGGCCAATTGGAGCTACCCTCTTTTTTCATTACCAGTCTGCTGAGAGTGAGATGAAAGCTTGAGTATGGTTTGATTTGCATTTCTTTTGTTACTAGCAATTTTTTGCAGTTTTTCACAGTTGTTAATACGTTTGCAATCTGTCTTTTGAGAACTACTTGTTCATAGCCTTGAATCATTTTTCCATTGTGGGATGACTTTTGGTCTTTATTTGATTGAATTCCATTTATCTTACCAGACATTATTTCATGGGA
Source organism: Notamacropus eugenii (assembly GCF_028372415.1). NCBI lineage: Eukaryota > Metazoa > Chordata > Mammalia > Diprotodontia > Macropodidae > Notamacropus > Notamacropus eugenii. The sequence continues at coordinate 254,418,457 of NC_092874.1, forward strand.
AGATAATTTCCTAGAAGGGTTTTTTTTCCTCTTATCCTAGCTATTTTGATTTTTTTTCCCTGCAAAGACTTTTAAAATTTTCATCTAATCAAAATAATTTCATCTTCCTGGTCTTTTTTTTTTCCTTGCTTGACTAAGGATTTTCCTCCTGTTCATAGTTTTGAAAGATATCTCCATTTTCTTCCACTTAAAGAAAAATGTGACCTTTTATCTTTAAGTTGGTGATCAATTATTTGGCATGTATGGTAATTATATGAAATAGAACATTTGTCTAAAACTATTTGTTTTCCAAACTGCTTTCTAGTTTTCTCAGAACTTCTTATCAAATAGATACTTGTTCAAATAAATTGTCTTCTTGACTTTAGTCAGCACTGGGGTTGTTGAGTTCTCTTGTTTCTGATTCTTGCTTATTTCATCTGTTCCACTGATCTATTTTTCTCATTTATAAACTATATCAATAATCTTGATGACTGTCATCTTTTAGTCATATCTGGCTCTTTATGACCCACAGATCGGAGCATGTCAGACATTTATATCACTTGACTATCTCCCAAAATCTGTCCAAGTTCATGTTCAGTGCTTCCACAGTACTTACCTATCCACCTCATCCTCTGCCATCTCCTTCTTTTGTCTTCAGTCTTTTCCAACCTCAGGATCTTTTTCATTGAGTCCTGTTTTCTCATTATGTGGCCAAAGTATTTAAATTTCAGCTGCAGTATTTGTCTTTCCAATGAGCAGTCTGAATTAATTTCTTGAAATATTGATTGATTTGATCCCTTTGTTGTCCAAGGGACTCTCAACAGTCTTCACCAGTACCACAATTCAAAAGCGTACCCATTGTAATTATTTTGAGTAGGACTTCACCTTCTATTATTTCCTCCTATATTTTAGTATAACTATATAGAAATATTTTGATGAAGTTTGTATATTTAGTCTACTTTACTGAAGCTATTAAATGTCTTGGTTTCTCAGCTGCCTCTCTGGGCTTTTCTAAGCAAACTATCACGTTTGTAAATAGGAATAATTTTCTCTCTTCTTTATCAGTGTTTATGCCTTTAGTTTCTTTTTCTTGTCTTACTACTAATGCCAATATTTCTAAAACCATGTCAAGATATAGTAAGGGGAAGGCATAGCTTCCCTTTGCCCTTATTGGGCTGGTGTCCACTGTTTTCTCCAAATAGGCTAGCTTTGGGGTTTACATATGTAGCTTTCAAGGGTAGAAGTTGAGGACTGAGTCTGTGACTTCCTTTGTACAAGGAACTCCAGAGTGAGGAATCTCCCTGTTGTAATGCAGGTGAGTACTTCTCCCTAAAGCTTATAGGCTCAGAGAATTGCCTAAGATGCCACAAAGGAAGGTGACTTGTTCAGAATCACTGTATGTTTGAGAGATGGGAATTGAATGCAGGGCTTTCTGACTCACAGACCAACTCTTTATCCATTATCCAGCACTGATCTGAATGGACTTTTTGTTATGTTAAGAATGACCCTTCTCTGCCTATACTTTGTTGGTTTTGGAGCATAAATTAGCACTGTGTTTCATAATAATAACATTTATATACTGCTTATTATGTACCAGATACGGTGCATAGTGCTCAACAATTATTATCTCATTTGATCCTCGCAACAACCCTGAGAGTTAGTTGTTATTATTTCCATTTTACAGATGAGGAAACTGAGACAAACTGAAGGTACGTGACTTGCCAGGGTCACATAGCTAGGAACTGTTTGAGGCTGGATTTGAACTCAGGTCTTCCTAACTCTAGGCCCAGGACATTTTCACTGTACCACCAAGCTGTTTTATCAAAGGCATTTTCTACATCTATTGATACCATGGAACTTGGGTTTTTTTATATGTATTTAATATAATCATGTGAATTTATTTTTTCAAATGCCAAATCCCCCTTGTTATCCTTGGTGTAAATCCATTTTGGTGATAGTAAATAATTTTTGTATATTTTGTTATACTCTTGTTAGGATTTTGTTGAAAATTTTTGCCTCAATATTATTAATGATATTGGGCTATGGTCCTTTTTTTGCTTTAATACCTTTTAGTTTAAGTTTTAGGATTCTATTTGCCTTAAAAAAATTTTTTCTCAATTTTTGGGAATAATTTGCATAGCATAGTTATACATTACTTTTTGAATGTTTGATCAGATTCTCTTGTAAATCTGTCTAGCCTTACTTGGGGACTGGGAATGTAGCTACTGTTTTATGGTCTTGTTTATTTTCATTTTCTTAATTTAGTTTAAGATCTGTATTTCCTGTTCTATTTCAGGTATTTTACATTTTGGAGATAATCATTTCCTTTCAGTTCTTGGTTTTGCTAGCATATTGTTTTGTACAATAAATTTTAATATTATTTTATTACCTATTGTGATTTTGCTTTTTTTAAAAAATGGTAAATTGTCCTGTTTATTCTTTTTGAGCAGTTTAGCTAATGGTTGATAAATTTTGTTACTCTTCAAAGAACTTTCTGTTTTCTATTTATGATTTCTGAAGACTTTTTGGTTTACATTTTATCTACTTTTCATCCAATTTTTGAGATTTCCTCAAGGTTTTATATTTTATCGGCAATAAGAGGTTTCCTCCTATGCTTTTTTGGGGTTTATTTGGTGATTTCGGGGGCGGAGGGTTAATCATGTAGTTCATTAATGCCTTTTTCTAATTTGTTAATGCATGTTTTCAGAGATATAGAGGTAAGCAGAAAGTGTAGGAGACAGTATGGGACGTAAAGTCAGGAAGATTTGAATTTGAATCCTTCCTCAGATACTCATTACCTATGTAAACCTGGACAGGTCATGTAACCTCTCTAGGTCTTAGTTTACTAGTCTGTAAAATGGGGATGAGACTGGATCTACTCCACAGAGGAGTTGTAAGGGTCAAATGAAGCAATATGTATAAAGTGCTTGGCAAACCCTAATGTGCTATATAAATGCTAACTCTTAATATTGTTATTGTTAAATGCCTTTTCCTCTGAAGATTGCTGTGTTTGCATTTTGAAACTTATCAATATGTCTCATCATTGTCATCCTCCTTCACATAATTATTAATTCACTCTCTTTCTTCCCCTTTTATTATTCAATATAGCATTATTATATCTCTGTTTAGGGTTGTAGCTTTTCTTATGGTCCCTGTACTTTTTACTGTTTTCATTATTTAATGGTATACAAAGAGCAACAGCGTGGCATGAACTGAGAGCCAGCCTTGAAGTAAGGAAGCCATAAGTTCAAATCCTGTCTTTGGCATATACCATGTTGTGTGGGATAAAACTTAAATAAATGAAGAGGCTTCTCAATAAGAACAGAAAGAAAAGGATTTATTACAATTCTCGAGAAAGGGACGTCCTTCCACCAGGTCAGGGAACCTGGTGGAGGGAGGCAACTTACAGAAGCTGAAGCACAATTTTATACCTTAACGCAGAGAATCCCAGCTCCCCACTCTCCCACCTCTCCATTGGCTGGGAGGCGGGCTTACAATCTAAGCCCGAAAACTAGGCAAACCCCGGGAAATCTTCACCTATCCCAACACAATTACCTCATCTAATATCTAACTTAACTGCTGATGTGGCTTTAGAAAAGATGGGAGGGGGAGAAGTGGGAGCTGGTAGCATTGATGTGACAACAGTACAACAAACAAAGGGGAGATTTGAGTAACTTCCAAGTTTCGGCTACAGCCCACAGCACTTTGACAAGGAAAGCTGGTAGCTGGTAAGGGGTGAGTGCCAACTGACTGTCCACAAGCCCTGGATACCTGAAACTCAGGTATCCAGGGAGAGAGGCCTTATGGAAGAGAAATTTTATTTCCCCATATTTTTATTATGAAAAGTCTTCACAATATCCTCATCTCACTCAATGTGATATGGTCGTCACTTAGCCTCTTGTCCCAGTCAGCTAAGACTGTAGCTTACAGAACAGATGCTCTTACAGAATGTTCCACCAAGGACAACCTGCATTGGTAGAGAGTTTTCTCACCAAGCATTCCCTTTGCCAGTGAAATCACAGGTCTAGTTGCCCCAAAATAGCCAATTGAAAAAGAGGTTCAGAACCCAACTAATGCAAAATAATATGTTTTGTATTTTTTGTGCATTTCTACTTTATTTCTGTATGTACATTAAAAATCATAAAACTTTAAATTCTGTTAACAATGATGGTTATTACTCCATGCAAAAGCTCTAATGAGGGTGCAGCAAATAGGAAGTAGCATGGGATCCATGAACCGAGTACTATCATCCTGTCAGGTCAGCAAGTGTTTACTAAGTACTTAGTTAAGTACCAGGTTAGGGATACAAAGAAAGACAAAAATTGCCCCTGCCCTCAAGGAGTTTACAGTCTAATGTAAACAATTGTATTTAAATAAAATATACAAAGGATAGACTGGAGATAATTGTGAGAAGGAATGTTATAGCATTATGGGGCCTGAGATTTTAGGAATGTGGGATTTTAGTTGGAGTTTGAAAGAAGTCAGGGAGGCTAAGAGATGACAATAAGAAGGGGGAGAATTCCAAACATGGAGGACAGCCAGTGACAATGCCTGAGAGAAAGGAGTGCCTTGTGTGAAGAACAGAAAAGAGTCCAGTGTCAATGCATTGCAATGTATGTTGGGGATAGTTATGTATCAGAATATTGGAAAGACAGGAGGGGAGAGGTTGTGATGGGCTATAAATACCAGAGGATTTTTTTCTTTTTAATTCTAGAGGTGATAGGAAGTCACTGGAGCTTACTGAATGGAGCAGAAGGTTGCTGTAACATGGTCAGAAATGTTCTTTAGAAAGACCAGTTTGGTGTCCAAGTGAAGTATGGATTGACAGTCATCTGAGAGTGGGGAAGAAGCTTGAGGTAGGAGGTTAGTTAGGGCTGTTAAGGGGATTTGTTCTGTGAAGTTTGGATTCGGTGAAAGGGCCCCATTTTGGGCTAGACAAATTGATCTGGAAATCATCTATATAAGAAATAATAATTGGATCCATTGGACCTGGTGAGATCATCAAGCAAACTAGTATAGAGAAACAAAACCTTAGAGGATACACATCATTATTCCAAGTTCTGGCACTGTTACATGTATAGCACTTTACAAAAATGAATGAATTTATGAAAAATGAAAAAAAATTTATAGAATGCTATACCAGAGAGAGATTTTGGATTTCATTCATTCAGCAAATGTTTCACATACCCACGGCGTAACAACAATTTGATAACCTTATTACAGAATGCTGTAGTGAACCACTACTACTACTTCTACTACTACTACTAACCAGAATCAGGATAATCTGATTCAAATCATGACACCACGTGACCTTCTGGCAATGAGCAAGTAACTTAATCTCACTGACTCTGTTTCCCCATTTATAACATAAGTATGATATCAGCAGCACACCGTTACAGGGCTATTGTGAGAATGAAGTGAGTTAGTGCTTGTAAGGTTCTTTGTAATCTTTGCATTTATTGAGTTATTACTAAGTATACTTAGGAATGCAGCATGTTTTGTGATGGCCTCCACATAAAGGCCCTTCAGGGGTGAAAGAAATCAGTGAAGCCCTATGGAAAATAACTGTTCACATATATAAATCCCTGTTAACTCTGATTTTGCCCTTGAAAGACCCCAGTATGCCATTCCATTGTTTTCTCCCCATATGACCAGGGGCAAAAAAGGACCGAGATGTAGAAATTTATTGACCCAACGCTTGCTGCTTATAACCTTGAGAGGCAGCAACAGTGGCTGACAAGCTGAGAGAGACCCTGGGGAGCAAAAGCAACAGATCTGAATTCCCTGAATTCCCCAGGGCAGTGGCCCAGTGGCTTTGCCGGCTGGTTAAGAAAGATGTGCTTGTGGACATGGACATGGAGGGAGCATGACTGGATTGGCAGCTGCTGGGAAACTGATCTCAATGCTCAACGTGTTCCCATTTCCTCATGGCATACAAGACTGCTCCACAAAATGTTTTAATACACATTCCCTTCCTCTAATCTTTCCCATGACCTGCGGGCTCTCAGGAGATCTGGGGGAAACGATGGACTGATGCAGTTTCTTTATGGCATTTCTGTTCTTTAGGCAGTGTAGGTTATGGCCACCCTGTGGCTTGTCTTTTAAATAGGAAATAGAGTATCTTGTTGAGACTCAAGGGAATTTCCCAGACAGGGCTTGGAGATTGCCATAATTGTAATAATTCAGAGTTCTATCCCATTTTCATGTCCTTAGATCAGTGTTCTCCAAAGTGGGGTACATACATACCAGGAGCTATGTGAAACAACTGGTAGAGATTCATCTTACAGAAACCATCAGATTGTTGGACACATTCCATACTAGCTATGACAGCCAATCATAGAGCATGTTTGAAACATGACTTCTCCATGCCCTTCATCATCTAGCCTTGCTTCTGCTGCCACCACATCTGCCATCATCAGATTTAAGTTCACTGCACCTCCTACAAATTAAGTACATCTCATAGCCCAAACTGTGATTCCCAGACACTGGAAATTTCTCATTTCTAGGTGTAGACAAGTGTAGGTACTTGTTGAAATCCCCTTTTCTCCACAATCTGATCCCCATCCCCACTCACCTTACCTCCTAATCTGGTTTAAGGCCCCCAGATCAGTTCCAAAATATCATAGTATAGGTAGAAAGAAAGAAAAAAACAACTCTGGAGTCAGAGGACCAGGGGTCAAAGTCTGCCCCTAACACTACCTTGAAGCAAGCCACTTAATTTTCCTTGACCTCAGTTTCCTCTTCTGCAAAAATGGGGAAGTTGAATTTGATGGTTTCTGGAGTTCTTTCTCATTCTAAACCTATAATCCTATAAACTTCCAGTCCCTCTGCCCCACTCCTGTCAATCCAGGCAGCTTGGCCCTGGGACTCAACCCCATTTCCTTTACCCAGGCAGCCATTTTACACAATGCATGCACACACATATGAATATACATGTATCTATCTAAGCACGTACACATATATCCACACATCATATATGATACATTAAATATTATATGTTATTGCTGGGAATAAAATAAAATTATATTAAAATGTTCTCTATTTCATCTTTATCTCACTTCAAATATTTGGTTTTTTGTATTTTGTAATATCCATAATATATTTATGTATATCATTGATAAATGTACATATATCGGGAGTGCATACTTTTTTTTTTTTTTTACTATAGAGTAAGTAATCAATAAGGACTGAGAGGTGGTTCAAGAAGGAAATGGCAAACTCCTCCAGTATCTTTGCCAGGAAAATCCCAAATGGGGTCATGAAGAGTCAGACACAATCAAAAAGACTGGACAACATCAATTAATAAAAGGTGATCAATAGGTATTGAATTAGAACCGACATACATAGTGCCATGAGCTGTGCAAGCTCTGGATTTTTAGAGTGAGAGAATGAATAGCTTAAGAGTGTGCAGGCTGAGCTCCTTCAGGTGAGAAATAGTGATACTACAGACTTTGGGAGGCGTATGTGCTCTGGACACACTTTGATGCAAACACTTGTCTGGTAGTTTGACCATAGCACCACCTGATGATCGAATTGTGTATTACATGAGCTCTCCTGCCAGTTAGTTAATTGCAGAATAAAATGACAACCAACTTTTCTGTCCAGGATTGCAGAATGCAGGACATTCCCTGGTGGGATATTGTTACTGTATCTACTGAAATTTCACCTGGGATACAAGTATCACAGATATGCACTACTATTGCAAAAACTTTTCCTTTGTAGCATTGGGGTGAGTCATACCAGTGTATGCCCCCCTCTCTTCTACCAGATTATTGGTTGTTTCTTCACGGAAATAGCTGTTCTTACACTTTGAGAAAGGCTGAGCTGCCGGAGGCACCAGCAGCATCCTCAGAATATCAGCCAGTTCTAAAGGAAAAATCCACCTTTAGAGCATCACTCACATCTGTCCCCTCTATTTCTACTGTCACCTCCATAATATAGGCCCTCATCATTACCCATTTGGACCTTTGTAATAGTCTCTTTCCACCTCTTTTTCCCCTTCAGTTTTTCTCTCATTGCATCCATGTTTATCTTTTGTATGATCAACTGATGTCAGTCCCCTGCTCAAAACACTTGTTGACTACCTATTTCCTCCAAAGTTTGAACACCTTTACATTGCATTCAAGTTCCACAACAATCTGATGCTAGCCTACTTTATCTAATGTAATTCCCCTCCACTACTTTTTATACTCCAAATAACTCATTACCTTCATATTCTCCAAATGTTCCTTTTCCTTCCTATCTAGTGTTTTTATTCATTTAATTCCCTATGCTCAGAATGCCTTCTTTCACTTCTTTGCTGAAATGATTATTAATAACCAATTAATGGTTGCTGCAGAGTTCAAGTCCTGATTTCAAAAGTTCAGTCTCTTGAAGAATGTTGCTGATAATGAGATTGGACTTTTTTGTTCAGACCCCAGTCAAGTAGGGCAGCCATGTGTTCTTCTCAGGCTAGGGTTCAGTCCATGCTAGACCAGTAGGAAATATTAGCAAAAAGAGTAGTATTATTATATCAACAGAAGACACTTCTCCATGTATGAGTCTTGGACACTCATGTACCTCAAGTGTATGCTCCTCCACACGTATCCACATATCTACACTTATCCCCTTCATGTCTACCACTCCACAGTAGTGGGGCCAATAGCACATCTCCCTTATGAGTCCTCCCCGACCTTGTGAGCTTTGTTGGCCACATGGTTTTTAAATGTCTCCATTTTTCCTGCTTATGATGAGTGTGTTTGTGAGATTCTCCAGGTTTGGGAGAAAACGTTTTATATCTATTTCCTCCATTATGCTGTTTCAGCACATACTGTTTAACAAAACAAAACTATGTCTTAGGACTGACTAGAAAAAAGTAAACAGCAGCAGAGACTGTTGAGCTATTGTTTTTGATGAGATATATAGATGACAGTGTGTCATATACAGGAAGCACAGCAAGGAAGTATACCTTCAATACAATGGGTTGCATTCTCTTGGAACTGCCAACCCAGTTGTCACCTTACTTCTCGAGAGCATGTGTGTAAATAGCTTCAACTCCTGCAGTTTCCCCTATGGCCGTCATAGGGTAGTCAGGCTGTAAACAGATTGTTCCCCCAACAATGTGGTGCAAAGCTTGCAAACCTGTTCATCCTGTTCAACAGGGATTCAATAGTGCCTTTGGGCATTCACCAGAGACAAAGAGCTCCCTGACATTTCACAAATTCTCTCCCATGCTGTGGGAACTTCCAGGTCACTAGAATGTAATGGCTCTTCAGAAACAAATTCAACTGCTATCACCTCCTGTGATATCATTTTAGGCACTTGGAATAATGAATCCTTGCTCTCAAAGATATTATATTCTGCTAGGGAACAATACATCTACCCAGTTAAATGCAGCATGATATGATGAAGGAAGGAACTCTGACAACTGGGAATTCAGGGAAGGCTTCAAGGAGGAGGTGGCATCTGATCTGATTTTTGAAGATAAAAGTTTCAGAGCAATAGGAGTATATTCTAGGTATTGGGGACAAACTAGTGTGAATGCATGGTGGCATGAGATGGAACCATTAATAAGCTTGTTTGGCCAAAACAGAATGCGTGAAGCAAGATGATATAAGGTTGGAAAGGTAGATAGAGCTCTTTAAACTGCTAGTTGAGGAGGTCGTATTTTCCTCTAGAGGCAACAGGAAGTAACAGATTGTTGTGGAACTTGAATGCAATGCAAAGGTATTCAAACTTTGGAGGAAATACGTAGTCAACTGGTGTTTTTAGCAGAGGAAGGGGTGGTGTGATTCAGCCCTTGTGCTTAGGAAGATCATTTGTGCAGCTGCATGGAGACATCATTCTTCCTCTACCATGTCAAGAAAACTCCTGTCCTAGCTCTGTGAAAGCAGTTCTAGCCCATAGTGTTAGAGGGAGAACACTAAGGTCCCTTTACTTTTCTCAGTTTGTTTCCCTTCCACACTGGATGAATGGGGTTAAGTGTGGTAGAAAATCTTAAGGTTCACGAGGTTCATCCAGGCTGGGCATCTCTTCTAGCTCAGACACAATGAGAAAGAGACCCTGCCTAGAAGATTGGTTTAAAGATTAACCAACTTTCTGTCCAGTCACTTCAATGCCAACTACTCTGAGTTAAGGGCCAAGCCAGTGACTTCCTCCACTACCTAAGTGGTACAGGGAATAGATCAGTGGACCTGGAGTCAGGAAGTACTGGATTCAAATCCAGCCTCACAAACTTTCTAGCTTGTGACCCTAGGGATACCCTTTCAACTTTTTTGCCTCAGTTTCCTCAACCGTAAGAAGGAAATAAAAACAGAATCTGCTTTGGAGGGTTGTTGTGAGGATCAAATGAGATAATATTTGTAAAAAGTGCTTAGCACAAAACCTGGCACATAATAGATATTATATGTTTATTGTCTTCTCCTTCCCTTACCCCTCTACCTAAGGCAAGAGGAGAGGAGGCTGAGAACAGAGTACAGACTATTCACTGCAGAAGGAAGGGAAGAGATAGAGCCCATAAAAGAGAACAGAGCCTTGTTAACAAATGAAGAACTCAAATTCATTGAGTGAATGAATCCACCTCATCACTATTTGGTGATAACTAGGCTCTAAGCTTCTTGAGGACAGGGACCTCTGTCTTGCTACCTATGCATTATTTCAGGCACAAACTAGGTGTCTTATTAAAGTATACCTAGATGTGGCAGACTGGGAGCAGGGAGGGGGAAGAACTTCTGTTCTCTTTCAAGAGAAAGTTAGTCACTGCATCAGTAGGACAGGAGGTCAGGTCTCTGGCAAAACTTTGCACAAAACAAATTTTGAGCCTTTATGGGGGAAAAAACATCAGCACCCCCTCTAAGGAGGTTGTCAAACTGGGAAAAAAGAGTCAACAGTGTCTAGAAGACAAGATATCAAGTCTTCTTAGGAACTGAGGCCATAAAGAGTCTACAATAAAAACATTTTAATGTGAAATATTTAATTATGGAGTAAATTCTGTGAGCTAGACAAAGTGTTCAGACTCAAGCTACTTATTAACTAAATCAAATTCTACTCATTGGATCCTACTTGGATGCTAGAGTAGACCAGAAGCAGCAGAGGAAAGGAGAATAAGGAGAAATGATTGAGGAAGAACCTGATGAGGTAGAGAATGAAGAAAAACACTCCAAACGGAGAATGACTTCAAAATTGTAGCTGAGTTTGTGGTGGGGAGGTGGAGTGGGGGGGTGTATGGGGGTGGGGTGGCATGACTAACTCCCCAGCACCTCTCTTGATCAGAAAGCTAAATCAATGGAGTCCCCGAAATGTTTGTACCAGATGATGAAGTGGGGAAAGCTACATTCTTCTTTGAATACAACAAAGAGAGTTGGCATATCTATGTTGTTCACACAAGAATCGAACTGTTGGCCATCTGGCTTAAAGGGTGGAGCCTGAAAACCCGGTTGCCCAATAGTACTTTCTCCAACCAACACTTTAGCCAGCACCATGATATGCCCAAATTTAGGGTCATAAACCGAGTTCATCAAAGAAGCAGTTTTAGAACGCAAGGAAAAGTAGGTTCCGTGGCCCAAGATGCCATCATATCTGCTTAATTTAGAGTCCAGACCATTGGTTGCCAGATCCTCGAAATTCATGGTGGTTTCATGAAAGAGATGATATTCCAGGGGGGTGGCACCAGTCTCGTGAAAGGTCATCTTTGACTTCTGCCTGAGGGGTTCAAGGCAAGGAAGATATTGCATAAGTATGTTATCTCTGTCTTCCCCAACATCCTCCCCTATTACACAGATTTAAAGAATCTCAGAGTTGGAAGGGCCATGAGAGATTGCCCAGTCCAGTGCTTCCCTAAAATATCTCCAATGCTTCCCCATTATTCTCTTCACTGTGATCATCCCTGTGATACCCTCACCCTTCTGATTTCTCCCCCTACTCCTACACCTTTTGTATTGCTCCCACAACTCTGGATTGTAGAGCCGGAAGATTCTTAATACAACTGACTGCTGGGGATCAATGGAGAAATAGAAGAGTTGGCAGCAGTACTGGTATGTAGACTCTGAAGGCAGAATTTCCATCAGAATGAAATGCTGGTTCTCGGGTATCTTCACGTTCATTTGTAACTCTGAGTAATTGTCCAAACACAAATCTAATGCCTCTCCATCCCAGATGGCTGAGTCTTTTGGTTTTTCTAAGTTCCATATCCTGGTAAATAAATGGAGTGGACAAAAAGAACAAGGAATGGTCAGTGACATATGAGAAAGAAAGGTTCCCCCTGATAAGGACAGTATGGGAGAGGACCGCAAGAGAGTAAAGCTTTAGAAAAAGAATGCCTCCACTTCTCAGGAAATTTCAGATCATTTTTTCCCCTTTTCCCAATGAAACAATGCTAGAAACCAAGACTATGGAAGGAGATGCCATTTCTATCTTGTGAAAGAGAAACCAATCACTAGGGGAGATAAGACTTTTTAAAAGTTGGCATAATTCTTTATATATACCCTCTCATTTGAATATCACGCAACCCTGTGAGGTAGTTAGAACAAGGACAGATGGGAAATGTGAGACTTAGAGATAGGGAACAACTTGTCTCTGGTCAGACAGTTAATGTCAGAGTAAGGATGTGAATGCTAACCTTCTTGATTATAGCCAATATCAGTTCCACAATTCAAAAAGCCCTCTACTCCCCTGTAATATACTTGCTAAAGTCTCTTCCAGCTTTAAATCCTATGATCTAAATAATGAATATCTCTTCCCCGAAATGTTCACGTGGACTGCTTATGCTCAACCTATGGTAGAGCCTTCTAAGATCGTATTGGGCTGATCAGCCATAGTTGGACACACTGTAACTTGACTAACATAATGATGTCATTTTATTCCTTTTTTGAGAATGAAGGACAACAACCAACCAACCATCATCTCTTCCCCAATTCTCTCTGTATTCTAAGGGTTGGTCCCCTTTGTGTACAAAAGGGTGAACTTGTATATGTTGGGGGGCTCAATTTAGATACTCATAAATGCTCATTCATGGTGGATCAGAGACAGGTTGAGAGTGAACAGGACAGGGTGGAAAATGAGAAATGGGATTTGGCAGACAAGTTGGTGCTGTGTAGCCTGAGAGAAATTACTATTAAATAAGCAAATATTGGGGAGATGCAAGATTTTTTCCCTTCCTCATTTAGAGATTAGGTCAAAGTTTAGTTCTCTGAAAGATAGGGTGGTTGAAGAGATGAAATCTTGGAACTGTACATGCACTGTGCTAAGAACTTTTTAAAAACATCTCATTTGATCCTCATATCAACCCTGGAAGGTACATACTATTATTATCTACATTTTATAGTTGAGGCAATTGAGGGAGACAGGTAACATCCATGGACTATATTCCTGAACCCCAACTTCCTATAACCCAGGCTAGTCTTCTGGTCAGAGAAAGGAGATTTCTTTGGCAGTGTGAGGCTAGGGGATTACTTCAGAAGTAACTTAAAATTTGAGAGTTTAAGAATGAGATACTCTGGAGAGTGGAAAGGGGGATTTACTTGGGCACCGTTCCTTCTTTTTTTTTTTTTTTTATTAATTTTTTTATTTTTTTAATGTTTAACAATCACTGCCATACAATTGCGATTTTATCCCTCCCCACCCACCCCCCACTACCTCCCTCCCTCCCCACGACTGCATACAATTCTGTATAGATTCTACATATACTTTCCTATTGAGTATATTTTCACTATAGTCATGCTATGTAGTCAGACTAAGATAAATGAAAGAATCCGTATAACAAATCAGAACATGATACACAAACAGATACACATACACAAACATGATCTGCTACGTTATGTAAGTGACTTCCATATTTCTCTCTCTGAGTGTGGAAGGCATTTTGCCTTGAGGTCCACCATTGGGATTTTTTTTTTTTCAGAAGTTCTTGTGTTATTACAAAAATCTAAGTCTACCAGAAAAAACTCTCACACACTGTGGTTGTTGCTGTGCATAAAGTTCTCCTGGTTCTGCTCCTTTCACTCAGCATCAGGTCATATAAGTCCTTCCAGGCCTCTCTGAAGTCTTCTTGTTCATCATTTCTTATGGCACAATAGTACTCCATTACATTCATATACCATAATTTATTCAGCCATTCCCCAATTGATGGACATCCCCTTGACTTCCAGTTTTTGGCAGCTACATAGAGTGCTGCTATAAATATTTTTGTACATGTGGGACCCTTTCCCATTTTTATGATCTCTTGGGGATATAGTCCTAGTAGCGATATTGCTGGGTCAAAGGGTATGCACATTTTTGTAGCCCTTTGGGCATAGTTCCAAATTGCTCTCCAGAATGGTTGGATGCGCTCACAGCTCCACCAACAATGAATTAGTGTTCCAACTCTCCCACATCCTCTCCAGCATTTATCATTTTCTTGTTCTGTCATGTTTGCCAATCTTATAGGTGTGATGTGGTACCTCAGAGTTGTTTTGATTTGCATCTCTCTAACCAATAGTGATTTAGAGCATTTTTTCATATGATTATAGATAGCTTTAATTTCTTCCTCTGAAAATTGCCTGTTCATATCCTTTGACCATTTATCAATTGGGGAATGACTTGTATGATTATACATTTGGGTCAGTTCTCTATATATTCTAGAAATGAGGCCTTTATCCCCGAGCTTAGCTGTAAAAATTTTTTCCCAATTTACTACATCCCTCCGGATTTTGGTTGCATTGGGTTTGGTTGTGCAAAAACTTCTCAGTTTAATGTACTCAAAGTTATCCATTTTGCATTTCATAATGCATTCTATCTCTCCTTTAGTAAAGAATTCTTCCCTTCTCCATAGATCTGATAAATACACTATTCCTTGCTTCTCCAGTTTGTTCATGGTATCAATCTTTATACCTAAATCATGTACCCATTTGGACTTTATTCTTGTGTACGGTGTCAGGTATGGGTCTATGCCTAATTTCCGCCACACTGTTATCCAGTTTTCCCAGCAATTTTTGTCAAACAATAGGTTCTTATCCCAGAAGCTGGGGTCCTTGGGTTTATCAAACAGAAGGTTGCTATATTCCTTGCCTACTGCATCTTGAGTGCCAAGTCTATTCCACTTGTCTACCTCTCTGTTTCTTAGCCAATACCAAGTGGTTTTGATAATTGCTGCTTTATAGTACAGTTTAAGGTCTGGTAGCGCTAGGCCACCTTCCCAAGCATTTCTTTTCATTAGTCCCTTTGATATTCTGGACCTTTTGTTTTTCCAAATGAATTTTGATATTATTTTATCCAGCTCTAGAAAGTAATTGTCTGATAGTTTAATTGGTATGGCACTAAATAAGTATATTAATTTGGGTAGAATTGTCATTTTTATTATATTAGCACGGCCTACCCATGAGCAACTAATGTTTTTCCACTTACTTAAATCTGAGTTTATTTGTGCAAAAAGTGTCTTGTAATTGTGTTCATATAGTCCCTGGGTTTGTTTTGGCAGGTAGACTCCTAAGTATTTTATACTGTCTACCCTAACTTTAAATGGGATTTCTCTTTCTATCTCTTGCTGTTGAACTTTGTTGCTAATATATAGGAATGCAGAGGATTTGTGTGGGTTTATTTTGTACCCTGCAACTTTGCCAAAGTTGTTTATTAATTCAAATAATTTTTTACTTGAATCTCTGGGATTCTCTAGGTAAATCATCATATCATCTGCAAAGAGTGATAACTTAGTTTCTTCTTTGGCTGTTCTAATTCCTTGAATATCTTTATCTTGTCTAATTGCTACAGCTAACATTTCTAGTACCATATTGAATAATAGTGGTGATAATGGACAACCTTGTTTCACCCCTGATCTTATTGGGAATGCATCTAGCTTATCCCCATTGCATATAATGCTTGCTGAAGGTTTTAGATAGATACTGCTTATTATTTTATGGAAAGTTCCCTTTATTCCTACGTTCTCCAATGTTTTTAGTAGGAATGGATGTTGTATTTTGTCAAAAGCTTTTTCTGCATCTATTGAGATAATCATGTGGTTTTTGTTAGCTTTGTTGTTGATGTGGTCGATAATGCTAATAGTTTTCCTAATATTGAACCAGCCCTGTAGTCCTGGTATGAATCCTACCTGATCATAATGTATTAATCTCGTGATAAGATGCTGTATTCGTTTTGCTAAAATCTTATTTAAAATTTTTGCATCTATATTCATTAGGGAAATTGGTCTATAATTTTCTTTCTCTGTTTTGTCTCTTCCTGGTTTGGGTATCAAAACCATATTTGTATCATAGAAAGAATTTGGGAGGACTCCTTCTTCCCCAATTTTCAAGAATAGTGTATGTAGTATTGGAATTAACTGTTCTTTAAATGTTTGATAGAATTCACTTGTGAATCCATCTGGCCCTGGAGATTTTTTCCTAGGGAGTTCATTGATGGCTTGTTCAATTTCTTTTTCTGAGATGGGGTTGTTTAAGTATTCAACTTCCTCTTCTGTTAATCTGGGCAATTTGTATTTTTTAAAATATTCATCCATCTCGTTTAGATTGTCGAATTTGTGGGCATAAAGTTGGGCAAAGTAGTTTCTAATTATTGTTTTAATTTCCTCCTCATTGGAGGTGAGTTCACCCCTTTCATTTTTAATGTTAGTAATTTGGTTTTCTTCTTTCTTTTTTTTGATCAGATTAACCAAAGATTTATCAATTTTATTAGTTTTTTCATAAAACCAACTATTGGTTTTATTTATTAATTCAATAGTTTTCTTTATTTCAATTTTATTAATCTCTCCTTTGGTTTTCAGTATTTCTAATTTGGTATTTACTTGGGGATTTTCAATTTGTTCTTTTTCTAGCTTTTTCAACTGCAAGCCTAAGTCATTGATCTCCTCTTTCTCTATTTTATTTATGTAAGCATTCAGAGATATAAAACTTCCCCTAATAACTGCTTTTGCAGTATCCCATAAGTTTTGGTACGTTGTCTCACTATTGTCATTCTCTTGAATGAAGTTGTTGATTGTTTCTATGATTTCTTCTTTAACCCAATCCTTCTTTAGAATTAGATTATTTAGTTTCCAATTGATTTTTGGTTTCTCTTTCCATGGCCTTTTATTACATGTAATTTTTAATGCATTATGATCTGAAAAGGATGCATTGATTATCTCTACCTTTCTGCACTGGATTGTGAGATTTTTATGTCCTAGTACATGGTCAATTTTTGTAAATGTTCCATGTACCGCTGAGAAAAAGGTATATTCCTTTCTATTCCCATTTAATTTTCTCCAAAGATCTATCATATCTACCTTATCCAGAGTTTTATTTACCTCCTTAACCTCTTTCTTGTTTATTTTAAGGTTGGATTTATCGAGTTCAGAGAGGGGGAGGTTGAGGTCCCCCACTAGTATAGTTTTGCTATCAATTTCTTCCTTCAACTCCCCCAACCTCTCCTCTAAGAATCTGGATGCTATACCACTTGGAGCATACATGTTTAGTAATGATATTGCTTCATTGTCTATGGTGCCTTTTAGTAGGATATAGTTTCCATCCTTATCCCTTTTGATTAGATCTATTTCTGCTTTTGCTTTGTCTGAGATTAGGATTGCTACTCCTGCCTTTCTTACATGAGCTGAAGCACAATATATTCTGCTCCATCCTTTGACCTTTATCCTATGTGTATCCCCCCGTTTCAAATGTGTTTCTTGTAAGCAGCATATTGTTGGATTATGGCTTTTAATCCATTCTGCTATCCGTCTCCGTTTTATGGGAGAGTTCATCCCATTCACATTCACAGTTATGATTACAATCTGTGTATTTCCCTCCACCCTCTTTCCCACCATTTGTGCTTTTAACTCTCCCGTCTCCCTTCCCCTCCTCAATAGTATTCACTTTTCTCCCCCTCCTCCTGCAGCCTTCCCCTCCTTCTTTTAGCCCCCCTCCCTTTTAGTCCCCTTTACTCTTATTGCTTCTTTCCTCCCTTTTAGCCACCCTCCCCTTTCTTCCCCCTTCCCCTCCTACTACCTATAGAGCTAGTTAGGATTATCTGCTTAAGGTTATTGTTCCCTCCTTTGAACAAATCAGATGAGAGTACCTCTCAAACAATGCTCATCTCCCTCCCCTCCTTCCCTCTACTATGGTTTTGTACTTCTTCCTGTTATATAATTTGCCATTTTCTGCTTCCCCCTTTCCACACCTCCTATTACATTCCCTTCTCATACTTAAATCATATTTTTGCCATGACATCATTTACTTTATGCCCGTTCCCTCTACATATATCCCTTTTATCATAATAGCTGCACAGTTCTCAAGATTAACAGGTATCATCTTCCCTTACAGGGAGGTAAACAGATTGCCCTAATTGAGTTGCAAGTTTTTGTTTTTGTTTTTTCCCCTCTGTTTACCTTTTTATGATTCTCTGGAGACCTGCATTTGAAGATCAAATTGTCTATTGAGTTCTGGTGTTTTGGTCAGGAAGCTCTGGAAATCCCTTATTTTGTTGAATGACTTTCTCCTTGCCTGAAATGTTATGCTGAACTTTGCTGGGTAGTTGATCCTCGGTTGGAGTCCCAACTCCTTTGCCTTACGGAATATTGGGTTCCAATTCTTTCGATCTTTTAATGTAGAAGCTGCAAGGTCCTGTGTGATCCTGACTGTGTGACCTTGATATTTAAATTGTTTCTTTCTGGCTGCTTGTAGTATTTTCTCCTTCACTTGATAGCTCTGGAATTTGGCAACTATATTTCTTGGGGTTTTGAGTTTGGGATCCCTTTCCGGTGGGGAACGGTGGATTCTTTCGATGACTATTTTGCCCTCTGAGTCTAGTACTTCTGGGCAGTTTTCCTTGATGATTTCCTGGAAGATATTGTCCAGACTCTTTTCTTCATCATGAGTTTCTGGCAGGCCAATAATTCTTAGATTTTCTCTCCTGGATCTATTTTCCAGGTCAGTTGTTTTTCCAATTAAATATTTTAGATTTTCTTCTATCTTTTCATTCTTTAGATTTTGTTTGACTGATTCTTGTTGCCTCATTGAGTCATTAGTTTCTACTTGCCCAATTCTAATCTTGATCGTATTGTTTTCTTCAGTTAGCTTTCGCATCTCCTTTTCCATCTGGCCAATTTTTCCCTTTAAGGAGCTATTTTCTCCATTTAATTTTTGTACTTCTTTTTCCATTCGACCAATTTTCCCAGTTAGGTTTTGGGTTTCCTTTTCCATCTGATCAATTTTCCCTATTAGGTTTTGAGTTTCCTTTTCCGTTTGATTAACTCTTCCTTTTAGGGAATTATTCTCTCCAGTTAATTTTTGAACTTCCTTTTCCATTTCTTCAATTTTCTTTTTCAGATTGATGTTCTCATCAGTGAATTCTTTTTTTATGGTTTTAAAATCATTGGCCAGTTTTTCTTTTATATCCTTCTTCAGACGTTCCAGGTAATCTAGTTGTGCTTGCGAGAAATTCATAGTCCCATCTGAGGTTTCAGATGGAAGTACAGTCTCAGCTCTGACCTCTTTGGTGTTTGTGTTTTGGTCCTTATCCCCATAGAAAGATTCTATGGTTTTTTCACTTTTCGTCTGCTTTTTCCGATTCATGATGTTGGCTGAGTGTTGTAGCTTTTGGTTCTTTCAGTCAGAAGATACAGATCTTTTAAGTTGAGTTGATGTTTGTCTAGGCTAAAAGCAGGCTTTTTTTTGTTGTTGTTGTTTCCCAGATCAACCCTGGGTTTAGCTTGATAGGTGTGTGGGAGGTGTGGTCTGGTCTCAGGATATCTCCTCAGCTGGCCTGAGGCAAAGGCAAGGTCCGGGGGGATGGTGATCCCAGCTTCCCTATTGTCTTCCCTTTTCCCCTGGAGGGCTGGGGCACGCCTAGAGGCTAATGCGTGTTCCCGCCCCTCCTGGGGCTCGTCTCCCGGGCTTGCTTGGGTCTCAGTGCGAATTTTTCTCTGCCCTGGGTCGTCTGTCCCTCCAGATAGCCTCCACCACGGTAGGAAGAATCCCCCTTTGCCACCTCTCCAGCCTCTGGTGTTATGAGACCACCCACCCCCTTCTGCTGCTCCCACTGATCCAGGATCAATCTGGGGAAGAATTTTATGGTTCCCTCACGGTCATCGGGGGGGAGGGGAGAGCACTTACTGATCACTCCGGCATCCCAGCTCCTGGATGTTCAAGTAGTGACCCACTGAAGTCCCGTCTTTAGGCTGAAGATTTCAAAGGCTGTTGCGCTGATATCGTTGGCTCGGCCTGGCTTATCTCCTGCTCCGCTGGTCTCGCCCGCCACTCTCGGGCCCCTCGGGTCGCCTCCGCCCTGCCGCGCCGACCGCGCTGCGCTGTGCGCCGGGGTCTTACCCCCGCGGAACAGATCCCTCCCGTGGACCTTCCAGTCCAGCCTGGGCTCCGAATCTGTCAAAGCCCGTCTCCCACTGGATTCTACACCTCCAAAGTCTGGTCAGACTCTCCCCCCAGATATATCCAGAGGAGTTTTTCCAGGAGCTTAGGTGAGTCGTTGCTTTCACTCCGCCATTTGGCTCCGCCCCCCCCCCCCCCCCCCCCCCCCGTTCCTTCTTAAAGAAGGAGAAGGATCAACAATGTGACCACCATGGCAAGAAGAGCATCGGGAGAGACTCGTTACTTGGGGAAGGAACTTGGAGCTTGGCATTTCATCCACCTACCCCAATTTCAAGGAGGGAGGTGGACAATGCTAGTCTAATTGGAAGAAGTTGCTTGTTCAGAAGCCCCAAAATATGATTGTTCCTGGGAGGGTGTTTTATTTGACTGCTTTGCATATTTTTTGTGTCTTCTTATGAGCTGCTATGAATACTTGGCACTTTCCAAATTCTTTTGTGGGATGGTATAAAGGCTATCCCAGGTAAGATGCATGTTTGTTACCATGAATACTTGTATGGGAGATAAGGATTCCTTTTATCTACCTTCAAGGAAATCTAGACGTGAGTTATACCTAAGCTATATATGTGTGCATGTATATGTGTGTATGCACACATATATACATATATATGTGCATATATTATATAATAACATTATATATTATGTATAATATCTATATATGAAGTGTTTATTGACTGGCTCTATTTAAAGAATATAAATTCCTTCTGTGGACATAACAAGACCAAGAGAAAAACAGAATCTTGAATCATCTCCAGGAATTGACCCTGCTGAGTGGCTTTGGGTGGTACTGAGTTACATGTATATTTTCTGTTAATATATCTTTGTATAAGTTATTTCCTTCCAAACCCTACAGTAGAATATAAGCTCCTGATGAGCAGAGACTGTGTCAATTTTGTCTTTGAATCTTCAACATTTAGCAAAATGTCCAGTACCTTTTAGGTAGGTGATGCTTGCATTGAGTTGAGTCAGACTTTCACACTTAGAAGGGAACTTATAGTTATATAGACTGACCTATACCTGAACAGGAATTATTCCCATCTCTAACATCTTATCTAAATTCAACTTGATATTGCTCCCTGCCCCCACTTTTTTAGATGAAGTCTCCCATTCTCACCCAGGCTGAAAGAAAAGTGGCCCCTCATAGGGGAAATCACACTCCTGATTGGCCCAGAAACTTTGAACTGCTCTGCTTCCAACCTGGGCAGATTTGCTCCTCCTTAGGTACCTTGTCTCCCGCTCACCTTCCCCAAGCTTTTTCCATAGTGGCATAGACTTAGCATAGATACTCAGTTGACATTAGCCCTACTGCAGCTCGGAAGTCCCAAGCTCAAACAATCCAGCACAGCCTCACTTTCTCTTTGTTTCAGCAATTACAGGCATGCATTTTCATGCCTGGCTTACCTTCATTTCTTCTGAAAGGGAAAATTGAGGCCCAGAAAGTCAAAGCCATTTGCCCATATTCACACAATGGCAAGGTTAAGATTTGAACCTATGTTCTCTAATTCCAAAAGCAGGATTCTTTCTACTCTCTCATAATGCTTCCTCATATCAATAAACCTATATTCTAGAGGGCTGGCATAGTGTGATGTTACTAATGGCCCAAAACTGAGAAAGATAACTAAAGAAATTAAGGGGCAGGATTATGTTCTCTAGTCAGCCTAAGAAGAGGTTCCTCTTTAGATCCTTGTGGAAAAGGAATAGGACAGATAAGTGTGTGTGTGTGTGTGTGTGTGTGTATATGTGTGTGTGTGTGTATTAGTCCTTCATTGCAAAAGAAGACCATGCCATCAGAGAAATAATGACACGACTTGCACTTGACTTTGACAGATAAGTAGAGCTACATTCAAAGGAAGCTTCCTTTGGTAGCATCCCTAACATTATAGGGATACTATAATAAAGTTGCCCTGGTAATAACATTCCCTCATTGTCTCTAATATGAGAGAGATGAAGAAAGATACTACAGATAGAAAGACCCATCCTATCCCCAATAAGATGCCCAGAGCAGAGAATTCTCACCTGAGATTCTGCACAAGTAGATGGAGGGGGATGTACTTAGGCCGATAGCATATTAGTGATTTCCATTTATCATTGGGTATCGAAGAACTCTCTAAGTCTAGTAGTACTTTTCTCTCATCTAGCCACTCTAGCCCCAAATTGTGGGCTCCATGCTGTATATTCTGAAGAAGATAAAAGTAATAGCAGAGTAAGACTGTGGCTCTAAGGACCACTGGCCATGCTGTCCCAATCTTACAGTAGGCACCCAGTGGTGGGGAGTGGGAGAGACCTTGGATTTTTCCAATCTTGGCTTTACCACCAGACAAAGTATCACTAATTGGTGGCCCTGGTTTTCACATGACAAATAAGGGTGGGGTAGCTATTAAGGAGGGACAAGGAGGAGTATATTAGAATAAAAGACATGATAGAGAACTGCAAGGGATAGACTGTTGGCCAGAACACAATGTTTTGTGAGAATGCTCAACTCTTCAGTCTCTGGCTTCCGATAAGTTTGTCTTAGACCTTATTCCTCCCCTTTAGAACCCTACCATGGCCTTCCTTGGGTGCCTTTATTCTACCTTACCCCTTCATTCCTTCTCATTCTCCCATTGTCACAGACTCCACACCAAATCCCACCAAATGCTGGAAATGGAAGGAGGGCTTAGTCCTATTTTACAGAAGAGGAAACTGAGTCCCAGAGGGATAAGGTGACCTGGATGAGAAAGTAGCATAGGTGGGATTTAAATATAGTCTTCTAGCTCTAAGTGTAGAACTCTGTCCACCATATTACATTTTCCCCTCATCTCAACTAACCCACAAAGCTTCTTCTCTTTCATTAAAAATATAACACAAAGCTCTAGGGGGTAAAAATAATAGTTCATATTTCTATAATGCTTTAAGATTTACCAAGAGATAGATAGATAGATAGATGATAGATAGATAGATAGATAGATAGATAGATAGATAGATAGATAGATAAACAGACAGACACACAGATAGGCAGCTAGTTGGCACAGTGGACAGAGCACCAGACCTGGAGTCAGAAGATCTGAATTCAAATCCAGCCTCAGCCACTTAGTAGCTGTGTGACCCTGAGCAAATCAGTCAACCCTGTTTGCCTCAGTTTCTTCATCTGTAAAAATGAGCTGAAGAAGAAATGGCAAACCACTCTGGCCAAGAAAACCCCAAATAGGGTCACAAAGAATCAGCCACAATTGAAACAACTGAACAACATATGGATAAATATGTACATTGTACATGTATTATCTATCTATATTGTACATATATGTATATACAAATATGTGTATGTGCATATATACACATAAAGCTGAATAATTTCTGTAATATCCAACCTGTAATACCTATTATAGGTATTATTTACATTTTATAGATAAGGCATCTGAGACATGGGGAGGTTAAAAAACTTATCCATTGTCAAGGAGCTAGTGAGAATGAGATTCAGGATTCCAAAATTGGTCTCCCCTGATTCTTTCCTATTACAACCCAGATGAAGTCAAAGCAAGATTATGGCCTTGATATTGACCAGAAACCCAAGATCACACAGTCAAGGTCTGGAACCCATTGGAATATCCACAATCCTCCCATAAGCTTGTAACTGGTCAAACTGGATTGATTCACGTACTGCCATTAGACAAAATGACCACCTAAAGTACAGTTGGCTCTGGATTGTTTGGTCTCTCTCTAGTTTTTCTAAACTTTTGTCATGAGTGTTCAGAGAATAGCAACATTTTTTCAAAGTCAATTTTGTCCATTGCCAAGCTTGTTTTTTGTTTGTTTGATCATGCTGCTAGGCTTCATGACAGCATGGATACTGTGTTGGACTTGGACACAGAAAGACCTAAATTTGAATACCTCTTCAGATGCCTACCAGCTTTATGAAAAAGACCAATACGCTTAGTCTGTTGGAGCCTCAGCTTCCTCATCTATAAAGTAGGAATAATAGCACCTACTCACTTAGTACTTCATTGCAATGCAAGGTCTTAAAAATTTCCAATAGACTCTTGAGGCAAAATGCCTTCCGCATCTCGAGAAAGAACTATGGAATTTGATCACAGAATGAGGCAGACCATTTTGCATTATGTTTTGTTTTGTTTTGTTTTATAATTTCTCCCATTCATTTTAATTCTTCTATGCAACATGACTCAGGTGAAAATATATTTAATAGGAATGTGTGTGTAGAACCTATGTAAAATTGTATGCCATCTCAGGGAGGAAGTGGGGAAGGAGGGGGAGGGAGGGGGAGAAATCTAAGATATATGAAAGTGATTGTAGAACACTGAAGACAAATAAAATAATTTAATTTAAAAAATAAAAATAAAATAAAATGAGAAAAAACAGCACCTATTCACAAGGTTGTTATGGTCAAATTTTACAGTATATCTAAAGTGATTTGCAAAACTAAAAGTACTGTATAGTTGTCAATTACAATTTTATTCAGAAAATAATCATGAGCCTTGCCTCTGCTACTTGGTTATTTTATTATACTTGGTTATATTACCTAGGGCAAGTCACTTAATCTCTGAACCTCAGTTTCCTTAATTCTAAAATGAGATTAGACCAGATGTTCTCCAAAGTATTCTGCCATTCTTAATGTCTGTGGTTCTGTGATTCTCTAACTCAGAAACCCTCAGTGGTCTGTTGCCTGTGGGATAAAATCCAAACTTCTTATTCTTTCATTCAAGGACATTTTTGATCCACAATCTGGGTTTTCCAATTTTGATTAATCCATGGAGGAGAGTAAATGGGAACTGAATTGATTTTCTTGCTGTCTCCCAAGTACACGTGGTCGCCTTTATGTTTTTACTCACGCTTTTCACTTGATGCCTCCCCCTCTAAATCTTTCCCCTTCAAGTCCTAAATTCATGTCCCTTTTCCCAAAAACCTTCCTAACCTGTGCTCATCTCCTTGTGATCTCATTTTCCTCTGAATTCCTATAGCAGGGAGTTTCAGTTCTACTCATTCAGCAATTGGTCACATAGTGCCCTGTGGCACCTTTATGTTGTTGTTTAACTTTTTACGTGAGTTAATCTCATCCCCCTCTACTAAACTGAGTTCTTCGTGGATGGGGTTCACATCTTATGCTTCCGTATCTTCTCCAGTACTCGGCCCAGAGTTAGTGTCAAGTTATACTGCCAACATTTCAATGTCCTTTACTTTTGCAGTCAGTGAAGTTCTTCCCACGGATGCAGAACACATCCCTTCTAGATTTGCCAAATGAGTTTCTATGACCAAAATTTATAAATAGATAGATAGATAGATAGATAAATAGATAGATAAATGAGTGAATGGACAAATAAATAAATAAACAAGTAAGTGGAATGTGTCATTTTATGACTAATTTGAGATTGGCCAATCTGATCTAGTTTAAATTGACTGTCATGGTCTTATCCTTGAAATCTTGAACTGTGAGCTTATGCAGTGGTGACAAAAGCTCTGAGAACCTTAGGTCATACAAACTTGATCCCAGAGAAAAGATGTGTGTCTGTGTGTGTGTATGTGTGTGTGTGTGTGTGTGTGTTTGTGCATGCATGTGCACCCACATGCAGTATATGAACCCAGCACATGGGAAACACTCATTTGATATATTGGTTACTTTGACTTTCCCTCACCTTCTTACCTCCTTTTAAAATTCCTTGTTAAAATAAATAACTTTCCAGGTAAGTGAAGGATGTAGAAATATATTTAACAATGAAGGTGATATTAAAATGAAAGATGTAAATTTAAAAAAAAAATTAAAAGCCTTCAAGCCATAGTGAGGCATTAGGTGAGGATTGTAGTAGAGGCTATTTATAAGAGTTGCTAAATATCTGTGGGATAAATTCTGGGGTTTTATATCCCTTCACTAGTTTGTGATACCCTCTTTTGATGCAATGCATTGGAACATTTCATCTATATTTAGGCCCAGAGAAGGACTGTATCCCAGATGCTGATTGGGCAAGCATGGGACTAGTTAGTGTCCAGGGGTTAAGTCAGCCTTCATCTACAGGGAAGAATACAGACTATCCCACAGGTCAACAAGAAAATGCCTTTGCAGTTGTCCAATGCCACTTAGAATTCCTTCTCTACACCTTTCTTCCGTTCCTTCTCTCCCCACTATTTTCTCTACCCTGTTAATACTTACCTGGTTGAAGAGGGTCCAGACCATACCATGAAACAGATAAGGTATATGGCATGGAGCAAAGACACTGTCTTCTTGGCAGCAGAGCCTCCGGCAGAGACTGTAGAAAGAATATTTCGAGAATGATTGTGAAATCATGTCCAAAATGATAAAGCTATGCCTGGGGAAAGAAAAGCAAAGAGTTGTTAAAATCAGTCCCCAGCTTTTTCTCTCTAGTGTATACTCTGCAATCTCTCTTTCCTTCATCCAGTCCCATTCATTGTTTGGCCTTTGAATGTCCAAAAAAGAAACTGAAAGAGAATACCATTTCTTGAAATTAGTGTTTCATAGGCAGCCCTAAGAGAGAGTCTGGAATGGAGTTCTTTTTTGGTGATAGTGGTGAAAAATTAGGTTCTTGTTAATACTAGAGAGAACATCGGACTGAATTTTAGGAAACATTTTCAAAATCCTCAATATGTCACCACCTAACTCTGTGGCCACTTCTCTAAGCCTGGGTTTTTTTTTCTATCAAATGAATGTGCTGGGTTAGGTCCATTACCCAACAAATGTTAAGCATGCTATACTCCAGGTTTGTAATAGAAACACATAGATGAGGATGAGGATGGCACAATCCTTCCCTCAAGGAGCTCACAGCTTAGTATAGAGACAAAAAACATAATATAAGATCAGCTGTGATGAGTGAAGAAAAGAGAGATAGAAAGTGGTATAAGAGCTCAGTGGAGGGAGAAATTGTTTTTCTAGCTGAGGGTCAAAGGGGCCAAAGGACAGATCACTCTATAAGTTAAATGCCACCTCTCCCATGAGATGAGTAGACTATTAACAGGCAGAAAGAGTGTTGGAGTCGCAGGGAAGGGAACAGGATATTTCATGTGTATGCAAAGGCAAAGACATAACTAAGGAGAGTTTTTTTTGTGGGGGAGGGAGGTGAATGTATATCTTTTGGAGACATTAAGTGGTTCAATTTGTCTGGAATCTAGAATACCTACAGAATAATAAGAAATTAGAAAGAAGAGATAGGTCGGGACTTGATCATAGCAAGTAATTAATGCCAGGTTAAGAAGTTTTATCATTTTAACAGGGAGTAGAAAGTCATTGAATGTTGTATGTACAGAAATTAGGCAACGGAAGAGGAAGGAGATAGGAACTTGCCACAACCCAGTCCCAACCTACCTTTCCAGCATTTCTTGTGCTACTTTTCCTCCTGAATGCTTGTGAAGCCCTAAATGAACACATCCCATACTTTCTTCATTTTCTATTTTCGCTCTTTTCCACCCTTTGTGATCCTCTTCCCTGTTCCGTCTTACTTGGTGGACTCTTATCTGTACTTCAAGGACTAACTCAAGTATTGTTCCCTCCAAGGAAGTTTTCTTTCTGCTCATCCAGCTAGAAGTGACCTCTCTCCCAGCTTTGCACTACTCTTACTCATTTATTATTTGTTATTATATATTGAACAACAGCTTTATCTCTCATACTGGATAATAATTTTGAAGACAATGACTGGGTCTTATCTTTGTATCACTGTTAGTCCTGAGTTCAGTTCCTTGCATGTAAATATTTAATAAATGTTTATTGAGATAAGAATGAGACTCCCTAGGAAAAAAATTGGTCCAGGTACGAGTGAATGTAGGATGAAACTAGGGCAGTATTTGAGAAGGGAGGAAATGGATAAGAAAGCTCCCGGAACTCAGCTTAAGGTGGTAGACTAACAGTACAGAATGCAACAAGTGTTTTCAGACATGACCATAGTAGTGATTTATCTTGATTATAATCGTCTGTTACAAAGAACTAATCTTTTGTAAAAATTGGTGATGTCAGTGTTGAAAAAAAGATTATCAACAAAACTGGTTTTTGTGCAGGTAGTTGGCGCAGTAGATAAAGTGCTGAGCCTGAAGTAAGAAAAGCTTATCTTTCTGAGTTTTAAATCTAGCCTTAGACATTTGCTAGCTATATGACCCTGGGCAAGCCACTTAAACCTGTTTGCCTCAGTTTCCTCATCTATAAAATGAGCTGGAGAAGGACAACACTTCAATAAGTTTGTCAAGAAAATTCCAAATGGGGACATGACTGGAAAAAAAGACTGAACAACAATAATTTTTTTCAGAAGAAAGCTATTGAGGAAGTAGGATCCAAAAGATGCAGTGACTCCTTAGTTTTTGATGGTAAAAGAGGAGAAAAAAATAAAAAAAACTAACCAATTTCATGTCTTAGTGAATGAGAATGGCAAATTGGCAGTCATGCAAGACAGTTAATTTGAGGGCTAAAATAATGTGGATGGATTGTGTTTGAAGGACAATCAGGGAAAGAATTCCTTGAAGACAATAGAAATATGGGATTGAATTCAGGTGATATCAGACACTGGAAATAAACAACATGGAGGATCAACTATATAGAGTTAATATACACCATATAGAGTTGTCATATACTCTATATATCATATAGAGTTAATAAATAAAGCCACAACTATAATGGAGAATACCTAAGGATAGATTGTAGAATGGGAAGAAAATTAAAGACAAGATCTGCTATATACTAGACTGGTAGAGAAAGAAGAGCCCTAGAATTGGAGTCAGAAAATATAGGTTCAAAGCCTGGCTGTATTTTTTTAATATATATATATATATGACTTTGAGTAATATTTAACCTCTCTAGGCCTCTGTTTTCTAACTTTTATAGTAAAGGTGTTGGACTCTCAGAGAAGATGGAGAAAACATAAATAAGGTGATAAATTCAAGACTGGTTAGATGACCAGACTCAAAGATCAGTTGTTAGTGGTTTGTTGTCAAGGTGGAAAGGAAGTCTCTTAGGAGAACCCCAGGAACTTATCCTTAACTCTGTTCTGTTTAATATTTTTTATCAATAGTTTTAATGAAAGCATAGTTGATGTAAGCAACTAACTGGCACACTGGATAGAGCGCCAGGCCTTGAGTCAAGAAGACTCATGTTTATTATAAGTTCAAATTTGGCCTCACTTACTAGCTGTATAACCTTTGACAAGTCACTTAACCTTGTTTGCCTCAGCTTCCTCATCTGTAAAAGGAGCTGGAGAAGGAAATGGCAAACTACTCTAGTATCTTTGCTGAGAAAATCCCAAATGCGGTCACAGAGTTGGACGCAAATGAAACAAATGAGCAAAAAATTTTTACAAGAATTTTGTTTTTCTTCCTTCCCCTCCCAAATAAATGCTTGTTAGTTGGGGGGAAAAAGTAATTTTAAAAATAGATAAATTGATTAGTGGATCATAATAAAATGAGAACCAGAAGCAGTGAAACATAACAATGAGGCATATAGTGTTTGATAAACCCAAGAACACCAATCACTAGAGCAACAATTCACTATTCAACAGAAAACAGCCTTGATTTCAGTCAGTATCTTGTATGATAAATTCCAAATGGCCACATGACCTCAATATTAAAGGTTATATTTTAGAAAATGAAATGTGAATGGAAAGAAGTACCTTTTATTATAATGATGGCTAGGTGAGGAATTCATAACTAAGCAAAGTGAAGGTGAACTTAGAGGGAACGATATGGGACTTGAGATGTGGTGAGTTAATGGGGATTGACATACAAAAGAGACTTTAAAAAGAGATAAATATTTTTTAAAAAAGATAATTTAGAAGGGGACAAACAAATGATGCAGTGTGGCACTAATTAAATTTTATATTTCATAGACTATGTAATAGCTCATATATTTATATACCTTCCTCTTGTTTTTGTACATCTAAATATTTGCATTTATTGATGATCAAATTCACAATTGAAAAAGAAAATGCATTAAATTTAATACCTTTTGATTCATCAATCCTACCATGGAACATATACTTCTGTGGAGATCAAGCTCTCCCCGCTCCTAAAAAAGGGGCCTATGTATAACAAAATATTCTTAGCATAACTCTTTGTCATAGCAATAAACTCATTAAAAGGAAATAGATGGTCACTAATAGATTGGGAAATAACTGAATATTCCTACCCTCTCCCAAGTTCAGACCATGGCCCATCTGCATTTTCCTCTTTACAGTCTCAGCCTTGGAGAGCTCAGTCTTTCCCATGGTTGCTTTTGAAGTGAAATTTCTACCTTTTATCCTGAGGTATATCCCAGATGCCATTCTCATATCTTTAATAGCCTATTAGAGGACATCCTCATTGAGTGGCCAACCATCAGCTTACATGCAATATATGTAAAATTGAATTCCTTTTCCCTATCCTACCTCCCCTTGCTACTTACATCCATAAAAAAGAGAGGGAGGAGAGGGAGAGAGAAAGGGAGAGAGGGAGAGAGGGAGAAAGAGAGAGAAAGAAAGAAAGAGAGAGAGAGAGGAAAGAAGGAAAGAAGAAAGGAAGGAAGGAAGGAAGGAAGGAAGGAAGGAAGGAAGGAAGGAAGGAAGGAAGGAAGGAAGGAAGGAAGGAAGGAAGGAAGGAAGGAAGAAAGAAAGAAAGCACTCTGCTCTCTCTTGACCTCCTTATTTCTGTTAATGGCATCACCATTCTCCTATTCACTCAGGTTCAAAAACTCAGGGTTATCTTTGTCTTCTTCCTCCTTAAAGGTTTGTTAGTTCAAGCCATTTTCTCTTTTGGACTATTAGAATTGCCTGCTCTCCCTACCTCATCCTATCTTTCCAATGCATGGCCATTCAAACTCTCCAAAATACCATTTTCCAGTGGTGTTCCAACAGATATTCTTCTATGCAAAATCTTCTGGTATTCTATTACACAGCAACTGAAATGCCAATATTCCTTAGCTCTCTGAAAAAGTATACTTTCTAGCCTTTGTTTCCTCACTCTTACCCTACCTAAATCTACTTTGACCAAAGTCCAAACTAAGGTCTGTACTTTGCACCATTCTTCCAAACTTGAATCTTCTTTCTCCTCTTCTTTGTCTACCTAATTCCTAGCTATTAGGCCCCCCTCAACTCCCTCTTGCATTACACTTCAATCTTTATTGA
This sequence comes from Notamacropus eugenii, assembly GCF_028372415.1. NCBI lineage: Eukaryota > Metazoa > Chordata > Mammalia > Diprotodontia > Macropodidae > Notamacropus > Notamacropus eugenii. The sequence goes on from NC_092874.1 coordinate 254,449,826, forward strand.
TCTCTTCCTTCTCTGAATTCATAGAAAGGCTTAGAATGATGAAACATTAAAGCTAGAAGGACTTTAGAGATCCTGTAACCACCCTCTTCTGTTCAACATACACTTTCACAGAGGAGGAAACTAAGCCCTAGAGAAGAAATAATTTGTCCAAGGACAAAGCCAGGCCTGTAGATAGTAACTAACATTTATATAAACCTTTCAGGTTTGCAAAATGCTTTACCTCTGTTATCTCATTTTCTCCTTAAAACAATCCTGTGAAATAAGTGCTATCATTATTCCCATTTTAGAGGTGAGGGAAAGGCTAATTGACTTCCCAGAGCCACACAACTGATAAGTATAGAATTTGAACTCAGGTTTTTCTCACTCCAAGTCTAGCACTCTCCCATGGTACCACCCACTTGCCTATATTCTTTCCACTACTAATTGTATTCACCTCAAGCTAGCAATCAAGCATCCAAATCTCTTCTGGGGTGGGCTCTGTCCCAGACTACAACCTTCCCATGCTCATGGGCTCCCATTAGAATAGTACTCACGATTCAGAGACAATTGCTTTGTAGTTGTTGGGATCTGCAAAAAGCATCTCCAAGTGCAGTTGGGTTCCAAAGGGGACACTGTGCCATGAGTTATCTTCCTTTGACAGGAACTGCCAGTGGAAAGGGAGCAGGGTATGGTAAAGAGGGCAGTCTGAGCCATTCTGACAATTGCCCATTAAGAACTTGTCACACGCATGTAAACATTTCCCCTCTTTCAAAAGTCCTGATTCTCTGTGTGACATAATCTTCAACATAACCCCTTTTTTCAGGGAGCATAGACTATGGGAAAATGTGAAGAGATACTTAGACAGAGTCCTAGATTCAGAGCTACTTTAATCCGTCTCTGGATCTTGGAGGACAGGTTGTGGGTTTTCAGTCTGACTGCTTGTGGTTGAACTTTGAAGGTGGCTTATTTCATGGGAAATCCTGACTTTCATCCTTTTCTTCAATGGTTCAGAGCTCTGCTTTACCTGAAATGTACTGGTTTGGGATTCCTTCAACTTAGGAAGGATTAAGGGTATAGGCTGCATCTCACTCTTTTGGGATGGCTTCTGTGCTTCTGCTGGAGGAAAAGAAGTCTGTAATGGTCTAGTTTGACTCCCTTCTTGCCCTTCTTTCACAGATGACCCAGTTTGGGCCCTTTCCATGGACTCCTTAGGCAGTAGCCTTTGATCTTCTGTCTTTAGAGGTAAACAAACCTTGGTCTCCTGAGATGAACTAGCTTTGGGTACTGAGTCTATTAGAGATGGCCAGGGCTCCTCCACTGGAAGCTTCCCAAGACTGTCTTGAAGTGGTGCTTGAGCCTCCCCTAAGTTGACTGGGCATGATATCAAGTTTACCTTTGGCTGTTCAGTCCAAGCCTTTAAATCTACCTCAGGCACTCTAGACAAAGCCCCTGAAGCTTCCTTATCTGGCCCAGAACAGGCTTTCAAATCTGATTGAGATGGTTTCTCCATGGCCTCTAAATCTTCTTCAGATGGCTGAGAATAGACTTTCAAACCTTCATAAAGTGATTCTTCCATGGTCTCTGAATCTGCCTAAGATGAGTCAGGCTTAGCTTCCATATTCCCCTGAGCTAAATTAGTCAGAGAGTCACAAGCCCCGGATATCCTGGCCTGTAATCTTGAATCCTTCAGCCTTCTGACTAGGCCTCTGTCAAGTTCACAATAGATAGATTCTCCAACTCTACCTCCAAGAATATAAGGAGAGAAATCAGACCAAGTTTTTCATAATCAGTCAATAGCAAGGAGTCAAAAGCCAAGGAGTGGTAGAAAACTTGAATCTTATTCCACCTCTCCAGTAGAAGATCTACCAGCTACCCTTGGCAGCGTGAGGGCATTTATTGCTGAAGTCTCTCACCTGGGGCTCCATTAGCTAATTTACTTAATCTTTTTCTTCCAGCCTTCCTCTGTCTCTCTTTTTCTGTTTCTGTGTTTCCTTCTGAATGTCTCTGGTTCTGTTTTGGTGTGTGTCTCTCTATCTTTGTCCTCCTCATCTTTAATCTTCCTTAACTACTGGTTTCTTTCCCTGATGCTGACAAACAAGTCCAGGTGGGGAAAATTATTTACTAGGCCCTACTATCCCCTAAAATTATTACCCTGTATACCTCCTCACTTTCTTAGCCAAACTCCTAGATGAAGCTGTCTATATTTATTGCCTCAATTTCCTCAAATCTCAGTGACTCCTCATGCATTTGTATTGAAGTTCTGAACTCTTAACTAAACTGAAACTGTTGTCTGAATGATCTCTTGATTGCCAAATCTCAGTCTTCATCAGGGCTGGGCTCTGGTCCTGACTACAGCCTTCCCATGCTCATGGCCTCCCATTGGTATAGTGCTCACAATTCAGAGATGATCACTTTGGAGTTGTTGGGAATATGTGAAGAGTATCTCCAAGTGTACCTAGGTTCCACAGGAGACACTGTGCCGTGAGTTACATTCCTTTGGTAGGAACTGCAACCTCTATCATACATCTGCCCCCAATAACCACCTTCTCCACCTACATGCTCTCTCTAGATAGTCTCAACAATGTTCTCTTGATTCCTCTCCCACTTGTCTGACCACTCCTCATTCTTCCTTGCTAGTTTGACATCAAAGTCATGACTCTTAACCATGAACATGTCCCCAGTCTCTGTCCTAGATCTTCTGTTCTGTTTCTTGACTCTCCCTTTTGGTGACTTCATAGACTCCCATGGATTTAAGTGTCATTGCCATGCAAATTCCCCACATCAGCATTAATCTCTCTCCTGACCCCTGGTCTCTCATCACCAATTTCTCATTGGATATTTCAAAGCAGATTCCCTGCAGACATTTCAAATTCAATATATCCAAAGCAAAATTCAGAATTCCTCCACCCCAAACCCTCCCCTCTGCCAAAATTGTCTATTTCTGTTGAGAACTGTTTCTATCTCCCAAATACTAACTTTGATATTACCCCTCAACCTCTTTCCTATAATAATCTCTAATAATGTAATGATCTCTAATAAGGTATCTGGGGAACTGGTGGGAAGGAGGGCAGTGTGTGCCTAAGGGCTTGTCCTAGAGGTGGGGCAAAGTTCCAGGGAAGTACCCATCTCATGAACCCTCCCCTAACAGTTAGGCCCTGGAAGGATTCTTTGGAGAAGCAGGATCTGACTATCCCTATTGTAGTCTGAGTTTTCTCCATCTTCTATCTTCACATGGGTACATGAGGCCAGAGTCAGGGTACATATGAAATATGCTCTTCTCACTACAGTGGAGATTGGAGAGAGAGAATAGGGCCAGAGAATGACTGCTTGCTGATTTGCCTTCTTGATTTCCTGCCTCATATCTGCCTGAGAAAGAGCATCTGTAGCTAATAATTCAGCATAGCCCTCCCTGCTCCAGGCAGAGGGAAGGGGAGCTGTAAAGACAGGCAGTGTCTTCAAGTACATAGAATATTTGTGCTCCCCTCAGTCCTAATATTTCTTCACACACTAATAATATTGGATACTATCCATGATACACACTCATGATACTTTAAAGATTACTGACAAATCTAATGGATGATTTATTTGGCCACTCATAACCAGCTGATTTTCAAATTATTATGTCTATAACCAATTATTTTGTCAGTTGACATGTATTCAATTTCATTTTTATTGTGCTGTCTTTTTCATAAAGTATATAGAAATACTGTTCAGACAACTAGGGAGAAAGTCAGGAAGACCTGAGTTCAAATCCAGCCTCAAATACTTTCTAGCTGTGTGGTCCTGGGCAGGTCACTGAACCCCTGGCTACCTTAGTTTTCTCAAGTGTAAAATGAAGATAATAAAGCACCTACCTCCCAGGTTTGCTGTGAGGATCAAATGAAATTATATTTGGGGGAAGGGTGAGTGGAGCCAAGATGGCAGATTAGAGGCAGCAACTAAGTCAAACTCTCCCCAACATTGGCCTCCAAAGAACTTTAAAATAATGATGTAATTTTGGAGTGACAGAGCCAACCAAAGGACAGAGTGGGACATTTTGTAGCCTAAGGCAGCTTAGGAGATCAATAGAAGAGATCTGTGATGCTGGTAAGGGAGCCAACCCAGAGAGTATATGGCAGCAGCAGTAGTTTTGGGAGCTTTCAGCCCAGAAATGATAAAGGGGTTGGACAACTGATCAGAGAGATTATAGGAGATCCTTTGTTGGCACTGGGTGCAGCTAGTGCTGATTGGCAACTTATTTAGTCTTTACTAAACTGAAATTGTTGTCTCCAATGATTTCTTAATTGCCAAATCTCAGTCTTCTTCAGGGCTGGGCTCTGGCCCTGACTACAGCCTTCCCATGCTCATGGTCTCCCATTGGAATAGTGCTCACAATTCAGAGATGATCACTTTGGAGTTGTTGGGAATATGTGAAGAGTATCAACAAGTGTAAGTAGGTTCCACAGGAGATTCTGTGCTGTGAGTTACATGCCTTTGATAGGAACTGCAACCTCTATCATATATCTGCCCCCAATAACCACCTTCTCCACCTACATGCTCTCTCTAGGTAGTCTCAACAATGTTCTCTTGATTCCTCTCCCACTTGTCTGACACAGTTCTGGATTTCAGTTCCAAGGCAGAGATGAGAACTTGTGGTCAGTCACAAGGGAACAAGGGCTCTGCTCATAGTTCTAAGGCCAAGAGGAGGACTATGAACTTGCAGGTGAAGGTGAACAGGGGCTCTTCCTGAGGAAACAGAGACTAGAATAACAGTGAGTACACCTCTCCCTGGATTATACCATGTTGGAAAAATCAAAAACATGCAGACTCGTAGAACTAGCTCTGAAAGCAGCAGCATGATAAAGTCTAAAGCTTGGTTAAGTGTCTCCCCACTCCCAGGTGAGTAGAGTTCAGCTTTAACATAAAGTTCTAAGTCAAGAAATAGGCTAGAAAAATGAGCAAACAACAACAACAACAACAACAAAAACACTTGAAAATAACAACCTTCTGTCTTGGCTGGGAAGACCAAGACTCAGAAGAAAACAATCTTGTGAAAATAACTACAACCAAATCCACAAAGAAAAATGCTAATTATACCCAAGCCCAACAAGAATTCCTGGAAGAGTTAAAGAAAGTTGGGAGAGGAAAAATTGGAAAAAGAAAGGAGAGTAATGAAAGAAAATTATGAAAAGAGGATTAACAGGATAGTAAAAGAGGCATGATAAACATACTGAAAGAAAAGAACTTCTTAAAAAGTAGAAAAGGCCAAATGAAAGAGGAAGTACAAAAGTTTGTTGAAGAAAATAATTTCTTAAAAATTAGAATTGGGCAAGTGGAAGCTAATGACTTCATAGATCAATGAATAGGGCTATTATGAACCAGGATTCTCTGGAACAGAACTGGGATATTTCAAGTTAACTTTGTCCCTAAGTGGATTGCCCCGAAACCTAGCTATGGGCGCTGTGAATAAAAAATATGTAAGGACTGCCCTTTTTCAGAGGCAAATTTCTAAGGCCCTACTCCCATCAAAGGAACTTCCTTTCAGGCTACCTTTACTTCCTGTGGACTGCTCTTAACTAAGGGTTGTCAAGTATGTCCTCTGAAACCTTGGATTTTCAGTGGTTCACTGTGCTAGTTGTGGGAACATCAAGGACAAAGTTGGGATCCATTTTCAGGAGCTGAAGAACATGAGGCCTTGGTCCTTAGGTAGCAGTCATCTGTCCAGTAGGCAACTACTTCAGTAACACTGGTAGTAGCAGGACAATGGGGAGGTCAGTGGTAACTTGGTCTTTGTGTAGCAGCACTGAGCAGGGAGATGGAAGGGAAGGGAGGGTCAATCTGCTCACTGGTAGTGAGAGAGGATATCTGGCCCACAGTTTGGATAGCACTAGAAGCATCAAAACAATGGGGCCCTCCCATTGGCATCCTGGCCTTCAAAGTGGCAACACCAACAACAGTGAGACATTAGGGAGGGAAGTGGCATTATAGCCTGTAGGTGGTAATATCATAGGCTTCCAAACATCTGGGGGAAGGACATTATGGGACCCCACAATTAGCCTTTGACCCTCTGCAATTGTTGATTTGATAAGACCCACACCCACTCTCCATCTTCATTGCAAGGATGAAAGGGTAGGAGTTATATTGTGAGGATGAATGTTTTTCTTCCCAGGTTATAGGAGACCAGGAGTCAGGAGTATAGATTGTTGTAGTTTGTACTCTAAGTTAACCCCTCCTTTTATCCCACTCCACTGAATAGGGCTGTTATGAGCCATGATGCTATGGAAAAGGCCTGAGACAGCTCAAGTTAACTATGCAACCAGGAGGATAGACCTGGTTGGCTTTTGTTTGCACAAGTCTGGTGAAATCATCAGTTACCACCAGGATGTCACATGTTTGCTACCATCTTCCAGAGATTAGAATTCAACAGAGGGGCAGCTAGGTGGTGCAGTAGATAGAGCACCAGTGCAGGAATCAGGAGGACTTGAGTTAAAAAAATCTCACCTCAGACACTTGACACTCACTAGCTGTGTAACCCTGGGCAAGTCACTTAACCTCAATTGCCTCATCCCGGGTCATCTCCAGTCATCCTGATGAATACCTGGTCACTGGATTCAGATGATTCTGGAGGAGAAGTGAGGCTGGTGATCTGCACAGCCCTCCCTCACTCAAAACAAAGTCAAGTGCAAGTCATGTGGTTATTTCTCTGATGGCATAGTCTTCTTTGGCAACGAAGGACAAACACACACAGAAGTCAACACAACCAAGTTCCAGAAGTTGACTGGTACTTATTTTCTCCTAATATGCATCATGAGCTATCAGTGCTTTTGGGGGTACATATTGGGCATGAGTTTCACATGTCTTGGTTACACCTTTAGTCTCCTTAAGCCAGTCATATCAGTTTCTTACTTCTTTTCCTGATACCTTTTGCTTTGATATCATCTTCCCATTGAATCTACGTCACCTAATTCAACTCTCTTTGAGCTTCCTGGAATCTCAACTAGATATTCCCTCAAAGTGGGAGTAACCATTTAGATACAAGAATTCCATCTAAAAAAAAACTGATCTCTTGAAGTGTGCAAATCTATGACCCCAACAGATTTCTGCTAATTTTTTTTGTTTCATCCCATTCCTATTTCTGCTAAGTACCTCCACATTCTTTCCAAATCCCCTCAGATTTGCTGCTCACTTTCCCGGCATCCCATTTCTTGCTTTGTGATTGCCTGCTATTCCCAAAGGCAAGGGAAGAAATGGAAAACTTCTCATCTTTTTCTTCTTTCAAGTCCTGACCAGTCTCCCTCCATTCCTCTCCCTATCTTACAGTTGTATTTCTATATTTTCCTTCCATCTAAAATATTAATTTTCTAATGTGGGGGTGATGTCCCCCTCCCCTGAAATACTCATTCATTCTTAACCTCCCTGGAAATCAGTTTCTATATCTATCAAATGAAGATGGCATGATCTTTGATGTCCCTTCCAGGGTTAAGTTTTGGATTCTGTTACAGTTTAATTACCCCTGAGCTACTTTATCCCACTGGTGCTTTCTTTGCCTTCTCGTTGTATCCCAGATCATGAAAAATTTAAAAAACAAACAAAAAGATTTCTTTACTCCAAACTCATGTCCTTGTAAAAAAAATTTTGCCACATGAAAAAAAACCACATTGCATGTCTTAGTTTTTGATTACTATTGAAAAGTTTTTTACTTACTTCTGTTTAATCTATTTGCCTGTTGATTACCTTCACACATCCTGGGTTCTATTGCAATAGGGATTTCAGTGTTTCCCTGTTGCCCAATGTTCCATTCCTTTTTTGTGTGTGTTAAAGATCAGCTTTACAGAATACTTCATTCTTCATTGCCAACTGAGCAATGACTTTTTCATCTGCCAACATTTAGCAATTAATTATGGATACAGAAACATTAAAACTTTTGAGACATATCATATCAATAAATCCAGCAATTTGCATAACAATATTGTCATGCAAATATTAGATCAAGATAAAGTCAAACTAGTTTGGACAAGCTCATCAAAAAACAATAAAACAAAATAAAAATGACATTAAAAGCAATGCTTGGATACAATTAAAAAGAAACAAATTTTTGTGTGTCTAGGGAAAATTTACTTCTTATGAAAATAAAAGGAAAGAAAAGGGCTTTTTCTTTCCATAATGAAAGGACAACACCCTTTCTGAGACAAAAATGAACACAGCAAAAATGTCTGACTCTTTTAAAGTCAGAGAAGTTTCCTGTCATTCAGATTGCTAGTCTGAGACAATATCCATTCAAGTGCAAAAGGATAGATAAAAGGATATCAAGATTCACTATCACTGGAGAGGAAAAAATAAACAAATCTTTTCTTCAAAGTTACTAAAAAATAAAACCAGTGAGCATGTAAATTTAAACTGTAAGCCATGCAGTTTTTTGTACTTTAAAAAATGTCCAAGATAAACTCATTATAGGATAGCAAAAACATAAAAAACTTCAAGCAATAAGCATCTTAAAATTGAAACCTGGGGTTTGGGGGCCACTCATTACTGATTCAGGGTAAAAGACTCCCTAAGTTTTGCCATTCAGCAAACTATGAGCCAGATCTTGGCAATATATTTCCCCCTCAGAAGGAGGGTAAAAAAAGTTAATTGTTTAAGTCTTAAAAAATCTTGCAAAAATAAGTGACTAGGAATTATTACTATATTCCTGTGGATAGAGTCACACATGTAGGGTGTAGGTTTTGTCCATGTAGGTTTTGTGTCTGTCCACATGGGTTTGTCTAATTGTGGCTAGAAGGGAGGCATGAGGAGATATAACTGCTGCTGATATATTCTGGAGATGACTTTATGCTGCCCTCTATCCAATACCAGAGTTCTTTCCTGCTAAGTGTTGAAGGTCTTTGCCTTGACTCCCAAGCCACACACTTTTTCTCTTATTGCCGCTATCTAGTGGGTCTCATCTGCAGCTGTTATCTATTCCCTATAAAAGGAAGAATTGGGTCAGCCAGCACCTTCTCTCTCCCTCCCCCTCCTCCTCCCCCTCCTCCTCCCCCTCCTCCTCCCCCTCTCCCTCTCCCTCTCCCTCTCCCTCTCCCTCTCCCTCTCCCTCTCCATTTCCCTCTCCCTCTTCCTCTTCCTCCCTCCTTCTGTCTCTCCTCTCCCTTCTCATAGACTAGAGGCTTAGCTTTACTTTTGTCAGAGTGAAAAGTCAGTCCTCACATAACCAATAATAATTCTATAGAAGAAGCAAAGCTGCCTTTTGGCTTTCCACTAGGAGAGAACTCTGTGAGTTCCCAACATCTTGGCCCCTCGGTCTCAACTCTTTTGGAAGGCAGACTAATAAGCCAGCTAATTAGAACCCATGGGCATTTAGTCCATTTTTTGAACTGACTTCCTGCTAGTAGAATCAAAGTCTTGTTCCAAGGCTCTATCTGACAAGATTCAAAATTCTCTTTTAATTCTAGTTTTATTCCTGATTGTCAAACTATATTTCCACTCAAATCCATTTGGGATTTGTTCCAATAAGGTACAAAGGGCTAAGTGGATCTGAGGTCTCCCTCTGTCCCTCCAAACCCAAATGAGGAAGATGGAGAAAGCAAGAACATAAAGGGGAAGTGGAGGAACTGGGAGACTGTGGCCAGACACCTCCAACTCTTTGTTCTAAAGTCCTGCCTTTCACATATAAGTGGGGCTGGTAGCAAACTTCCAGGCTTCAAGATGCCTTCCATATCATCTGTTTGGCAACTATACCTCATCCATGGGAACTCTGTCAAGCGTCTGTGGGTCCCTGCAGTTCAGTGTGCACTGCAGTATGTACTGCACCCCAACAGTGGATGTCAAAAATAATATAGAATTATAATATTAAGCAGGGCAAAGTGTGTAATCTCTGAGCAACAAGAGAGCTGAGATGGCATAGAAGCAGTAGCCAGAGCAGGGTAAAACAGAAACAGAGAGAGGCAGTGTAGCATCTTAGCAAGAACCAAGTCATGAGAAACCAGTGTTCGAATCCTTCCTTGTATACTTAGTAGCCATGCTGCCCTGGACAAATCTTCTAACCTCTCCGAATATTTATTTCATATCAGTAAAATGGGAATGGCAATACAGCCAGCACTGATGTATTGCATTAAAAATTTGGAAACAGCTTTGCTTTTGTTACCTCATTTCATCCTCATATCAACCCTGGGAGGTAAGTGCTACTATTATTGTTTCTTCAGTCATTCAGTCATTTCCAACTTTTCCTGACCCCGTATGTGGTTTTCTTGGCAAAGATACTGGAGTGGTTTGCCATTTCTTTCTCCAAAAGATTAAAGCAAAGAGAGATTAAGTGTGCTATTATTAGCCCTATATAAGAGATCAGGAAATTGAGGCTGGGAGAGGTTATGTGACTTGCTCTGGGCCAGTTAAGTTTCAGCGATGAGATTTGAACATAAGTCTTCCTGATGCCAAGTTCAGCACTTTTTTTCACAGTGCCACCTAGCTGCTTCCAGTGATTATAGATCCCCTGGTCTTCCAGTTCCACCACCCTATGTCCCTTGAGGGTTAGGGACTGTTTCTTTTAGGTCCTTATATCCCCAGCATGTACCTAAGTACCTAGTACATAATATGTACTTCTCAAATCCTTGGTACTTGAGTGATACATGAAATAGTTCTACCCACTGAGCAATCTACCACATCACAGGTTTGTCTGTTGTCAGTTGAGGTAATAAATGTGAGTAATAAAGAGACACCCCCAGAAGGAATGGAATTACAAAGTGTAATGCAATCATTAAGGATTTTTTTTCCATAACCTTACAATAATGTGTGAATTAAATCCTTTAATCAGCTTGTGAGAATTATGAGAACTTGGTTGGCCATTGTAGGAGAGAAACTAATGCCATGTAGAAAACATCTTTTCCTCAGCTTAGAAAATTAGTCACACCTTCTAGCTTGTATAGAAAAGGAGCAATTCTACATTTGAAGAATCCAGGCTCAGGCACTCTTTGTGAAGACCTCTGCATGGAAAGAAGGGGATTTTCTTTCCTATTACAGAACCCTAAGAGTCTTCCCCTTCCAGTTTGATTTTTTGGTTTTTTTACTTTCTTTTATCAGAAGTGGTCATCCCTTGAGTAACTAGCCTATTCATTGAATGGGTGTATCTCATTCAAAGTAAGAATGTGATAAGACCTTAGCCTGAAAGGGTCAGGGTCTCACATTGCATCCTGGACCATCATCCTGATAAGTAACAGGCCAGTGGACCCAGATGGCTCAGGAGAAGAAAGTGAGGTTGGTGACCTTGCACAGCCCTACCTCACTCAAATCAAAGTGAATGACATGGTCCTCTTTGAGATCAAAGGATAAACACAACAATGCCACACCCTCATTGGTTATGTCGTTGGAGCTTCTGAATCAGTAAAAGTCAGTGCACATAGCTGGGAATAGAGACACACACCTGAGGATAGGTATTTTCACAGAGGAGTCATTACCTGTGCAAGGAAACAGTTTAGAGAGTATGACTTCTTGTGACTAAGGAGAGAGCCAGCTTTGGATTCTAGAAAGGAGGAATGTAGAAGCCTGTATAAGTGTCTGAATTACACCAAAAAATCTGAAAACAGTCAGTCCCACTGCCCCTCATTAAGCAACTTATGAGTGAAACTTGTGGGCATAACCCCTAGTATACGTAACAGATCTAAGAGTATTTGTGTACCTTGACATGTGACTGAAATGTCAGCTAATATGATTTTATAGTCTCTGTCTATCTTAACAGTTTGTCTCCAAACTGGTCACTATTAACATAATGGGAAAAACAACATAACTAAGTCACAGAGGCAGAAAGGAAGCCAATATGTTTGTAAGGCTAAAAACATATTAATGTCTTGGAGGAGTTTGTGAGTGTAACACATGATGCATGTGCCCGACAATTTACCATTATGGACTAGTGTGTCACTAGTGTGACAGAAACACTAATTCAGACATAAAGTCATCATTGCATGTAATTAAACTTTATTAACTTAGAATATTCAGTGATCTATTCATCAATTTTAAAAAATCTGCCCCTCTAGGAGCAAACAACCAACCTGATCCCTAAAAATCCTGTTCAGCACGTCTCATACTGGTGCTCATGGTAAGGTTTTGTCTCTGCCCAGGTAGAGACTGTGTATCCTACCTCTGAGGTCATATTCTGGCAAGTCTCTGTCAGTCTCCCTCAGTCAGAGCTGCTCTCAAACAAATATGGGATTCTCAAATTTTTCAGTGCAGGGAACACAAGAATCTCTTCCTTGTTAACTAGCATTTCAGTCATGCCTAACTCTTTATGACTTCTTGAGGGGGAGGGGTTCCTGGCAAAGATAAAGAATGGTTTGCCATTTCTTTTTCCAGATCATTTTACAGATGAGGAAAGGAGGCAGAGTTAAGTGACTTGCTCAGGTGTCACACAGCTACTAAGTGCCCTGAAGCTGGATTTGAACTCAGGTACATCCTAACTGCAGACCCAGTACTCTATCCACTGAGCCACCTAGTTGGCAGCTCAAAAGCAGGATGATGACTGGGGCCTCTGACAGATGGTCATGATTCTAAGGGTGTTCACAAATTCTATCTAAATTCTGATTGGTGATTGATTACCTAAGCTTATGATGAAAGAAAACTATTCATCAAAACTCTAGTGTCTGGATATCATCAGCAAATATTTATCAGGTGTTTATCAGATTTGGGACATACATACACATCATTACTATTTCTTTTCCATATTCGGGGTTACACAGACATCATTGCAAGCTTCACCTCTCAGGTGCTTATCTTATTAAAGAAAAATAACTTACATGACAAGTACTTAGTCACAAAATGGAGCCTTAAAACAAAAAGAAGTTACTCATCCTAAGTTAATATACTTATTCCCACCATAAATGAGCCACCTAAATATTTAAGCAAGGGGAAGTAGGGGATAAGGGAGGAAGGGAAAAGATAAAACATCACAGCAGAGTCATAGAAATCATCAGAACTTTCATGGCAGAAATAAAGCAATGCAGAAAGCTCAGTTTGGCGACATGGGGGCAACTGTGTAAGGAAAGCAGGTAGTATGTTCCATTTATTTCTCTTCCGCATGTGTCACTATAATGCTACCCTGCCTTGAGGTCTAGGCTCAGCTAGTACTAGAGCAGCTTGCAGTAAGGCAGTGCAAACCTTCTGAAGTCACCCTTACTCTCCTAAGGAGGCTAGTTGGGACTAATATGAGCATTTATTTAGAGCTTACTATGTGCCAGGTACTGTGCCAAGTGCTAAGGATACAAAAGGAGGCAAAAGATAGTCCTTACCCTCAAGAAACTTACAATATAATGCAGGACACAACAAGCAAACAAATATATACAATGGGAGCTATATACAGGATAAATAGAAAATAAGTAACAGAGGAAAGACACTAGAATGAAGAGGATTAGGGAAGATTTCCTGTAGAAGGTGGGATTTTCGTTAGGAATTAAAGAATTAAAAGAAGCCAACGAGATCTTGATCTCAGTAGTCTGAGCAGAGGAGGGAGAGTGTTCCAGGCATGAAGTCCAGCCAGAAAAATAAAATACCATTTACTGAGGGGAGCAAAAGGAAACCAATCTGCTGGAGAAAAGAGAAAGTGGGAGAGCACCTAGTGAAGACAATGAGAAACTTAATGACCTGAGAAAGTACTATAGAATTGTCTTCAGAGAGGAGAAAACAATAGCCAATGAGCCAAGAAATAGCTTTTAAACAGGTGACCCTGAAAATGGTTATAACTGCTATTCTCTTAATCATAAACTTTCCTCCTGTTACGATTATTTCATTGTATCCTTCAGAATTTTTAAAATGGAATTACTTGTCTGAACTACAAGTAGGTTGCTTTCCCAGCTACTTAGTATCAAAGAAAGCACTTTTTCTGGGTAATGGGGCTAAGCAGCTGCCCAGGTGTGATTCAGATAAGCAAAGCCATTTAAAAACTCATTCCACTTGCTCTGGCCAAACCATCCATTTAAGCATGTGTAGAACTGAACTAAATTTCCCTGTCCATTTCCATTTTTTCCAGTTATTTTTTATGAGTAGTCAGAATTGGGAAAATTTAAATAGGCAATATAGTGTATTCTTTTTAAATTTCTGAACTTTAACACCAAAAAATAAATCCCCTATATACACAGTAGAATACAAAAAGATTTTATGTGCACCATGAAACTTTATTTTTTATAGCACTTGGGTTTTTTTTTTATAAAGTTCAGATAGATTCCACACAATACTTTCAAAACTATCCTGCTTCTGAACATCCTTCTGCTTTGTTCTATACATTTTACAAAATATTTAGGTGATCCTCTTTTGGCGGGGGGGCATCAATATTGCTAACTACCTATACTCTTTGACATTCTTCACTCCTAAAAAAACTAGAGAAAGGAAAAAATAATGAACAAGTATACTCAAGCAAAATAAATCCTTACAGGATCCAAGTCGAACGTGTTCTGCACCCTGAGTTCATCGACTCTTTCTCAAGAAGGGGGTAATGCACTTCATCATAAGTCTTCTGGAGACATAGTCAGTCATTTCTTTGATCAGAACTCTTAAGTCTTTCGAAGTTGTTTTCATGTACAGTATTGCTGTCCTCGTATAAATCATTCTCTTGGTGCTGCGCACTTCACTCTGCATTAGTTCATATTACCCAGGATTATGTAAAATAATTTCTTTCATAATTTCTTACAGCATGATTATATTCCATTACATTCATATATCATAGTTTGTTCTGCCAGTCCCCAAATGATTGACATTCTCTTAAATTCTAGTTCATTCTTCTCTCCCCACCTCCAATTTCCTACCCCCTTTTAGTGTCCTCTTTTGAATCAGGACATGTATTTCTCCTATAACTTTTCCTTCTGTGGTATTATCCTCCTTCCTAACCCACCCATCCCTATCCCTACTTGTTTCCATATGTTGAGTCTGATGTATTTCTGTGCCAAACCATTTTTGTGCATGTTCAACATTCTTTTGCTCATTTCTGATATGAGTGAGGTCCATCTGAGACCTGCTCCCCCCACTCTATTTTTTGTATTTATTTAGAATTTAACTTTTCCCCAGTTACATGTAAAAATAATTTCAACATTTGTTTTTTAAAACTTGGAGTTCCAAATTCTCTCCCTTCCTCCCTTCACCCAACTGAGAAGGCAAGCAATTTGATATAGGTAATACATGTGTACTCATATGTTCATAATAGTTATGTTGTGAAAGAAAACAGACCAAAAAACTCCAGAAAAATAAAATAAAAAAAGTATTCTTCAATCTGTATTCAGATACCATCAAGTCTTTCTCCAGGGATGGATAGCATTTTTCATCATGAGTCTTTCAGAATTGTCTTGATCCATTGTATTGCTAGAATAGCTAAGTCATTCACAGCTGATTATCTTACATTATTGCTGTTACTTTGTACCCAACACATTTTGCTTTGCATTAAACCATGCAAGTCTTTCCAGATTTTTCTGACAACATCCTCATCATTTCTTATAGTACAATGATATTCATCGTAATTACATGCCACAACTTGTTCAGCCATTCCCAAATTGATGGGCATCCCCTCAATTTCTAATTCTTTACCCCCAGAAAAGAGCTGTTATAAATATTTTTGTGCATATAGGTCCTTTTCCTTTTTGGTTTTTATTTTTTTGGGGATACAGACCTAGTAGTGGTATTGCTAAGTCAAAGAGTATACATGGTTTTATAGCCCTTTGGGCATAGTTACAACTTGCTCTATAGAATGGTTGAATAGTTCACAACTCCACCAACAGTGCATTAATGTCTCATTTTCCCACATCCCTTCCCACATTTCCCATTTCTGTTTTCTATCCTATTAGCCAATCTAATAAGTATGAGATAGTACCTCAGAATTGTTTTAATTTGCATTTTTCCAATCAATAGTGAGTTAGAATAATTTTTCATATGACTGTAGATAGCTTTGATTAATTCATCTGAAAACATTGTATCTTTTGATCATTTATCAATTGGAAATGTCTTTTATTTTTATAAAATTGACACAGTTCTCTATATGTTAGCAAAATGAGGCTTTTATCAGGGAAACTTGCTTCAAATTTTTTTTCACAGTTACTATTGCGAACTATATTTCCCTCCATCCTATTCTCCCTCACTCCCTGTTCTATTCTCTTTCTCCTTTCACCCTGTACCTCCTCAAAAAATTTTGCTTCTGACTTTCCCTATCTGCATTCCCTCTTGTATCACCCCACCTTCTTCTCTTATTCCCTTCCCTTCCTACTTTCCTGTAGAGTAAGACAGATTTCTATACCCAATTGTCTGTGTATATTATTCCCTCTTGGAGTCAATTCTTATGAGAGTAAGATTCACTCCCCCTTACCTCTCCCCTCTTCTTCTCCAGTGTAAAAATTTTTCTTTCCTCTTTTATGTGAGATAATTTACACCCTTCTACCTTTCCCTTTTACTTTTTCTCAGTACATTCTTCTCTCACCCCTTAATATTATTTTTTAGATATCATCCCTTCCTATTTAAGTCATGTTTGTGCCCTATATCCATATATCCTTCTTCTAATTGCTCTAATAATGAGAAAGATCTTCAAATTACAAATATCATCTTCCCATGTAGTAATGTAAACAGTTTGATCTTATAAAGTCCCTTATGATTCACCTTTTCTGTTTCCCTTTTTATGCTTCTCTTGAGTCTTGTATTTGAAAGTCAAATTTTCTTTTCAGGTCTGGTCTTTTCATCAAGAATGCTTAAAAGGCCTCTGTCTCATTGAATATCCATTTTTCCCCCAAAGGATTATGCACAGTTTTGCTGGGTAAGTGATTCTTGGTTGTAATCCTAACTCCTTTGTTCTCTGGAAAGTCATATTGTAAGTCCTCTGATCCTTTAATTTAGAAGCTGCTAAATCTTATGTTATCCTGACTATAGTTCCATAATACTTGAATTTTTTTCTTTCAAAATATTGCTTAAATATTTTCTCCTTGACCTGGGAACTCTGGAATTTGGCTGTAATTTTCCTCAGAGTTTTCACTTTGGGATCTCTTTCAGGAGGTGATTGGTGGATTCTTTGAATTTCCACATTATTCTCTGGGTCTAGAATATCAGGGCTCTTTCCCTGGATAATTTCTTGGAAGATGATGTTCAGGCTATTTTATTGATCATGGCTTTCAGGTAATCTTGTAATTTTTAAATTCTGTCTCCTAGATCTATTTTCCAGGTCAGTTGTTTTTCCATTGAGATATTTCATGTCTTTTGTTTTTTTCATTCTTTTGGTTTTATTTTATTGCTTCTTTGTTTCTCATAAAGTCATTAGCTTCCATTTTCTCTATTTTACTTTTTAAGCAATTATTTTCTTCAGTGAGATTTTGGACCTCCTTTTCCATTTGGCCATTCTGCTTTTTAAGATATTCTTCTTCTCAATGGCCTTTTGGACTTCTTTTGTCATTTGGCCTAGTCTGTTTTTAAGGTGCTATTTTCTTCAAGATTGTGTGTATGTGTGTGTGTCTCCTTTACCAATTGTTGACTCTTTTCTCATGGTTTTCTTGCATCATTCTCATTTCTCTTCCCAATTTTTCCTCTACCTCTCTTACTTGATTTTCAAAATCATTTTTGAGCTCTTCCATGGCCTGAGGCCAATTCACATTTTTCTTGGAGGCTTGGAGGATATAGGGGCTTTGCCATTGCTATCTTCTTCTCAGTGTGTGTGCTATGGTCTGTGAGTGATCACAAGCACTCTTATCTGCCCTGGAGCTATGAGGAGGGTTCCTCCTCCATTGCTGTCTCAAGCTCTGCTCTGCTAGTGCTCTTCCTCACCCTGGTACTGCCACCCAGGACTGGGACTTGGATCCAAGTGTGGGCAAAGCAACATACTCCTGCCTCAGTGCTAGCAAACAGAACCCCTATAATCTCCTTCTGACCAGTTGTTCAGCCCCCTTCCCATCTGTGGGCTGAGAGCTGCAGAAGCAGCTGCTGCCTCTGCCAGCCCTGATTCAGTCACTTCCAAGGCCTACTCCTGGCCTTCTGGGGCCAGGCTGTGCTGGCAGGGTCTCAGCTGGACTGTGCTCCACTCCCATCCTGGCATGACAGATCCTTCCTGCTGACCTTCCAAGTTGTCTTGGGCTGGCAATTTGTTTCACTCTGTCTTGTTATGGGTTCTGCTGCTCTAGAATGTATTTAGAGTAATTTTTAAAGGGTTTTGGAGGAGAGCTCAGGTGAGACCTTGCCTTTACTTCTCCATCTTGGCTCTTCCCCCTCCCTGCCATTCCTTCTATGTTTATATATTGTTCTTACACATCCTGATTATGAGAAATAATAAGTTCTATCTCTTTTTTTGTTCATTGAAGGATATATATATGGAATGCTCCTTTATTAATGTATTTCTTTTATCTTGTCTTCTCTTTTTCCTCTTCAAACCTTTGGAACAGAACCATTATACCTGAAGTCCTCTGTTTTCTTTATTTAACTACTTCAAAACCTTTATTTATTTAACTTTACTTATTTAACTACTTCAAAACCTTTTACAGACATTAAGGTCCTGAAGGGACACATGTTTCTTTCACCCTGATTAAAATACTAGTCAGTCACTCAGTAAACATTTATTAAGTACCTACTCTGTGCTGGGTATTGTGCTAAACACTGAGGTTATATATAAACGAAAGGAAAAAGACAATCCCTGCCCTCAAGGAGCTAAGAGTTTTTACAAACAAGCTGGTATACAGGATAAATTGGAAATAATCAACAAAGGGAAGTCATTAAAATTAAAAGGGATCAGGTAAGACTTCCTATATAGGGTGGAATTTTATCTGGGACATAGAGGAAGCTAGGAAGGCTTGATTGAGGCAGAAATGAAGAAAGAGAGCATTCCAGACAGAGAGAACAGATAATGAAAATTCCTGTAGTCAGGAGACAGAGCATCTTATTTGAGGAAAATCTAGCCAGTGTCACTGAATCAGAAAGTATAGGCAGGAGGAGGGGGGTGGTGTAAGGTATAAAAAGACTTAAAAGTTGGAGAGGAACAGTTTATGAAGGGCTTTGAATACAAAACAAACAAACAAAAAACCAGGATTTTATATTTGATCTTGAAAGTGGTAGGGAACCACTAAAGTTTATTGAGGAGGATAGGGTAACATGATGAAATCATGCTTTAGGAAAGTTACATTAGGTGGAGCATGAACTGGAGTTGAGAGATATTTGAGGCCGGCAGACTAACTAGCAGGTGTTAGAAACACTCTTGGCACACCAAAAGGTATCAAGGAAAATTTATTACCGCAGAGTTCAGAGGAATTGAACACTTTGGCCAAAGTAGACCCCCCCATTCTTTTCAGGAGGAGGGAGTGCCTTCTATATTCATTCCCCCTGAATAAATATGTAGCTCCCAAGTAAGGCTATAGAAAGACTACAATTTGTTCAGACTAATGCAAGCCATTTATCCTGATCTGAATTTTGGACTTCCTGCCACACCATCAATTGGCCACATGACTTCATGTTCTCCTCTCTGATAGGCTTTCCCTCAAACAACTTATCATGTCTGCACACAAGTTTCTGACCTTTTTACCTGACCATGCTGGGTCACAACTCTGATTAACTATCATCATTCAAAGCTAGAAGTTTTTACCCTGTGGAAACAGAATGCTTTCCTTTGTTTCTCACACAGACTACTGTCATAGTCCAGGCAGAAAATAATGAGGACTTATACTTGGTATGATCATACCTAAATGAATGTAATGTCTCTGCGGCAAAGAAATAAAGTACTACAATGTAACACAATACAGAGAAATCAAGTGAGTTGGTTATTAGAAAAACACGATTGAACTGAGTGATTTGGTCAAAAATGTTTGAGACTTTTGAGAAAGCAGCTTTAGTAGACACATGGAGGGGGAGAAATCAGATTGCAAGGGTTTGAGAAGCACATTAATGATAAAGTGAAGACATAAGTGTAGACAATTTCTTATAGGAAGAGAAAACAGAGTAACAGAGTGGCAGCTATGTAGGCCAGAAGATCAAGGGAATGCCTATTTTTTGTTACAAATGATTGGAGTGAATTAAATATGTTTGTAGCCAAATTGAAAAGAGCCCAAAGAGATGGGTAGAATAAAAATATGAGATTATACTTACTATGCCTTTTTTTCTTCCTTGAATATTGAAATGTTTGGTTCTTGTTGATGATTATTAATTTCATAATGAAAAAGAATGCTTAATTTAAAAAGATACAGAAGAGAAGGCGGATAAGCACTCAAGAGAAGGGGCAAAAGGGATTGAGATCAAAGCTATAGGTAGGAGTAGTTGGTGGAGTCTCAGAAGACTTGGGTTCAGATTTTGACTTTATCACTTAAAATATCAGTGTCCTTGAGTGAATTGAGTGCCTTGGCATTACCCTCAATATAGACTACATTCCTTCAGGGGGACATTACATTATTTATTGTCTTTCATGCTATTTTTTATTTTCTTTCTTCCACCAGTATCTCCTGATTCAAACATCAAGTAACTCTTAGATCAAGGTTGCTCAGTATTAGCTCTAGGATAATTTAAGCGATGGCACTCCCATCCACAAACACATGCTAGTTCATCTTTAGGATCTTGGCACCAAGGAGAGGGATGTAATGGGAGCAACAAATACTAAAATGCATAGACTAGGCTATTTTTTTTTCCCTAAAAAGGCAATGAGGTGTCCTCAAGATTTAATTGGTCTAAGGGACTAAGGCTCAGACCACTGATATAGTTGTCCAGTTCTCTAAAACATAAAAATGCACTCTACCACAAATATACACAATATCCATGAGAAAAGTGGGATCAAACTTAGAGAACAATAAATAAATAATAAAAAGCAATAAATAATAAAATACACATATCAGGAATGTATCTAGCCAAGGCAATTCGCAACTCAAGACCTGCAGGGCCTCAAATTATTTTCTTTTCCTTTTGTGGTCCTCTCTGCAGCCCAGTTCTCAATTTCCAGGGGTAGTTCTCCCTTGAGTGTATAAGTAGCCTCTTGGGTCCTTAAGCCCTTCAAGCTGCTCCCTTCAAGCTGCTCCCTTCAAGTATCATGTGATTGTCTCTGTGTATATGTATGTCTCCCTCAAACCCTCTCAAATTGACTTTTTGACTTACAAATGAGGTGTTTCCTCTTCTAGATGAATAGTTTTACTGCCAGACACCATGGCCAGAGGAGAAAGCAGGAGAAAAACCTGACCATCCCCCAAATGTGAAGAGTTGGGATTCTCCAGGATTGCTGGATCTCTCTTTGCTCATTGAACTTTTAAACTCCGAAATTGCTGGATTTCTTCTGGTTTTAGCTATTTAATCCCCGGGAGAAGATCATTTTTCAGCCTGATTTGCTGCCCCCTCTGACTTAAAGAAGGGTTTTATGCTTCCTAAAGTCATCACCAAGTGATCATCATTTAATAACTCTTGGTTATCTTATCAATACCTTTGCCTTGCCATCTGTCACTACAACCTATGACCAAATCAGCTGGATTGGGAGGGGATTATTGTCTAACAGTTCTTTCAGTGGAGTCTGACTTCTCCTAATCTCATCTGGTTTTTCCTTAGCAAAGATAATCGAGTGGTTTGCCATTTCCTTCTCCAGCTCATTTTATAAATGAGGAAACTGAGGGAAACAGGGTTAAGTGACTTGCCCAAGGTCACACAGCTAAGAAATATCTGAGGTCAGATTTGAACTCCTGTCTTCCTGATTCCATGCCTGGAGGTCTGTCCACTGAGCTACCTAGAATCAAATAACTCCTTCCCTACATAACTTTTTACAGTGGGAGCTGATCTCTAAGGAATGTTCTTCCTTTTTCAACTCTCTGTCCTGCCAGTTAGAAAACATCCCCTTAGCTGGGGCTGGTAACAGTAGTGTGATCTAAATAGTCCCAACCAGAGAGATTCTTTGGGAATTAAAATAGACAGTTGGGGTTTTGATTGTCAGCTCCTAAATAAGTAAGAATTTCTCAGTTGGGCAGGGGGATGCCATTTCTGGCTTTCTAAGGCAGAAGAGTATTAAGTAAAAAAAAAAAAACAAACTTTCCATTATATTTTGAATCAGATCTATTTGACTCATATCTTTCTTTTTATATTTCATTCCACTGCAACAAGGCTGGTCTCCCTGACTGATATATGACATCATGGAAATAAGAGGTAGTGTGGGAAAGGAGAAGGGAGAGAGAGCTAAAGCTATTAATTATCTCAAAGAACATCTTCAATGATTCTTCGCAATTATCTAAGTACATTGGAATCATCTCCAAATAAGTGAGCAAAGAAAGACAGTGACACAGAGAGAGAGAGAAAGAGAGAGAGAGAGAGAGAGAGAGAGAGAGAGAGAGAGAGAGAGAGAGAGAGAGAGAGAGAGTGAAAGGGAGATAAAGAGAAAAACAGAGCCAGAGAGATCTATATAGCAGACATAATATGGTAACTTCTCTACATTCTAGTCCAGGAAGTAATCCAACATCTATATGTGTAATATTACAGATCAAGACAGAGTAGTTAATTTCCCAAAAACATAACTCAGGCACTCTTTTGAAGCACTGAAAGGACATCACATAGAATGTTAAAGACTGATGGATGTGAGCTGATAGCAATGTTATATCTCAAAACAAATAGCTTTATGTATTAGCATCATCTTCTTAGATCCCCAGAGTAAATGGCTTTGGTTGCTTGTCTATCACCGTCTCTGTCTCTCTGAGTCATCAACAATAGAATCTCACAACAGTGTGAAATCTTAATTTCTTGGATCCTACAAAAAGACATGGTGAATGGTTATCTATAAAGCTGAACCTGGCTTGGTGACTAAAACTCCCTCAGATCTCCAGAACATATTCCTGCTGCCTGGACAGCTTTATGTGAGTCCACAGTTGCCAGAAAGACAAACAAAGGGGAATAGTGTTCAGGAGAGGTGTTTCCTAGTTTGGACTGTATCACTTATGCTCTTAGCAAGGGAGAACTCTGCCTTGGCCACAGAGGGAACATCTTGAATGCCTTGCAGTCAACTTTGCCAATAGATTGGAGCCAAAGAGCATGACCGATGCCATCTACATGGAGCTGCCCAGATCTGTAGGAGGGAGGCGGAATATGTCAGTTTGGTTGTTACTGTAAATGAATGAAATACTGTCTTTGCAAAAGATTTGCTCACTGGAAGAAATCTTTTCTTAAAAAAAAGAAAGAAAAGAAACTTCCCTGCTTTTATTCTACTCCCTACTTTTGCTATACTCAATCTTTAAATACAACGATATTCTCTACCTTTGAACTACATGTTGGCCAATGGGAAGTTGATCTCCTTGGTTAAAAACTGAGATAATGAAAAATCCCTCAAAGTGAATATAGGTGCCTGTAAGGGGCCCAGAGGGTCCCAGGGGGGTGCAAGTCAGAGGCAAAGCCTGTTCCCGTGGGAAAGGTGCTGACGCACACCCTGGCAGAAGCTCTGTGTGACCCTGGAACCTAATGTTCCTGCAGATACTGATGTCCAGTACAGTAAAGTTACAGGTGAGCCTGGGAACCCAGGAACTAGCTTCAGGAACAAGATCAGCTTCCTTACTTACTGCGGGTGTAAGGATGTGGAATAGTCATGAGATGGTGAAGTACTGGGATGAGCTCAGCCTGTATGTGATTGGTGGTTACAGCCTTTATAATCCCTAACTTTCAGCTGAATAAAGAGTTGTTGCTTGGAGTTGCTTATCATCTTGTCTCTGGTCTCCTTCCTTCAAAGCTCACAGATTGCTCAACCCAGACTGACAGGCATTTAGAGACCTGTTGGTCAGGGGGACCCCAGGGGGGCAGGTGCCAAGCAGATGCCTTTTACCATGAGCAAGTGTTTTGCCCTGGACGTTGCACAGGAAACCAAATCAAATACAAACTTGTACATTTGTGGTTTCCTCCTTCAAACAGACTTATGTTAACACATCCACTCATTAGTGAAGTCATCATGGAAGTGAAGTGTTTTCATCTTCTATAAAAGTAGCTCAATGCACATTTCCTTTTTTTAAACAACTTTTTTTCATCTTGTGGTCTTTTTTAATCACTTTTATTTCCAGATATATCCCTCCATCATTCCAGTGAATTAGCTTTTGTAAAGTGAAAAAAGAAGAAGCAAAAAATAAAAATGATTCAAGCTTTTTTTTTTTTTTTTAACAATACTAATAAACTGAGTCTGCCAGTATATTCAGTGTTTCAGGCTCACCATCCTCCACCTTTGCAAAGAAAAAATAGAGGTACATTTTCTCATCTCTTCTTGAAGGTCAAGGTTGGTCGTTGTAATTATATTATTTTCAGGTTGTTGGGTTGTTTGCTTTTTAATTTTGCTTTCCATTTACATCCTTGTATCCACCAGGGATATTATTTTCGTGGTTCTGGTTGCTTCATTCTGCACGATTTCATACAGGTCTTCCTCTTCTTCTCTAGGTTCTTTATATTCTCCTTTTCTTACATGGTAATAATATTCCAGTACATGCATATATCACAATTTGTTTAGCTATTCCCCAATTAATAGGCATCTACTTTGTTTCACATGCCATTCTTTCACAAAAAAAGTGTCACTATGAGTATTATGAATATTTTGATGTATATGGGACCTTCCTGTCTGTCTTTGAATCTCTTAGGGTATTTGCCTGGCAGTGGGATCATTGGGTAAAAGGTGTGGATATTTTGTTCTTCTTAATATATATATAATACCAAAATGTTGGCACATTTTAAATAGATACACACATATGTGTGTATATATTCCATACTCAACTCAATTCAACAAACCTTAATGAAGTGCCTACTATATGCCAAATATTTTGCTAGATACAGTAGATACAAAGGGAAAAACAAAATAGCCCCTACTCTCAAGAAGTTTCTGTTTTACTGGGAGAAGATGGTGGCAGATAGGGTTGGGGTGAGTAGGAGAATGGTACAACATGTATACAGATAAGTAATTACAAAATAATTTCAAGAGGAAGTAATTAGAAACAAAGTTGTTTTACTGTGTTCATCCAACTCATTATTTTATTTTATCACATAGCTGCAGAGAATGAGGGTCACACTATTTCCCCATTCTTGAAATGAGTAATGTATTTAAAAAGAAGCCTCTGTTTCAATATAAGTAGGTAATTATGTCTAATCCTATATTTTTTTCCTTCCAGTTCTTGTACAAGGCAAGTTAATTTTTAACACTTTTATATATATATACACACATACATACACACATATAATACATAGACATATTAAAGATGTATATGTTACTTATGTTTATTTTATATATTTGAGATTCAAGGGTATTAACCTCTCATATTTGCCATAATTGTTTTTTCTCACTAAATATTTTTAATAAAATACTAATAACTAGGGATTATAGCAGCCTCCTTCTCCTGGCCTACAGTTTCTATCTTAAGTCCATGGACACTCTCATCATTGCCAGGATCTGTGGATGTCTTCTTTTTCCCTTGCTGCCTCCTGACAAGAACTTTAAAATAATCAGTGATAGGTTTTCTATAAACCAACATCCTGTGAGAACATTTTCTCACTAACACATAGACTCTTGGCAAGTAGTTCCTTGACAAAGCACCTTTCTTCCATAACTGTAACTTGTGAATAGAATTAATCAAAGTTGTTCATAAAAAACTAGGCTAGATAAATGTCAAGGCCATATCTGCATAAGAACAAGACATATGGCTGAAAAAGGAGAAAGACTCAGCTCAACTGGATATTCAGCACTATATGTGTATATGTATATATACACACACGCATATATTTGTTGTTGTTAGTTATTTTTCAGTCATGTCTGACTCTTTGTGACCCCATTTGGGATTTTTTTGGCAAAGATACTGGAGTGTTTTGCCATTTCCTTCTCCAGCTCATTTGACAGATGAGGAAACTGAGGCAAACAGAGTTAAGTGACTTGTCCAGGGTCACACAGCTAGGAAATGTCTGAGGCTAGATTTGAACTCAGGAAGAAGATTCTTCCTGAGTGTAGGCCTGTCACTCTACCCACTGCACCATCTAGCTGTACACACATTGTATATACACATATTTATATGATTTATATGTGTATGTATGCACATATAAATACACACATACATAAACCTCTACATATATGCACGTGTGTGTATGTATATGTATATAGCGTATACATGTGCACCATGTGTGCATGTTGAATATACATATGTGTGTGCATATGTACATGCATACATATACTCTGCAATTGCTGGGTAGAATTTCTAAGGCTCAGCCTAGCTAAAATATAGAGAAGTTGTTGACAAGTTGATGCAGGGTTTTCATTAGGCAATAAATTCTTTGGTTATGGAAAACCAAAGGAAAACATGAATTGTGGCCCTTAATCTTGTGTCATCCTGTCCCTAAGTGATGGCAGTAGAATGGACAAAATAGGGGCAGGGTGCTAAAATCATAATCTTTGGACTTTATATAAATGTTAATTCAACTCTTGTGTTCTAAATACTCATATTTTGTGCAATGACAAACAAATTGATATGATTACGGCAGCTGAAGGACTTTAATATTAATATTCTTGCCATACATGAAACCAGGAGCCACAAAAGCAGTTAACTGAAAAGACAGCTCAAAGCTTCCCTTTTAGAGACAAAGGATTTAACAGAGTTGTTTTCATCATGAACCTAAAGGCAACAAAAATGTCACTTTATGGGATACTAGGCTGTCTTGTCTTAGAGCATTCATGATGTGCATAATCAAACTGACCATCACAAAAATAAATCAGCATACCAAAATCTGTTGAAGATGAAGAATAAATAAAGACTTTATATGAAGAACATTATAAAATACTTCACACTACATGAGCATTTATACTGACACTTGATGACTCTGCAGAAGTCACAGGAGAGAATGGTGAAAAACATTTTTGAAAATGTAGTTAAATATCAAGAAATGGAAAATTCCAATACCAGATTTCAAACTACACTATAAAGTAATAATCATGAAAAAAAAAATCTGGAACAAGCTAAGAAACAGTGGTGGATCAGGGGAATAGGTTAAGTGCACAATACACAGTAGTAAAGAACCATAGTAACCTAGGGTTTGATAAAAGTTTGATCTAAGTTTTTGAGTGAAGAACTCATCATTTAACAAAAATTCTGGGGAAAACTGGAAAGCAGAACCAGATAGAGCAGAAACCAGATATAGACTGTCATCTCACGCTGTGTATCAAAATAAGGTCAAAGTGGTAAATGACTTAGAAATAAAGGGTGATATGATAAATACATTAGATGAGCATAGAAAAATTTACTTGTCAGATCTTTGGATGAGAGAAAAGTTTATCACCAATCAAGATTTAGAGAGGATCACGGGAAGTAAAATGGATGAAATTAAACACATTTTTATATAAAAACCAATGTAGCCAAAATTAGAAAGAAAGAAAAAAGTATAATGATTCTCTCTCATAAAGGTCTCATTTTTCAAATACATAGGGAACTGAGCCAAATATGTAAAAATAAGAGCCATTCCTGAATTGATATATGGTCATATATATTATAAATATATGATATATGCTTGTGTGTGTGTGTGTGTGTGTGTGTGTGTGTGTGTGTGTGTGTATATATATATATATATATATATAGGCAGTTTTCAGAAGAAGAAATCAAAGCTGTCAACAATCACATGAAAAATGCTCTAGATTTCAATTGATTAGAAAAATGTAAATTAAAACAACTTTGAAGTACTACTTCATATCTATCATATGGGCTAATATGGCAAGAAAGGAAAATGGCAAATGTCGGGGGATGTGGAAAAATAGGTCTATTAATGCACTATTGGTGGAGTAGTGAACTGGTCCAACCATTCTGGAGAACAATTGGGAATACTGACCAACATGCATCACCTTTGATCCAGTAATGCCACTACTAGGTCTATATTCCAAAGAGATCAAATAAAGAGGAAAAGGACATATTTGTACCCCCAAAAATACTTCTAGCAGCTCTTTTTGTTGTAAGAATTGGAAATTGAAGGGATACCCATCAGCTGGGAAATGGCTGAACAAACTGTGGTATATGATTGTGATTGGAAGACTGTTGTGTTATAAAAAATGATGAGCAGGATGAGTTCAGAAAACCTGGGAAATCTTCTGTGAACTAATGCAAAGTGTAGTGAGCAGAACCAGGAGAACGTTGTATACAGTAATATCACTATTGTAATGAAGATCAGCTTAGCTCTTCTGATCAATACATCGATCTGACACAATTCCCAAGGACCCATAATGAAAAAAATGCTATCCACCTCTGGAGAAAGAACTGATGAAGTCTGAGTACAGATTGAAGCATTCTTTTTTCACCTCTTTTATTTTTCTTACCTTTTTTTGCAACATGGCTATATTTTGCATGACTTCATTTATATAATTGATATTGTAATACTTACCTTCTCAGTGGATAGAGGAAAGGCAGTAAGGAGGGAGAGAATGTGAAACTCAAAATTTTAAAAACTGATTGTTTTTAAATCAACAAATTAAAATAAACATGAAAGAAAATGGAAGATTCCCCATGTCCCAGAGATTCTACCTTTAGCTATATTCCCCCCAGAAAGTCAGTAACACCAATAGTTAGAACAGTAGTCAAAATGAATGCCAAATTAGAGCAAGGCTTAGAAGGAAAAGATATTAGAACAGATGTTATAACTTTTTACCTGACATTTAAATATTTTGTTGACTCTGAAACATAGGACATGGATAAAAGTAGACATTTACTCTGATTGTCCCCATTCCTTATAAATTTTTACCAGAATAAAACAATTGCCACAGGGAAGAGGTCAAAAAGTACAGAAACCACCTCAGCCTAGAAAGCCTTGCTATTCCTGCCGAATAAAAAGACAAAAGCTGTATTGGTTTAAAGTACACGATCATTTGTCAAACATTAAGGAGAAAAATAGTAAGAGATTATAACTGGTGCTACTTCCAAAATAGAAAAAAAGGAAGTGGAAAAATGAACCTGCAGAAAACTAAACTTGAGATGCAGTCATGTTGGCCCAGGTTACCCTTAAAACATTTATATACAAAACTGGAAGGACAATACACAAATGTACACAAATATGAAATGGAACAGATTTGTCAGCTTTTCTAGATGTATTCTTGGATTGATTCATTTTTTTATCAATCTATTGCAGTGAAAATATGATATATGGAATCAGAATTGTAGAATTTTATAGTTGGTATAGCATCTAGTTCAACCAACAACCAAACTAACAAAAGTCCTCCTCTACTACATATACTGAAAGGACAGGAAGTTTCTGTGAAGACTGGAGAAAGGGAAATATGAAAGTCAGTAAAATATATCATTTCACAGTTCAGTTTTCCTTCAGAAAAAAAAAAGCTTATGGGATATCTTTTCTTCCTAAATATCCATTAGCCTGACTGATTCCTTAATTAGGCAAGATGAAATGGAAGTCAATACCATTTATGATGAAAGTGACTATGATTCTGATAAATACAGGCATCTTTTCGCCATGCTAACTGCATCTACATTTTTTATATGTAAAAAAGTCATCTTTGTTAAATAGCTTGAAGTTAATATTTGGGGAAGACTGAGATTCCAAAATTAAAAAAAACCATGATGTAGTCGACCAGATTTAAGTATTGATTTGGTGACCAGGTCTATAAAATATTAATCATCTGTCCCATTGCTTTTCCCTTCCTCCAAGGAATCCTCTGATTCTAAAATACTTGAAATCTGACCAATTAGAGATTCATTTAGATTAAAAAAAATACCCCTGGTAAAGTGGAAAGAATGTTATATTAGAGGCAGATGACCTATCAGTTCTGTCATTTATTAGCTGTATGACCTTGGGGAAGTCATTTACTTTTTTTGAGCCTCAAATGACTCCACTCTACAATGAGGAAGGGTACACTAGATTACCTCCAAGGTTTCTTTTACTTATGAATCTATGGTCTCTACAGTAAATAGTAGCTCTAAAAGTCTGAGGTTATTTTAATGACAAAATTTTAAATGTAACCATAATGTATATAACACTTTTGATTATATAGTGTTATTCTTAATCAAAATGATGAAAATTAAAGATGTTTTTCATAATATACATTTGTTCCACTTCACTTCAATGCCTTTTTCAGGCCAGTTGTTCTTAATCTCTTTGAAAATTCAGAGTACTATTTTCAATGTCAAAATATTTTGTACTGCCACATTAAAAAAAGTTGTATTTTTCATATAGATTGATTGAAAAATTCCATAATAAGAAACTGCCATGAATTCAGTAATGTTCTTAAAAAGATTTTATTCATCACAACAGTATCTATGTCTTTTAAAATACTTAATATGTGAGGCATATTATTTATCCATTTTATAGAATCTATATTTGTTTATATGTCATACTGAGTCATTTAATTAAGCAGATAGCTTGTAGTGACTCAGAGGTTACCTGGAGTCCACCATTCATAGGTTGGAAACGTCATCACCTTTGTCTTCAAATTACTAATCTAAATTAACCTGGGGGTATATTTTCTATGCTATGTTGCACTGAAATTGTCAGCAACATTATCATGGCAGCTAAAGTAGTAGAAAGTAGTGGATTATTTCTTGTTGCTATAAAAACCTTCTTTTCCAAGACTTTCAAAAGATAACAGTCCCGGGCAAGCCACAGAGTTGAATAAATCAGAAAAATAATTTTGGGGGAATAAATTATTTGTGGTAAAGGGAGAAAAGAAAAGAGGAAACAGAATCCTGATAGCATATCAAAGCTATTATTAAGAGGTATTCTTATAAATGATATCTTAATAGTAGTTTCAAGCTTTCTTAATCACTCTATACAGGGTAGGATAGTTTTTCCTTAAAAAGGTATCGAGACATGGAGACATGGGGACATGGACTATATATATATATATACACACACACATACATGTCTCTTTCTATACATATATGTATGTATATATGTATGTGTATGTGTGTGTATATATATATGTGTATGTGTGTGTATGTGTGTGTATATATATGTATGTGTGTGTGTATATATGTGTGTGTGTATATATATTTAGTGGCCACACCCTGGTAAACTGACTTGGCAGATGGGCTGAACCAGGTTGAGGCCTCAAACCTGACAGTAATTTAAGGGGTGGATGAGAACAATTTGTTCCAGAGGCCACATAGGTGGCTGACAGCCATTGTGGAATGTTTAGAGCTTGGTTAGACACCAAAGACTCCAAGATCATTCACTACATCCAGAGCCATTGTCAGTTGTCCTGACTTTTGTCATGCTGCTGGACTTTGATGACTCTGGAAGAAAGAGTTAGGCTGATGACCTTGTGCAACTCTGCCTTACTTAAATCCAGTTGACATAAGTCAAGACATTACTCTGTGATGTCACTGATCCTCTCCCAAAACAAAAGACAAACAACATTGAGACATTCCTTTAGACTTGTTTGGCTCAGGGGGCTAAGGGTACAGATTGTTGGCATGCCTCTGCCCAAAGTGGGCATGAGAACCTTGGAGTGGAGTGAAGGAAAGAGGTTCTCAAATGATTGCTTGCATGGTGCATTGTGACTGAGCTGAATCAGCTCAGAGTTCGCAGTGCCTTGCATTGTTGAATAGCCATCTCCCACATTGGCTTAGTAAATTTCATTTTGTAACTATTGAGGATGACTTCTGAGTGTCTCATTTAGTTACAAAATAAAAAATAAACTACCAGAAAATTGGCCTGAGTCAAGCCCGGTCCAGAATACCTTCAGATTGCTTTCCTGCAAAGGGTTATTAATTTGGTGTTTTGGGCTGAGCCTGCCTCTGACCAGTACCCTGTTAGTTCAGGTTCAATAATTGAATAAAATGAGATACTCAGAGACCATTAAATAGTTACTAACAAAAGAAGAATTACCAAAAATTATTTAGTCATAGGAAGAGAAGATATTCAACAAGGAGAGATATTAAGGAAATGTGGAGTTGATTTAGCCGAGCAAAACTCCCTTGCCTACCAAAACTCCCTTGCCTAAATTCCACATCATCTACAGCAAAAGGATCCTGCAATACTACAAAGGCCATGTAGTAAAATTCTAGTTGGCCTCTGAAAAGCCCAATTGAAAAACAAACAAAACTCAAACAGTTCCTTCATGCACAGTGGCTAGTCAATCCTAAAATTCCAGGGATCTGCCTCAGTTTTCATTCTTTCACTGTTGGGTTCCTCAATTGTTCCACTCCACAAGTGCCTTGCTGTATTTATAAACTCTTACATGACAGTTCAACTATATTGTCATTTACAAAACGCCATTCAAAACCAAACAGTTCTTTCCCCTCTCACACAAAGTACGACCCCCTTAAAAATGGGAAGGAGTTTCCTTTCAGTAGCTTTCCCAAGGTAATTTAATAAATTAATGAAGCATTTATTAAGCACTTACTGTATGCAAAGCACTATGCATAGGCTGAAGATACAAATAAAAAAGTCACTCCCTGATCTCAAGGAGTTTATATTCTAATGGGAGACAGACAATATATATGAAAAGTTTTAACTACAAATCAGATGGCCCCTAAAGTACAGCAGCAAAGCGAAAATGCCTCTTTTTTAATGTCATTTCCACCAAATCATCAGTTTCTGATATTGAACTATTGACAGAGCCAAGGACTTTGGTGGCAATAACTTTCCTTTCTCTATCTTCAGTAGCTGTGGCTACTGAACTGTAGGAGCAGTTGCCAGGGTCCATCTTCATAGGGGTCACTTCCCACAATAATGATTCGGGGCATTGGTCTGGAAACATTGCTGTTCTCAAGGGTCTTGGGTTCAAGGTTCTGGGCTATCTCCATTGGGATCTGAGGGAAGATAGTGGTCAGATTGGTGATAGTGATTTGACTTGCTTTGCACCTGCTGCCTCTTGTCTCTCCCTCAGAATGCCTTGCTGTTTCAGTTAGTCTGGCTTACCTGTCCTGTATGTGGCAGTTGGCTGTATGTGGCTACTACTCCTGCAGCTCCTGTACTCACCTGCCTGTTGGTCAGCAGTTTTTGCTAGTGGTGATAAGGAAGGTGGGTCACCTCTCCACAAGGATTTCTCACCTCATTGATAGCTGTGGGAATTTGAAACAAGTCTGCTGATTTCAGGGAGGGAGAAGGCATTGCTATTTCCAAGGCTCTTGGGCTCAGAATCTTGGGCTGTCTCCATCAATGTCTGAGAAAAATGGTGGTCATGGTGGTGGTGATAACTATTTGACTTGCTTGGCACACGTTGCTTTCTTTTTTTCCCTCAAGGTGTCCTACAGCTTTAGCTAGGCTGGCTTGTCCACCTATGTTTATGTGATTGGGTGATGATAACAATGAACGATTCAAAGACATTCAGTCCAAGCAAGGGCAGAGCCAGATCAAATCCTTCTGTATTTGTTCTTTTATGAAAGGGGAAATGTATAGCTTTCAATTCACCCCAAATTCAGTTTGTACTGCCTAGATAAATTGAGGAAAAGGAAGGGAAAGGAAAGGAATGGAAGGGAAGGGAAGGGAACCGAAGGGAACAGAAGGGAATAAGATAAACTGAGTTCTTAGCAGATTCTTTTAGCTGATCTTGGAGGAACCTTAGAAGGTCCACAAACAGTATAGCTGGAATAGCTAAAAGTTTACCATGATTATCTTTATCATACAATTCTTAAGGTCCCAAGCAAACTAATATCAGTCTTTCTAGTTTCTCTTTTAGGAAGGGTCACAGATAATTTATTCTCTAATCTCCTAGGAGTAGGGGAAGTGGGAATCACCTCAGAGTAGCAATCTCAAACTCTAAAGGCATCACTAAAAGCATCACTAGAACCATGAAGGCTAATCTGGGCTTCCCTACTTCTGCAATGTGTATCCTCCATTTCCACAAACTCTTTATGTCCCAATCCCACAAGACTGTCCCAATTGTTCTGGGTTGGGCCTGCCTCAGACCAAGTATCTTGTTAATCCAGTTTCCCTATTGGAA
This sequence comes from Notamacropus eugenii, assembly GCF_028372415.1. NCBI lineage: Eukaryota > Metazoa > Chordata > Mammalia > Diprotodontia > Macropodidae > Notamacropus > Notamacropus eugenii. The sequence goes on from NC_092874.1 coordinate 254,483,595, forward strand.
CAAAATGAAATGCTCAGAGATCACTCAACAGTTAACAAAAGGAGATTGACTTAGTCATAGAAGGAAAAAGAACATCTGACAAAAGAAGCCCTCTTGCCTATTATTTTCCCTCAGTCAAGAATCACATTACTCCTACTTCTTGTGGCTGCTTTGTATTCAGGCAAACAGAAAGTATTATCAACAGCCTGAAGCTTTAGTTAACTGAGCCAACTAGGTTTCAAGGATCTAAGGATAAACAACTCTAACTTGAATGATAAAAGTAGTGAAGATATTGCTCCTGTCATAACTGAAGTCCACAAACTTGTTTTCTTCTTTAAAAAAATTATAACTGTATTTTAACATAATTGATTTCCCTTGCAATCCTATGAACTTGATTTTATATATTTAAAAACATTATTCTGAAAAGTCCATAGGCATAGGAGGCATCTGGGTGGCACAGTGGAAAGAACACTAGATCTGGAGTCAGGAAGACTTGAATTCAAGACCAGACTTCGAAACTCCCTAGCTGTGTGACCCTGAGCAAGTCACTTAACCTCTGACTGCCTCAGTGTTTTCTCAACTATAAAACAGATGTAATAATAGCACCTGCCTAGCCAGACTATGGTGAAAATCAAATGATGTAATATTTGTAAGGCACTTAGCACAGTGCTTTACACATAGTAGGTGTGTAGTAGGCACATAGTAGGTGCCCACTTCCTCTTCCCTTCCACTTTGTATTCATAGCACCTAGAACTAGTAAGCACTTAGTGCTTAATAAATATGCATTTCCTTGTTAGAAGATTATCAGGTGATTAGAAGGAGAACAGCTTCAGTAGAATGGTTAGGGAAGGGAAGCAGACTGCAAAGGATTAACACAAAATGGGAGTTACAAGCTGGTACCCACCTCTGCCCAACTTCAATTCATAATATTCTTCTTCTCCAAGTTCATGCTCTATCCAGACTAGACTATTTAGTGTTTTCCCACCCTCATGCTCACTTCAGCCGTTAGGACAGGACAGCTCTCATTATCTCTGCCCCTTCCAGGCTTAGTTTGGCACCTATCTCTTCTATGAAATTTATTGCACCCTCATCCATGTAGAAATTTCCATGGAGCACTTGGTCGGTATCTCTCCTTTGATCTTATTGTATTCTACTTCCTATCATTCTATCATACATATTTGCATATTAGTTTGTGAATTCTGGATCCTATCCCCAGAACCTAATAGAGTACTTTTCTGTAATAGTATCTCATTTCCTAAATATTTTTTGAATTCAGTCTGTTTCAGACAATCTTTTCTAAAAGTTTGACAAAGAAATAAAGGAGAGAGATGACATAATAGATACAAGTAAAATAGGTGTAAGGAAAGCTTTTGAAAATTTAATTTAATTTTTTAGAATCAAGGATAGTTGAGTGTGCTATCTTTTAGGGAAGAAACCAATGGAGAAGGTCAAATGAAAGATGCATGAAAAAGAGAGAAAATTGCTGGAGCAAAGTCCTAAAAGAGATAGGAGAGGACAGGATCAGAAAAAAAGAACTCAGTTCATTTTTGCAATTTCTTAGGGCAAAGATTAATTGTTAAAGTCCCTTGGACAGTGAATCAGCATTAGTGGTGGCCATGAATAACTGGGATGGTATTGAGATATTCTTTCCCATTGTTTACCAAGGCCTATTTTAAAACGAAAAGCACTCAACCAGAAAGGAGGAACTGAAAGAATAGTTGGTTAAAGGAAAGCTACAGCCAAAAAAACAGTGGTCTGTCCACATTATAGTGGGGGTGAATATGAGCAACTGATAGTTTTGACTTCCTGGTCCAGTTCAGCATATTGGGACCATGACACTGCTAGGTACTTTTTCCCAGTTCTTACCAGACTTGCCTTTCTTAAACACCCAGGTCCAAAACAGTGCCAGAAATTATATCTTATTGGTATGATCAGTAGTAGAAGTGGTGCATAAAGACATATGGTGTGTCTGTGAATACACAGATGATCAATTGTTATTAAAATTTTCTTTGGAGTACTTTCATGTTCATATCATTTAGATAAAAAATGAATTGCATCACATTGCATATGTGTGTGTATGTGTGTGTATCTATCTAACCTTCAAATGTGCTATACCATAAGATACAAAGGTCAGGGTTTTATTTTAAGAAATGTTTTTAATGTAAAATGCTTTACTTTCCTAATTTTAAGAACAATGAATCACTACATTGCCCTATGCATACTTTATAGTTAGATTTAAGGTTTTTACATGGAAGAGCTATAGAATGCCACATTATAATCCAAAGACATAGTTAAGGTTAAAGAGATATCCTCACTGATGGATGCATTCATTGCCTCAAGAGTATTAAAGATTGAAAAGACTTGGCATTATTGAAAGTTATTATGCCAAAATACATTTCTGATGATATGCTTTAGGCAAAATTACTTTTCAGTTTTTCAGTTTTCTGTGCCCAGAAGTTAAAATACTTTTAAAAAGTTGTTGGTTTTTAAAGCAATTTTGTAAAATTGGTTTCAATTTTAGCATCTCTTGCTAATTTGGTGCCACTAGCCCACTGGACCTCATAGCACGCACTTTTTTCTATCTGCAAGCCCTAGGCCTTGGTGCCATGTTACCACTCCTTTCCATTGAGCCATCCATCTCTGTTTTGGATTTCCAGGAGACAGCTAAGCCTTTTCTTTTGACTAAAATGACCATATATCAATTTTTCTCTAGAAATATTGTACACTCACTTTAGAATCCCACTTTTCCCAAACAATTCATGATTACTTTGGTGATTGTTGAAAAGGAGAATTGATCAGATTTCCTTCCTACCTTTAGTGACAGTTGCTTTAAAAATGAATGAGTTTGTGATAAGCTAACCATTACATCCAGGGAAGAAAAGAAGAGAAAAACTGCATCATTCTAATTCTAGGAATTACATTCTAATTCTAATGAGGTTTAGTGAAGTGTATATTTGTACCCAATACAGCAAGATTTTGAACCTTTTTCTTTGTTATGGTACTCTTTGACTGTCTGGTGGAATAGCTGGAATGAAATAAACATTTATTAAGTCCCTACTATATACTAAGGACTTGTGCTGAGTATTTTACAAATCTCATTTGATCCTTTCAACAATCCTATAAGGTAGAGGCTATTATTAATCCCAGTTTTTACAGTTGAGGAAACTGAGGCAGACAGTCTAAAAGTCTCAGAGTATCTAAAGCAAAATTTGAACACTGCCACCTGTCTTTATAATAATAATTAGCATTTAAATAGTACTCTAAGATGTGCTAAGGTGTCAAACATGTGGCCTGCTATCTTTTTTATTGTGCTATGTTTTGAAAATGCTTGTTTTATTCCATAAATTAAAAATAAAATGAATTTTTGAAAAAGATTAAAATACAATTGGGAAATAGTTAACATAAAATACAAGAGGACATAAGTAATGTTAATATGTGGTTTTCTAAGTTGATACATGCCCATGAGGGGTCCTTATGTGCTATTTTGATGTCCCCTATGTCTATCTGAGTTTGACACTACTGCTTTGGAATATCACAAGCCCTCTGTTATTATTCCCATTTTACAGATGATGAAACTGAAGCTCATGGAAACCTGACATAGTCAAATAACTAGAATATATCTAAGGTAGAATTTGAAGCCCATCTATCTTACTCCAAATCCAGTACTCTATTCACTATACCATGGTACTTCAAAGGAGCACTTGATATGGTTCACCATTCCCCACTTAGCTTTACAGATAGCACACTCCCCTGGTTCGCCTTCTTACTTTTACAGCTATTTCCCTCCCTCTTTCACTGAATCTTCTTCATCTTCTTCAAGTGGGTATCCCAAGGACTCTGACTTGGGTATTCCCTCTTGGATGGAATCTCTTCACTCCCACTTGGGAGGAATGTTCCATACCATGGGAAGTCTTGGTACATCAGCATGCATAGCTTCCACAATGGTGGTTCCAACCCTGACTTTGTTTCTGAACATGAGTGACCCTCATCTTCAATTTGTCCACTTTGCAATGGCCCTCCAGTTCCTCAAAACTAAAACGCTCAAAGCAACATCTCCCATGCATGATCTTATCTTGGTCTTTTCCTTTTTCTTGCCCCAAGTCATATTGATTCTATCTCTGCAGTATTTCTTTTAACTGTCCTCTCCTTTCTACTCATGTTGACGCCATCCTGTTGTAAATCCTTGCATTTGCAATCCTTATTTTTATGTTTATAACAGAAAAACGAGACTCATCCACACCTGGCCTGAAGAATTGAGGGGCGGAAGGAAGGGTGGTGGGGGACAGGATCAGTTCTCAATACTACAGGAAACAAAGTGACATGAAGAGTGCCAGGAAGTTGTAGAAAAGAATAAAAATAACTCAATGCCTTGTCCCTTCCACTGGCTAGGAGCAAGCATGCCAAGAGAGGACAAGACAGGGAGTCTCTTCCAGAAGGTCTCAATTGTAACTGACTCAGGATTTGTACACATCTCTAGGATTTTGGTTTTGCTTTCTTCCTTTTAGTAAAATTTCCCTCTGTATTATTGTTGAATTCATACTTGCAAGTGGAGGTCATGTCTCAGCATACTTGGAGGTGCCATGCATACATTTTTCTAGGTTACCTGAGTGCAGGCTATGAGTTAAGAGTGAGAAAAATGACCAAAAACACACTGAATCCTCTGTTTCATGAAAAAGCATTTAATATAAAAAATAGGCTCATATTTGTCATATATTCAACTACTTTATAAGGTCCTTGAGGGCTGGGAGCATGTATAACATTTTCATAAAAATATGTCTATAATAATTGGTGTAATAACTGACATATAGAAGGTAGTCTGTAAATATTTACGTATTCAATTTAATTGATTTGATCTGTTCACTCTAAAGCCAGTAAAGTAGGAAATAAATTGGTGGTAATTTTGCCAAATGGAAAAATGAAATTATGTTATGAGCCTATATGGATACATTAAGTAAATAATCAAAATATCTTTTAATATTTGTATACTGCACAGAAGCTTAGAATTAGAATGAATTTAATTAATAAATTTATCTCTGACAGGCTTATTTCCAAAACATAGAGAGAACTAAAAATTTTCTTCCATATACACAGAAAGGTTTTATATCTATATCTATATCTATATATGTATATATGTATATATGTGTGTGTGTGTATTCAAACACATACATATACATACACATACATATTCATTCATGTATGTATACATGTTATAAATACCAGTTGGAATTACAGTGTTAAACCAGTCACCCCACAGTAGAAGCACTGCAGATGGATAGATTCAAAAGGAAGTCTAAAGGAGTGATTTAAATATTGGCAAATCTCTCTTCCTGTAGAGGAAGGAAGTGGAGGAGGTGCATTTCCTTTTTAATTCAGTGACTGATATTGAAAATGAATCATTTCGTTTGGTTTAACTAAACTTTACTTGTTATAAAAGAAGGTCTCTCCTCAGGGTGAGAAGGGAAATGAGCTAGGGGGTACTAATGGACATATAAAAAGAGTATCAATAAAATATTTTTTTGATGTACCAAAAGGAAAAAAATACAGAAGGGGATGCAAATATGGCAATTTGGTTACTGTGTTAAACTTTATATATACATATATTTCTTTTCTAAAAGAAATATATGAAAGAAATGATCTGCATGTAACAGAAGTTTAAAACAGAAGTTATTTTGTGTATATTTCTCTTTCCCATTCTCCTTTGTGTTTTGAAATGATTATGTCTGTTGAGAAAATTAATTCATAAGAAAAATTTGTAATAAAATAATTTTTAAAAATTAAATTCATAATAAAAATATTTTTTTAAAAATTAAGTCTTAGGGCGGAACCAAGATGGCGGAGTAGAAAGACGCACATACATATAGCTCCGAACCCACAACCCAGAGAACGGCTAGAGGGGACCAACTTACGGTGAATTCTGCACCCAGAGACCACGGAATATTGGAGCGAGGGAGATTTCTGTTCTGGAGAGACCTGCAAACCTCTCGCGGGGGGTCCTTCGCGCTGCGGACTGGGCGCCGGGACTGGCAGCAGAGGGCAGCCCTGCAGCGGCCGCGACACCGTGAGGAAAACATCCGAGCGGGCTACGGGGATGGGATCTCCAGCGGCCACGCGGGTCCCTCCACCCACAGAGGGACCTGCAAACCTCTCGCAAAAGGTCCATCGTGCTTCAGACGCAGAGCCCAGCCCAGACCTGCAGTGGCCGCGGCTCCGAGAGGTACAGATCCGAGCAGGCTTCAGGGATGGGATCTCCAGTGGCGGCACAAGCCCCTCCACCCACAGGAGACGGGAGTCGGTGAGAGAGTCTCTTTGGCGGGTCGAGGGGGGAGTGGGGTGCCCCCATGGCTCGGGCCCCCCCGGGGGATAGAAGCTGAGAGGCGGCTGCAGACTGGGGCTCCCCAAGTGGGCAGGAGCCTGGATCCATTGTGGAAGGTCTGTACATAAACCCCCTGAGGAAACTGAGCCTGAGAGGCGGCCCTGCCCCAACCTGACCACCTGAACTTAATTCTCACACTGAATAGCAGCCCTGCCCCCGCCAAAAGCCCTAAGGTGGGAAGCAGCATTTGAATCTCAGTCCCCAAACGCTGGCTGGGAGGACCAGGAGGCGAGGTGGGTGTGAGGAGAATATTCAGAGGTCAAGTTACTGGCTGGGGAGAATGCCCAGAAAAGGGAA